>NC_142052.1:17966000-18283000 GCF_982192425.1 Myodes glareolus
CTCTTCAGATCTCTGTGAGAAGTGAATGGAGTGTTGCTTTACTTCGAAAATACTGTAGTTTCAAAGATAATCACATTCTTTTGAACGGACATAAAGTCTTAGAAGTTTTCATGAATTTCTCTAATAGAGACGCACTCTGTACAAACACTTCAAAGCACAGTAAGAAGTCAATCGAGTGTTGCTTTACTTTATAAATGCTGCAGTTTTAAAGATAATCACTTTCTTTTGAATGTGCATTGAGCTTCTGAGCTTACATGAGAAACGCTCATTTCTTTCTCTATAACAGAACCAGTCAGTTCAAACACTTCAAATCACTGTAAGAAGTGAATGGAGTGTTACTTTACTTTTTAAATGCTGTAGTTTCAAAGATAATCACTTTCTTCTGAAATGCATTAAGCTTCTTAGAAACATTCACAAGAAAATCACATGGGTTTTTTTTGAAGGAGAAGCAGTCAGTTCAAACACTTTAAATCACAGTGAGACATGAATGGAGTGTTGCATTACTGTGTAAATGCTGTTGTTTCAAATATAATCACCTTCTTTTGGAAGTGCATCAAGCTTCTGAGAAGCCTTCATGAGAAATGTACATGCATTTCTGTAAAAGAGAAGCAGTCAGGTCAAACACTTCAAACTACTTGAGAAGTGAATGGAGTGTTGCTTTACTTTGTAAATGCTGTAGTTTCAACAAAAATCACGTTCTTTTGAAAGTGTGTAAAGCTTCTTAAAAACATTCACGAGAAACCCTCATACATTGATCAGAAAAAGACGCAGTTTGTTCAAACATTTCAAATCAGTGTGAGAAGTGAACGGTGTGTTGCTGTACTTTGTAAATGCTGTAGTTTCAAAGATCATCACATTCTTTTGAAAGTGCATTAAGCTTCTTAGAAGTATTCATGAGAAACGCGCGTGCATTTTTCTAAAAGAGACGCAGTTGATTCAAACACTTCAAATCACAGAGAGAAGTGAATGGAGTGTTGTTTTACTTTGTAAATGCTGTAGTTTCAAAGATCATCACTTTCTTTGGAAAGTGCATTAAGCTTCCTACAAGGTTTCATAAGAAACACTCATGCATTTCTTTAAAAGAGAGGCAGTCATTTCAAAGACTTCAAATTACAGTGAGAAATGAATATAGTGGTGTTTTTCTTTGTAAATGATGTAGTTTCAAAGATAAGCACTTTCTTTTGAAAGTGCAATAAGCTTCTTAGAAGCTTTCATGAGAAACGCATATGCATTTCACTAAAAGAGAAACATTCAGTTCAAACATTTCAAATCACTGTGAGAAGTGAAAGGAGTGTTGCTTTACATTATAAATGCTGTAGTTTTAACGATAATCACTTTCTTTTTTATGTGCCTTAAGCTTCTGAGAAGCTTACATTAGAAACACTCATACGTTTCTCTATAACAGAACCAGTCAGTCCAATTACTTCAAATCACTGTGAGAAGTAAATGGAGTGTTACTTTACTTTGTAAATGCTGTAGTTTCAAAGATAATCACTTTCTTCTGAAATACATTAAGCTTCTTGGAAGCATTCACGAGAAAATCACATGTGTTTTTTTTTTAAAGAGAAGCAGTCTGTTTAAACACTTCAAATCACTGTGAGAAGTGAATGGAGTGTTGCTTTACTTTGTAAATGCTGTAGTTTCAACAATGTACACTTTCTTTTGAAAGTGCATAAAGCTTCTCAGAAGCATTCACTAGAAACTCACTTGCATTGCTCAGAAAGAGGCAGTCGGTTAAAACATTTCAAATGACTGTGAGAAGTGATTGGAGTGTTGCTTTACTTTTAAATGCTGTAGTTTCAAATATAATCACTTTCTTTTGAAAGTGCATTAAGCTTCTGAGAAGCCTTCATGAGAAACGCACATGCATTTCGCTAAAAGAGAAGCAGTCAGTTCAAACACTTCAAATCACTGTGAGAAGTGAATTGAGTGTTGCTTTACTTTGTAAATGTTGTGGATTCAATCATCATCACTTTCTCTTGAACGTGGTTAAAACTTCTTAAAATCATTCATGAGAAACTCACATCTCTGCTCTAAAAGAGAGGCAGTCTGTTCAAACACTTCAAATCCCTGTCAGAAGTAAATTGAGTGATGATTTACTTTGTAAGTGCTGTATTTTCACAGATAATCACTTTCTTTTGAAAGTGCATTAAGCTTCTTAGATCCTTACATGAGAAAACCACATGCATTTCTCTAAAAGAGAAGCAGTCAGTAAAAACACATCAAAGCACTGTGAGAAGTGCATGGAGTATTGCTTTACTTTATAAATGCTGTAGGTTTCAAATATAATCAATATTTGTTGTAAGTGTATTAACCTTCTTAGAACCTTCATGAGAAATGCACATGCATACTTCTAAAAGAGATGCAATCAGATCAAACACTTCAAATCACTGTGAGAAATGAATAGAGTGTTGCTTTACGTTGGAAATGCTGTAGTTTCAAAGTTAATCATTTTCATTTGTAAGTGCATTAAGCTTCTTGGAAGGTTTCATAAGAAACAATAATGCATTTTTCTAAAAGAGAGACAATCAGCTCAAACACTTCAAATCACAGTGAGAGGTGAATGGAGTGTTGTTTTACCTTGTAAATGCTATGGTTTCAAAGATCATTGCTTTCTTTTGAAAGTGCATTAAGCTTTTTAGAAGCCTTCATGAGAAACACACATGCATTTTTCTAAAAGAGAAGCAGTCAGTTCAAAAACTTCAAATCACTCTGAAAAGTGATTGATGTGTTGCTTTACTGTGTACATGCTGTAGTTTTAAAGATAATCAGTATCTTTTGAAAGTGCATTCAGCTTCTTAGATGCTTTCATGAGAAATGCACATGCATTTCAATAACAGAGAAGCAGTCAGAGCAAACATTTCAAATGACTGTGAGAAGTGACTGTGAGAAGTGAAAGGAGTGTTGCTTTACTTTGTAAATGCTATAGTTTTGAAGATAATCACTTTCTTTTGAATGTGCATTTAGCTTCTGAGCTTTCATGAGAAATGCTCATACGTTTCTCTATAATAGAGACAGTCAGTTCAAGACTTCAAATCACTGTGAGAAGTGAATGAAGTGTTGCTTTACGTTGTAAATGCTATAGTTTCAATAAAAATCAGTTTCTTTTGAAAATACATAAAGCTTCCTAGAAGCAATCACTAGAAACTCACAATCATTTCTCTGAAAGAGAACCAGTCTGTTCAAAAACTAAATCACTGTGAGAAGTGAAGGGAGTGTTGCTTTACTTTGTTAATGCTTTAGTTTTAAAAATAAACACTTTCTTTTGAAAGTGCATTAAGCTTCTTAAAAGCAATCACGAGAAACTCACATGCATTGCTGAAAGAGAGTAAGTCTGTTCAAACCCTTTAAATCACTGTGAAAAGTGAATGGAATATAGGTTTACTTTGTAAATGCTATAGTTTCAAAGATAATGACTTTATTTTGAAAGTTCATTTTGCTTCTCAGAAGCATTCATGAAAAATGCACATTTATTTCACTAAAAAAGAAGCAAGCTCTTGAAACACTTCAAAGAAATGTATGAAGTGAATGGAGTGTTGCTTTAGTTTATAAATGCAGTAGCTTCAAAGATAATCACTTTCGTTTGAAAGTGCATTTTGCTTCTAAGAAGCATACATGAGAAAAGCACATGTGTTCCTGTAAAAGAGACACCGTCTGTTCAAACACTTCAAAGTACTGTGAGAAGTGAAAAGAGTGTCTCTTTACATTGGAAATGCTGTTGTTTCAAAGGAAATCACTTTCTTTTTAAAGTGCATTTAGTTTCTTGGAAACTTTCATGAGAAATGCAGATGCAATTCTCTAATAGATAAGCAGTCTGTTCAAACACTTCAAATCACTGTGAGATGTAAAGGGAGTGTTGCTTTACTTTGTAACTTCTGTAGTTTCAAAGAAAATCACTTTCCTTTGAAAGTGCATTTAGCTTCTTAGACGCTCACATGAGAAAACTACATGCATTTTTCTAAAAGAGAAGCAGTCTGTTAACTTACTTCATATCACTGTGAGAAGTCAATGGAGAGTTGCTTTACTTTGTAAATGCTGTAGTTTCAAAGAAAATAAGATTCATTTGAGGTGCATTTGGGTTCTCAGAAGCATACATTAGAAAAGCATATGCAATTCTCTAAAAGGGAAGCAGTATGTTCAAATAATTCAAAGCACTTTTAGAAGGTAAAGGTGTGTTGCTTTACTTTGTAAAGAGTGTAGTTTCAAAAATAAAGACTTTCTTTTGAAAGTGCATTTAGCTTCTTAGGAACTTTCATGAGAAAAATCCATGTATTTCTCTTCAATAGAAGCATGCTGTTGAAACACTTCAAATCACTGAGAGAAGTGAATGGAGTGTTGCTTTACTTTGTAAATGCTGTTGTTTCAAACAAAATCACTTTCTTTTGAAAACATATTAGCTTCACAGAATCATAAATGAGAAAAGCACATTCTTTTTTATAAAAGACAAGCAGTCTGTTCAAACATTACAAGGCACTGTAAGAACTGAAAGGCATGATGCTTTACTTTCTAAATGCTGTTCTTTCAAAGATAATCACTTTCTATTGAAAATACATTTTGCTTCTTTGAAGCTTTCATGTGAAATGCACATGTGTTACTCTAATAGTGAAGCACTCTATGAAACATTTTATATCACTGTTAAAAGTGAAAGGAGTGTTGCTTTACTTTGTAAACTCTGAAGTTCACACATAATGAATTCCCGTTGGAAGTGCATTTAGCTTCTTAGAAGCATCCATGAGAAAAGCATTTGTGTTTCTCTAAAACAGAGGCAGTGTGTTCAAACACTTCAAAGCACTGTGAGAAGTGGAGTGTTGCTTTCCTTTGTAAAGGCAGTAGTTTCAAAGATAATCACTTTCTTTTGAAAGTGCATTTTGTTTCTCAGAAGCTTTCATGAAAAATGCACATTCATTTCTCTAAAACAGATACATGCTCTTGGAACACTTCAAACCATTGTGAGAAGTGAAAGGAGTGTTGCTTTACTTTGAAAATGCTGTAGTTTGAAAGATAATCAATTTCTTTTGACAGTTCATTTGCTAAATAATAGCATACATATGAAAAGCACATGCGTTTTTGTAAAGGAGAAGCAGTTGGCTCAGACACTTCAAAGCACATTGGGAAGTAAAAAGAGTGTTGCTTTACTCTGTAAATGCTGTAGTTTAAAAAATAAACACTGTCTTTGAAAGTGCTTTTAGCTTCTTAGTAGCTTTCATGAGAAATGACTGTGTGTTTCTCTAAAAGAGAAGCATGCCCTTGAAATATTTCAAATCACTGACAGAATTGATAGAAGGATGGCTTTACCTTGTAAATGCTGTAGTTTCAAGGATAATCACTTTCTTTTGAAATTACATTTAAGTTCTTAGAAGCTAGGAAGAGAAAAACACATGCATTTCTCTAAAGGTGAAACAGTCTGATCAAACACTTCAAAACACTATGGGAAGTCAAATGAGTGTTGCTTTACATTGTAAGTGTTGTAGTTTCAAAGATAATCACTTTCTTTGAAAGCACATTAGCTTCATAGACGTATACATGAGAATAGCACATCCATTTATGTAAGAGAGAAGAAGACTGTTCAAACATTACAAGGCACTGTGAGAAGTAACAGGAGTGTTGCTTTACTTTGTAAATGCTGTAGTTTTAAAGATAATCACTTTCTGTTAAACGACCATTTTGCTTCTTAGAAACTTTCATGAAAATGGACATACGTTTTACTAAAAGAGAAGCCGTCAAACACTTCAAAGCACTGTGAGAAGTGAAAGGACTCTTGCTTTACTTTGAACATGCTAAAGTTGGAAAGATAATCACTTTCAGGTGCAAGTGCTATTAGTGTCTTAGAAGTTTTCATGAGAAATACACTTGTGTTTTTCTAAAAGAGAAGCAGTCTGTTCAAACATGTCAAAGCACTGAAAAGTGAAAGGAGTGTTGCTTTCCTGTGTAAATGCTGTAGTTTGAAAGATAATCACTTTCTGTTGAAAGAGAATTTGCATCTTAGAAGCTTTCATGAGAAACTCACAGGAGTTTCTGTGAAAGAGAACCAGTCAATTCAAACAATTCACAGCACTGTTAGAAGTGAAAGGAGTGTTGCTTTACTTTGTAAATACTGCAGTTTGAAAGATAATCACTTTCTGTTGAAAGAGTATTTAGCTTCGTAGAAGCTTTTTCAGAAGCATATGTGTTTCACTAAAAGAGAAGCAGTCTGATCAAACACTTTAAAGCACAGTGAGATATGAAAGGAGTGTTGCTTTACATTGTAAATGCTGCATTCGAAAAATAATCACTCTGTGTGGAAAGTGCATTAAACTTCTTAAAAGCTTCACTGAGAAATGCACTTGCATCTCTAAAAGAGAAACACTCTGATCAAACTTTTCAAAGCACTGTGAGAATTGAAAGAATGTTGCTTTACTGTGTCAATGATATTGTTGGAAAGATAATCACTTTCTATTGCAAGTGCAATTAGCTTCTTAGAAGCTTTCTTTAAAGAAATGCACTTGCATTACTCTAAAAAAGAAGCTGTCTGTTCAAACAGTTCAAAGAACTGTGAGAAATGAGAAGGGTGGTGCTTTACCTTGTAAATGTTGTAGTTTCAAAGATAATCACTTTCTGTTGACAGAGAATTTGCATCTTTGGAGCCTTCATGAGAAACTCATAGGCATTTCGCTGAAAGAGATACAGTCTGTTCAAACACTTCAAAGCACTATGAGACTTGAAAGGAGTGTTGCTTTACCTTGTAAATGCTGTAGTATTAAAGATAATCATTTTCATTATTGAAAGTGTTGAAACCGGTTCATACCGGATCAAACGGGTTCCGACCGGTTTTGGCCGGTTCAAACCGGCTCAGACAGGTTCAAACCAGCATCGAACGGTTTCAACCGGCTCGTACCGGATCAAACTGGTTCTGACCGGTTTGGGCTGGCTCAAACCGGCTCAGACAGGTTCAAACCAGCTTCAACCGGTTCCAACCGATTCGTACCGGAACAAAACGGTTCCGATCGGTTTGGGCCGGTTCAAACAGGCTCAGACAGTTTCCAACCAGCTTCACTTTGGAAATGTAGTTTCAGAGAAAGTCACTTTCTTTTAAAGTGAATTAAGATACTTATAAGCATACCCAAGAAACTCACATGCGATTCTCTGATAGAGAAGCAGTCTGTTCACACCGTTCTATTCACTCTGTGAAGTAAATGGAATTTTGCCTCACTTTGTAAATGCTATAGTTTCAGAGAAAATGACTTTCCTTTGAAAGTCCATTAAGCTTCTTATAATCATTCACAAGAAACTCACATGTGTTTCTCTGAAAAAGAAGCAGTCTGTTCACACAGTTCAATTAACTGTGCGAAGTGAATGGAGTGTTGCTTCACTTTGCAAATGTTGTAGTTTCGGGGATAATTACTTGGTTTTGAAAGTGCATAAAGCTTCCTAGAAGCAATCATGAGAAACTCACATGCATTTCTCTGAAAGAGAAGTCTGTTCAAACAATTCAATTCACTGTGCGAAGTGAATGGAGTGTTGCTTCACTTGGTAAATGTTGTCTTGCTGCAGAAAATCACTTTCTTTTGAAAGTGCATTGAGCTACTTATCAGCATACACGAGAAAGCTACATGTATTTCTCTGAAAGAGGAGCAGTCTGTTCAAACACTTCCAATCACTGTGCGAAGTGAATGGAGTGTTGCTTCAATTTGTAAATGTCGTAGTTTCAGAGAAAATCATTTCTTTTGAAAGTGTCTTTAGCTACTTAGAAGCATTCACAAGAAACTAACATGCCATTCTATGAAAGAGACGCAGTCTGTTCAAGCACTTCAATTCACTGTGCGAAGTGAATAGAGTGTTGCTTCACTTTGTAAATATTGTAGTTTCAGAAAAAATCACATACTTTTGAACTTGCAGTAAGCTTCATATAGGATTTCACGAAATCTCGCATGCATTTCTCTGAAAGTGAAGCAGTCACTTCAAACACTTCAATTCACTATGTGAAGTGAATGGAGTGTGGCTTCACTTAGTAAATGCTGTAGTTTCAGAGAAAAACACTTTCTTTTCAACGTGAATTAAGCTAATTAGATGCATTCAGGAGAAACTCACATGCGTTTCTCTGAAAGAGAAGTATTCTGTTCACACAGTTCAGTTCACTGTGCTAAGTGAATCTAGTGTTGCTGCACATTGTAAATGCTGTCTTTTTAGAGAAAATCACTTTCATTTGAAAGTGCATTAAGCTACAAAGGAGCATTCAAGGGAAACTCACATGCCTTGCTGTGAAAGAGACAAGTCTGTTCAAACACTTCAATTGATTATGCAAAGTGAATGGAGTGTTGCTTCATTTTCAGATGCTGTAATTTCAGAAAATCACTTGCTTTTGAAAGTGCATTAAGCTTCTTAGAAGAAATTACGAGAAACGCACATGTGTTTCTCTGAAAAAGAAACAGTCTATTCAAAGACTTCCATTCACTTTGTGAAGCGAATGGGTTGTTGCTTCATTTTGTAAATACTGTTATTTCAGAGAAAAATGCTTTCTTTTGAAAGTGCATTTAAGCTTCTTAGCAGCATTCACGAGAAACTCACATGCGTTTCTCTGAAAGAGAAGCAGTCTGTTCACACAGATCAATTCCTGTGCTAAGTGAATCTAGCTTTTCTTCACTTTGTTAAAGCTGTCTTTTTAGAGAACATCACTTTTTTTGAAAGTGCATTTAAGCTTCGTAGCAGCATTCACTAGAAACACAAACACATTGCGGTGAAACAGAGGCAGTCTGTTTACACCCTTCTATTCACTGTGCGAAGTAAATGCACTTTTACCTCACTTTGTAAATATTGTAGTTTCAGAGAAAATGACATTCTTTTGAAAGTCCATTAAACTTCTTAGAAACATTCACGAGAAACTCACATGCATTTCTCTGAAAGAGAAGCAGTCTGTTTCAACACTTTAAATCAATGTGTGCAGTGAATGGAGTGTTTCTTCACTTTGTAAGTGCTGTAGTTTCAGAGAAAATCACTTTCATTTGAAAGTGCATTCAGCTTCGTAGTAGTATTCCCGAGAAACTTACATGCATTTCCCTGATAGAGAAGCAGTCTGTTCACACAGTTCAATTCCTGTACTAATTAAATCTAGTGTTGATTCACTTTGTAAATGCTATAATTTCAGAGAAAATCACTTGCTTTTGAAAGTGCATTAAGCTTCTTAGAAAAATTCAAGAGAAACTGACATGTGTTTCTCTGAAAAAGAAGCAGTCTGTTCAAACACTTCCATTCACTGAGCGAAGTGAATGGGGTGTTGCTTCACTTTGTAAATGCTGTAGTTTCCATGAAAAACACTTTCTTTAGAAAGTGCATTAAGCTTCTTAGAAGAATTCATGAGACACTCACTTGCGTTTCTCTGAAAGAGAAGCAGTCTGTTCAAACATTTCACTTCACTTTGGGAAGTGAATGGAGTATTGCTTCACTTTGTAAATGTCGTTCTTTCAAATAAAAACACGTTCTTTTAAAAGTGCATTAAGCTACTTTGAGGATTCAGGAGAAACTCACATGCGATTCTCTGAAAGAGAAGCAGTCTGTTCACAGCCTTCTATTAAGTGTGGGAAGTGAATGCAGTTTTACCTCACTTTTTAAATTCTGTAGTTTCAGAGAAAATGACTTTCTTTTGATAGTCCATTAAGCCTCTTGGAAACATTCAAGAGAAACTCACATGCATGTCTCCGAAGGAAAAGCAGTCTGTTCAAACACTTCAGTTCTCTGTGGGAAGTGAATGGAGTGTTTCTTCACTTTGTGAATGCTGTAGTTTCAGAGAAAATCAATTTCTTTTAAAGTGCATTAAGCTTCATAGCAGCATTCACGAGAAACTCACATGTGTTTCTCTGAAAGAGAAGGAGTCTGTTCACACAGTTCAGTTCCTGTGCTACGTGAATCTAGTGTTGCTTCACTTAGTAAACGATGTCTTTTTAGATTAAATCACTGTCTTTTCAAATTTCACTAAGCTACATAGAAGCATCAGAAGAAATTCACATGTGTTCCAGTGAAACAGAAGCACTCTATTCAAACACATCAATTCAATATGCATAACACTTGAGTGTTGCTTCACTTTCTAAATGCTGTAATTTCAGAGAAAATCACTTTCTTTTGTAAGTGCCTTAAGCTACTTAGAAGCATTCACAACAAACTCACGTGCGTTTCTCTGAAAGAGAAGAAGTCTTTTCCAACACTTTAATTCCTCTGCGAAATGAATGGAGTGTTGATTCACTTTCTAATTGTTGTATTTTCAGAGAAAATCACTTTCTTTTTAAAGTGCCTTAAGCTACTTGGAAGAATTCATTAGATACTCACATGGGTTTCTCTGAAAGAGCAGCAGTCAGTTCAAACACTTGAATTCACTGTGAGAAGTGAATGGATTGTTGCTTCACTTTGTAAATGCTGTAGTTACAGAGAAAATCACTTTCATTTGAAATTGCGTTAAGCAAATTAGAAGCATTCACAAGAAACTCATATGCCTTTCTCTGAAAGGAAGCAGTCTGTTCAAACAATTCAATTCACTGGGTGAAGTGAATAGAGTGTTATTTCACTTTGTAAATGCTGTAGTTTCAGAGAAAATCACTTTCTTTGAAAGTGCCTTAAGCTATTTAGAAGCATTCACAACACACTCACGTGCATTTCTGTGAAAGAGAAGCAGTCTTTTCCAACACTTTAATTCCTATGCGAAATGAATGGAGTGTTGCTTCACTTTCTTAATGCTGTAGTTTCAGAGAAAATCACTTTCTTTTGAAAGTGCCTTAAGCTACTTAGAAGAATTCAGGAGATACTCACATGTGTTTCTCTGAAAGAGCATCAGTGTTTTCAAACACTTCAATTTACAGTGCGAAGTGAATGGAGTGTTGCTTTGCTTTCTAAATGCTGTACTTTCAGAGAAAATCTCTTTTTTTGAAAGTGCCTTAAGCTACTTAGAAGCATTCACAACAAACTCACGTTCATTTCTCTGAAAGAGAAGGAGTGTTTACGAACACTTTAATTACTGTGCGAAATGAATGGAGTGTTGCGTCACTTTCTAAATGTTGTAGTTTCAGAGAAAATCACTTTCTTTTAAAAGTGCCTTAAGGAGGACTTTCCCCGACCCCATAGACTCCCAGGTCAGCCTGCCCTGCTGGCTCCACCCTGCTAGCTTCCCGCCAGCCATCCCAGCTTCCATCCAGAGGGCCTTCCGAGTGGTGAGTTGATTCGGGCCACGGCAGGGGCCCCGGCGAGGGGGAGCTAGGACTTTCCCCGACCCCATAGACCCCCAGGTCAGCCTGCTCTACCTGCTCCACCCTGCTAGCTTCCCGCCAGCCATCCCAGCTTCCATCCAGTGGGCCTTCCGAGTGGTGAGTTGATTCGGGCCACGGCAGGGGCCCAGCGAGGAGGAGCTAGGACTTTCCCCGACCCCATAGACTCCCAGGTCAGCCTGCAGTGCTGTGTCCACACTGCTAGGCTCTCCCGCCTGCCATCCCAGCTTCCATCCAAGTACAAATTTCTATATTTCTCCCCTCCCACTGAGGCCATAAAATTTCCCCAGTTCAGCTGCCTTGCACACTGGGCCTGCTCTGTAGGGGCATCCCGGAAAGAGGGAGTGCCTGTGCTTCAATACCCTGCCTGGGGAAAGATAGGCATTCTATCAGTGAACTCCCTGCCCAACAAGGGAACCTGACCCGATACCAGAAGCTCCAATAGAGAGCATTGGATCGAAGATATGGGCAGACGCCAAGGCAAGACCTCCTCCAACAATCTGAAAAACAACATGAAAATATCAGATCCCAACGACCCTACAACAGAAGGATTTGAACACTCTAACCCAGATGAAGTGGAAAAAAGTGCCATTATGAAAGCAATAGAGTCCCTTAAACAGAATATGAATAACTCCCTTAAGGAACTGGTCGAGAAGTATAACAAAAAGTTTGAAGAAATGAGTATAGAAATGGATGAGAAATATAACAAAAAGTTTGAAGAAATAAGTAAATCCGTGAGTGATACCCTGGGAAACCAAGAAAAAACAATCAAACAAGTAAAGGAAACAGTCCAAGAATTGAAAACTGAAATGGAGGCAATGAAGAAAACACAAAACGAGAACCGGCTGGATATGGAAAACCTAGGTAAACGAGCGGAGACTACAGAATCAAGCATAACCAATAGAATACAAGAGATAGAAGAACGAATCTCAGATTCTGAAGATACCATAGAGAAAATAAATGCTCTGGTCAGAGAAAACGGCAAATCCAACAAATTCTCTTCACAAAACATTCAGGAAATCTGGGACACAATAAAAAAACCAAATCTAAGAATAATAGGGATTGAAGAAGGAGAAGAACTGCAGATCAAAGGCCCAGAAAATATATTCAACAAAATTATAGAAGAAAACTTTCCCAACCTAAAGAACGATATTCCTATGAAGGTTCAAGAAGCATACAGAACACCGAATAGATTGGATCAGAAAAAAACATCCCCGCGTCATATAATAATCAAAACACAAAACATAAATATTAAAGAAAAAATTTTAAGAGCTGCAAAGGAAAAAGGTCAAGTAACTTATAAAGGTAAACCTATCAGGCTTACACCGGATTTCTCTATGGAAACCATGAAAGCCAGAAGATCCTGGATAGAGGTACTGCAGAAACTAAGAGACCATGGATGCAAACCCAGACTAATATACCCTGCCAAGCTACTGTTCACTATCAACGGAGAAAACAAAATATTCCAGGATAAAAACAAATTTAAACAATACGTAGCTACTAATCCAGCCTTACAGAGAATATTAGAAGGAAAATCACTACCGAAGGAATCCAACATTCCCAACACGGCCTACAATAACTCGAACATCTAGCGACCATTCACAAGCACAAATTAAAGAAGAAAAACACATATACTCTACTACCTAACAAAAAAAAAATGACCGGAGTCAACAACCACTGGTCATTAATATCACTTAATATCAATGGACTCAATTCACCTATAAAGAGGCACAGACTTAGAGATTGGATACGAAAACAGGATCCAACATTCTGCTGTTTACAAGAAACACACCTCAACCACAAAGACAGACACCTACTCAGAGTAAAGGGTTGGGAAAAGGTTTTCCAAGCAAATGGACCTAAGAAACAAGCGGGCGTGGCCATTCTAATATCTAACAAAATCGACTTCAAACTAAAATCAATCAGAAGAAATGGAGATGGACATTTCATACTCATAACTGGAACAATTCATCAGGAGGAAGTCTCAATCCTGAATATCTATGCTCCTAATATAAAGGCACCCACATATGTAAAAGAAACTCTTCTAGAACTCAAGGCGGTCATCAAACCACACACACTAATAGTAGGAGACTTCAACACTCCTCTCTCACCAATGGACAGGTCAATCAGACAGAAACCAAACAGAGAATTGAGAGACCTATTGGAGGTATTGAATCAAATGGACTTAACAGACATCTATAGAACACTCCACCCAAATAGGAAAGAATATACCTTTTTCTCTGCAGCTCATGGAACCTTCTCGAAAATTGACCACATACTCGGTAACAAAGTAAACTTCCACAGATACAAAAAAATATTAGTAACTACCTGTGTCTTGTCAGATCACCATGGACTAAAATTAGAATTCAACAACAATGCTCCCCCCAGGAAGCCAACAAACTCATGGAAACTGAACTGTCAACTACTAAATCACCCCTGGGTCAAGGAAGAAATAAAGAAAGAAATCAAACTCTTCCTTGAATTTAATGAAAACAAAGACACAACATACTCAAACCTATGGGACACTATGAAAGCAGTGCTAAGAGGAAAGTTCATAGCACTAAGTGCCCAATTAAAGAAAGCGGAGAAAGCACACATTGGAGAATTAACAGCACAATTGAAAGATCTAGGAAAAAAAGAAGCTGATTCACCCAGGAGATCTAGAAGACTGGAAATAATCAAACTGAGGGCTGAAATCAACAAAATAGAAACAGAGAAAACAATCCAAAGAATCAATGAATCAAAAAGCTGGTTCTTGGAGAAAATCAACAAGATTGACAAACCCCTAGCCAAGTTAATCAAACGGCAGAGAGAGAACATGCAAATTAATAAGATCAGAAATGAAAAGGGGGACATAACCACAGACACAGAGGAAATTCAGAGAATCATTAGATCTTACTATGAAAGTTTATATGCCACAAAGTTGGAAAATATAAAAGAAATGGACATTTTTTCAGATAAGTACCATATACCAAAGTTGAACCAAGAACAGGTGAACAATCTAAATAGACCTGTTAGTCGCGAAGAATTAGAAGCTGTTATCAAAAATCTCCCTACCAAAAAAAGCCCAGGACCAGATGGTTTCAATGCAGAATTCTACCAGAACTTCCAGGAAGAGCTAATACCTATACTCCTTAATGTATTCCACAATATAGAAACAGAAGAGTCATTGCCTAACTCCTTTTATGAAGCTACAGTTACCCTAATACCAAAACCACACAAAGACACAACCAAGAAAGAGAATTACAGGCCAATCTCACTCATGAACATTGACGCGAAAATTCTCAATAAAATACTGGCAAACCGAATCCAAGAGCACATTAGAAAAATTATCCATTATGATCAAGTCGGCTTCATTCCAGAGATGCAGGGCTGGTTCAACATACACAAATCTATCAATGTAATCCATCATATAAATAAACTGAAAGAAAAAAACCATATGATCATCTCACTAGATGCTGAAAAAGCATTTGACAAAATTCAACACCCATTTATGATAAAGGTGTTGGAGAGACTGGGGATACAAGGATCATACCTAAATATAATAAAAGCAATATACAGCAAGCCGACAGCTAACATCAAACTGAATGGAGAGAAACTCAAAGCCTTTCCACTAAAATCAGGAACGCGACAAGGCTGTCCACTCTCTCCATACCTCTTCAATATAGTGCTTGAAGTTCTAGCAATAGCAATAAGACAACATAAGGAGATCAAGGGGATTCGAATTGGAAAGGATGAAGTTAAACTTTCGTTATTTGCTGACGATATGATAGTTTACATAAGTGACCCCAAAAACTCTACCAAAGAACTCCTACAGCTGATAAACACCTTTAGTAACATGGCAGGATACAAGATCAACTCCAAAAAATCAGTGGCCCTCCTGTACACAAAGGATAAAGAAGCAGAGAGGGAAATCAGAGAAGCATCACCTTTCATGATAGCCACAAATAGCATAAAATATCTTGGGGTTACTCTAACCAAGGAAGTGAAAGACCTATTTGACAAAAACTTTAAGTCTTTGAAGAAAGAAATTGAGGAGGATACCAGAAAATGGAAAGACCTCCCCTGCTCTTGGATTGGGAGAATCAACATAGTAAAAATGGCAATTCTACCAAAAGCAATCTATAGATTCAATGCAATCCCCATCAAAATCCCATCAAACTTCTTCACAGACCTTGAGAGAACAATAATCAAGTTTATATGGAAAACAAAAAACCCAGGATAGCCAAAACAATCTTATATAATAAAAGAACTTCTGGAGGCATTACCATCCCTGACTTCAAACTCTATTATAGAGCTACAGTATTGAAAACAGCTTGGTATTGGCATAAGAACAGAGAAGTCGACCTATGGAATCGAATAGAAGACCCAGATATTAACCCACAAACTTATGAACACCTAATTTTCGACAAGGGAGCTAAAGGTATACAATGGAAGAAGGAAAGCATCTTTAACAAATGGTGCTGGCATAACTGGATGTCAACCTGTAAAAAAATGAAAGTAGATCCATATCTATCACCATGCACAAAAATCAAGTCCAAATGGATTAAAGACATCAACATTAATCCGTCCACTTTGAACCTGATAGAAGAGAAAGTGGGAAGTAGTCTACAAGATTTAGGCACAGGAGGCCTCTTCCTAAGCAGGACCCCAGCAGCACAGACAATAAGAGAAACAATGAATAAATGGGATCTACTGAAACTGGGAAGCTTCTGTAAAGCAAAGGACACTGTCAGTAGGACAAAAAGGCTGCCTTCTGACTGGGAGAAGATCTTCACCAACCCCTCATCAGACAAAGGTCTGATCTCCAAAATATACAAAGAACTCAAGAAACTAGGCACTAAAACTCTAATTAACCCAATTAAAAAATGGGGTACTGAACTTAACAGAGAATTCACAACAGATGAACTTCGAATGGCCAGAAGACACTTAAGGTCATGCTCAACCTCCTTAGCGATCAGGGAAATGCAAATCAAAACCACTTTGAGATACCATCTTACACCTGTCAGAATAGCTAAAGTCAAAAACACCAATGATATCCTATGCTGGAGAGGATGTGGGGTGAGGGGAACACTCATCCATTGTTGGTGGGAATGCAAACTCGTGCAGCCACTGTGGAAATCAGTGTGGCGGTTTCTCAGGAAACTGGGAGTCAACCTCCCTCAGGACCCAGCAATTCCACTCTTGGGAATATACCCTAAAGATTCCCGATCATACTACAAAAGCATTTGTTCTACTATGTTCATAGCAGCAGTATTTGTAATAGCCAGAACCTGGAAACAGCCTAGGTGCCCCTCAATGGAAGAATGGTTAAAAAAGGTGTGGAACATATACACATTAGAGTTTTACTCAGCGGTAAAAAACAATGACATCTTGAATTTTGCATGCAAATGGATGGAAATAGAAAACGCTTTACTGAGTGAGGTAAGCCAGACCCAAAAAGAGGAACACGGTATGTATTCACTCATAAGTGGATTCTAACCATAATTAAAGGTCTTTGAGCCTATTATTCGTGATCCTAGAGAAGCTAAATAAGAAGATGAACCTGATGAAGATTATTTAGCTATCCACCAGGAGGTAGGAAATAGACAAGAGTCCCAGGTAACCTCGGGTGCATGGGGGGGAGGGAGGGTCGATGGAAGGGGAGAAGGTTAGAGAGAAGGGAGTAGGGGAAGAAAGGGGAAAGCTTGGTGGCCTGGGACGGGGGGGGGAGGGAGGAAGGATGAACAAGGGATCAGGGAAGATTATATTTCAACTAAGGGACCATTTTAGGGTTTACAGGAGACTTGATTATATATGGGATCCCAGGTCCAAGGAGAGATCCCAGAGATTGCTCTCTGGACAGAGGAGTGGGTGCCTGAATCGGCCGTGGCCCATGTCCATACTGATGTATATTTTGCTTATCACCATAGATCCTGCATCTGACGAAGGTCGGCGATACAGTCGCATTCACAAGAAACTCACATGCATTTTTCTGAAAGAGAAGCAGGCTGTTCCAACACTTCAATTCACTGTGCGAAGTGAATGGAGTGTTGCCTCACTTTGTAAATGCTGTCCTTTCAGAGAAAATCACTTTCCTTTGAAAGTGCCTTAAGCTACTTACAAGCATTCAACAGAAATTCACATGCGTTTCTCTGAAAGAGAAGCAGTCTGTTCCAACACTTCAATTCACTGTGCGAAGTGAATGGAGTGTTGCTTCACTTTCTAAATGCTGTAATTTCAGAAAAATTCACTTTCCTTTGAATCTGCCCTAAGCAAGTTACAAGCATTCACAAGAAACTCACATGCGTTTCTCTGAATGATAAGCTGTCTACTCAAACACTTCAATTCACTGTGCGAAGTGAATGGAGCATTGCTTCACTTTCTTAATAGTGTAATTTCAGAGAAACATCTTTCTTTTTAAAGTGCCTAAAGATACTTACAAGGATTCAAAAGAAACTCACATGCATTACTCTGAAAGAGAAGACGTCTGTTCAAACACTTCAATTCACTGTGCGAAGTGAATGGAGTGTTGCTTCACATTCTAAATGCTGTAGTTTCAGAGAAAATCACTTTCTTTAGAAAGTGCCTTGAGCAACTTACAAGCATTGAGAATAAACAGAGATGTGTTTCTCTGAAAAAAGAAATAGTGTTCAAACAGTTCAATTCACTGTGCGAAGTGAATGGCGTGTTGCTTCCCTTTGTAAACTCTGTAGTTTCAGAGAAAATCACTTTCTTAAGAAAGTGCCTTAAGCTACTTACAAGCATTCAGAAGAAACTCACATGCGTTTCTCTGAAAGAGAAGCAATGTGTTCAAACAGTTCAACTCACTGTGCAAAGTGAATGGATTGTTGCTTCACATTATAAATGCATTATTTTCAGAAAAAATCACTTCTATTTGAAAGTGCCTTATGTTACTTTCAAGCATTCACAAGAAACACACATGCGTTTCTCTGAAAGAGAAGCAGTATGTCCAAACAATTAAGTTCACTTTGCGAAGTGAATGGAGTGTAGTTTCACATTCTAAATATAGTAGTTTCAGAGAAAAATCTTTCTATTGAAAGTTCCTTAATAAACTTACATGCATTCACCAGAAACTCACATGATTTTCTCTGAAAGACAAGCAGTCTGTTCAAACACATCAATTCACTGTGCAAAGTGAATGGAGTGTTGTTTCACTTTCTAAATAGTGTAATTTCAGAGAAAAATCTTTCTATTGAAAGTGTGTTTGGGTACTTATAAGCATTGAAAAGAAACTCACATGTGTTTCTCTCAAAGAGAAGCAGTCTGTTCAAACACTTCAATTCACTGTGCGAAGTGAATGGCGTGTTGGTTCACTTTTTAAATGCTGTAGTTTCAGAGAAAATCACATTCTTAAAAAGGTGCATTAAGCTACTTACGAGCATTCAGCAGAAACTTACATGTGCTTCTCTGGAAAGAGAAGAAGTCTGTTCAATCACTTTAATTCACAGTGAGAAGGGAATGGATTGTTGCTTCACTTTGTAAATGCTGTAGTTTCAGAGAAAATCACTTTCTTTTGAAAGTGCCTTATGCTACTTTCAATCATTCACAAGAAATTCACATACGTTTCTCTGAAAAGAAGCAGTCCATTCAATCACTTTAATTCTGTTGCTTCACTATCCAAATGCAGTAGTTTCAGAGAAAATCACTTTCTTTCGATAGTGCGTTAGGATACTTACAAGCATTCAAAAGATACTCACATGTGTTTCTCTCAAAGAGAAGCAGTCTGTTCAAACACTGCAATTCACTGTGCAAAGTGAATGGCGTGTTGGTTCACTTTTTAAATGCTGTAGTTTCAGAGAAAATAACATTCTTACGAAAGTGCATTAAGCTACTTACAAGCATTCACCAGAAACTCACATGCGTTTCTCTGAAAAGAGAAGAAGTCTGTTCAAACACTTTAATTCACTGTGCGAGGTGAATGGAGTGTTGCTTCATTTTCTAAATGCTGTAGTTTCAGAGAAAATAACTTTCTTTAGAAAGTGCCTTAAGCTACTTACAAGCATTGACAAGAAACACACGTTTTTCGCTGAAAGAGAAACAGTGTGTTCAAACAGCTCATTTCACTGTGCAAAGTGAATGGCGTGGTGTTTCATTTTATAAATGCTGTGGTTTCAGAGAAAATCACTTTCTTTTGAAAGTGCCTTATGCTACTTTCAAGCATTCACAAGAAATTCACTTGTGTTTCTCTGAAAAGAAGCAGTCTGTTCAATCACTTTAATTCACTTTGAGAAGTGAATTGAGTGTTGCTTCACTTTCCAAATGTAGTTGTTTCAGAGAAAATCCCTTTCTTTTGAATGTGCTATAAGCTACTTACAAGCATTTAGAAGAAACTCACATGCATTTCTCTGAAAGAGAAGCAGTCTGTTCAAACAAATCAATTCACTGTGCGAAGTGAATTGCATGTTGCGTTTTTGTAAATGCTGTAGTTTCAGAGATAATCACTTCTTTTGAAAGTGCCTTAAGCTACTTACAAGCATTCACAAGCAACTCATATGTGTTTCTCTGAAAGAGTAGCCGTCTGTCCAAACAAGTCAGTTTACTGTGCGAAGTGAATGGAGTGTTGTTTCACTTTCTAAATGTAGTAGTTTCAGAGAGAAATCTATCTTTTGAAAATGCCTTAAGTAACTTACAAGCATTCACAGGAAACTCACATGCGTTTCTCTGAAACAGAAGCAGTTCTGCTCAAACACTTCAATTAACTGTGCGAAGAAAATGGAGCGTTGCTTCACTTTCAAAATGCTGTACTTTCAGAGAAAATCACTTTCTTTAGAAAGTGCCTTAAGCTACTTACAAGCATTGACAAGAACAGAGACGTGTTTCTCTTAAAGAGAAACAATGTGTTCAAACAGTTCAATTCACTGTGCGAAGTTAAGGGAGTGTTGCTTCACTTTGTAAATTCTGTAGTTTCAGAGAAAATCACTTTCTTTTGACACTGCCTTTTGTTACTTTCAAGCATTCACAAGAAAAACACATGCGTTTATAATAAAGAGAAGCATTCTGTTCAAACAGTTCAATACATTGTGCGAAGTGAATGGAGTGGGGCTTCATTTTTTAAATGCTGTAGTTTCCGAGAAAATCACTTTCTTAAGAGAGTGCCTTAAGCCACTTACAAGCATTGACAAGATATTCACATGTGTTTCTCTGAAAAGAAGCAGTCTGTTCAATCGCTTTAATTCACTGTGCGAAGTGAGTGCAGTGTTGCTTCACTTTCTAAATGCTCTAGTTTCAGAGAATATCACTTTTTAAAGAAAGTGCCTTAAGCTACTTACAAACATTCACAAGAAACTCAGATGCATTTCTCTGAAAGAGAAGAAGTCTGTTCCAATACTTCAATTCACTTTGAGAAATGAATGGAGTGTTGCTTCACAATGCTCTAGTTTCAGAGAAAATCACTTTCTTTTGAAAGTGCCTTAAGCTACTTACAAGCATTCACCAGAAACTCACATGCGCTTCTCTGAAATAGAAGCAGTCTGTTCCAACACTTCAATTCACTGTACAAAGTGAAAGGAGTGTTGCTTCACTTTCTAAACGCTGTACTTTCATATATACTCACTTTCCTTCGGAACTCCCTTAAGCAAGTTACACGCATTCACAAGAAACTCACAGGCGTTTCTCTGAAAGAGAAGCAGTCTGTTACAACACTTCAATTGAATGTGGGAAGTGAATGGAGTGTTGTTTCACTTCCTAAGAGCTGTAGTTTCAGAGAAAATGACGTTTCTTTGAAAGTGCCTTAAGCTACTTACATGCATTCACAAGAAACTCACATGCCTTTCTCTTGAAGAGAAGTAGTCGATTCCAACACTTCAGTTCACTGTGCGAAATGAATGGAGTGTTGCTTCACTTTCTACATCGACTAGTTTTAGAGAAAATCACTTTCCTTTGAAAGAGCCTTAAGCTACTTACAAGCATTCACAAGAAATCACATGTTTCTCTGAAAGAGAAGCAGTCATTTCCAACACTTCAATTCACTGTGCGAAGTGAACAGAGTGTTGCTTCACTTTCTAAATGTTGTATATTCAGAGAAAATCACTTTCTTTGAGAGTGCCTTGAGCTACTTACAAACATTCACAAGAAACTCACATGCAAATCTCTGAAAGAGAAGCAGTTTATTCCAACATTTCAATTCACTGTGTGAAGTGAATGGAGTGTTGCCACACTTTCTACATACTCTAGTTTCAGACAAAATCACTTTCCTTTGAGAGTGCCTTAATCTTCTTATACGCATTCACAAGAAACTCACAGGCATTTCTCTGAAAGAGAAGCAGTCTGTTCCAATACTTCAATTCACTGTGCGAAGTGAATGGAGTGTTGATTCACTTTCTAAATGCTTTAGTTTCAGAGAAAATCACTTTCTTTCGAAAGTGCCTTAAGCTAGTTACAAGCATTCATCAGAAACTCACATGTGTTTCTCTGAAAGAGAAGCAGTCTGTTCCAAAACTTCACTTCACTGTACGAAGTGAATGGAGTGTTGCTTCACATTCTAAATGCTGTACTTTCCGAGAAACTCACTTTCCTCTGAAACTGCCCTAAGCAAGTTACAAGCATTCACAAGAAACTCACATGCGTTTCTCTGAAAGAGAAGCAGTCTGTTCCAACACTTCAATTGAATGTGAGAAGTGAATGGAGTGTTGCTTCACTTCCTAAATGCTGTAGTTTCAGAGAAAATGACTTTTCTTTGAGAGTGCCTTAAGCTACTTAAATGCATTCACAAGAAACTCACATGCGTTTCTCTGAAAGAGAAGTAGTTGATTCCAACACTTCAGTTCACTGTGCGAAGTTAATGGAGTGTTGCTTCACTTTCTAAATGCTGTAGTTACAAATATAATCACTTTCTTTTGTAACTGCCTGAAGCTACTTACAAGCATTCACCAGCAACTCACATGCATTTCTCTGAAAGAGAAGCAGTCTGTTCCAACACTTCAATTCACTGTGTGAAGTGAATAGAGTGTTGCTTCACTTTCGAAATGCTGTACTTTAAGAGAAAATCACTTTCTTTTGAAAGTGCCTTAAGCTACGTACAAGCATTCACCAGCAAATCACATGTGTTGCTCTGAAAGAGAAGCAGTCTGTTCCAACACTTAATTCACTGTGCGAAGTGAATGAAGTGTTGCTTCACTTTCTAAATGCTGTACTTTCAGAGAAAATCACTTTCCTTTGAAAGTGCCTTAAAGTAATTACAAGCATTCACAAGAAAATCACATGCATTTCTATGAAAGAGAAGCAGTTTGTTTCAACACTTCAATTCACTGTGCGAAGTGAATGGAGTGTTGCTTCACATTCTAAATGCTGTAGTTACAAATATAATAACTTTCTTTTGAAAGTGCCTTAAGCTACTTACAAGCATTCACCAGCAAATCAAATGCGTTTCTCTGAAAGAGAAGCAATCTGTTCCAAAACTTCAATTCACTGTGCGAAGTGAATGGAGTGTTGCTTCACTTTCTAAGTGCTGTACTTTCAGAGAAAATCACTTTCTTTTGAAACTGCATTAGGCTACATACAAGCATTCACAAGCAACTCACATGCATTCCTCTGAATGAGAAGCAGTCTGCTTCAACACTTCAATTCACTGTGCAAAGTGAATGGAGTGTTGCTTCACTTTCTAAATGCTGTACTTTCAGAGAAAATCACTTTCCTTTGAAAGTGCCTTAAACTACTTACGAGCGTTCCCCAGCAAATCACATGAGTTTCTCTGAAAGAGAAGCAGTCACTTCCAACACTTCAGTTCAGTGTGCGAAGGGAATGGAGTGTTGCTTCACATTCTAAATTCTGTAGTTACAAATATAATCTCTTTCTTTTGAAACTGCCTGAAGCTACTTACAAGCATTAACCAGCAAATAACATGCGTTTCTCTGAAAGATAAGCAGTCTGTTCCAACACTTCACTTCACTGTGTGAAGTGAATGGAGTGTTGCTTCACTTTCGAAATGCTGTACTTTAAGAGAAAATCACTTTCTTTTGAAAGTGCCTTAAGCAACTTACAAGCATTCACCAGCAAATCACATGCGTTGCTCTGAAATAGAAGCAGTCTGTTCCAACACTTAATTCACTGTGCGAAGTGAATGGAGTGCTGCTTCACTTTCTAAATGCTGTGCTTTCATAGAAAATCACTTTCCTTTGAAAGTGCCTTAAGCTACTTACAAGCATTCACCAGCAACTCACATACGTTTCTCTGAAAGAGAAGTATTTTGTTCCAACATTTCAATTGACTCTGCGAAGTGAATGGAGTGCTGCTTCACATTCTAAATGCTATACTTTTAGAGAAAATCACTTTCCTTTGAAAGTGCCATTATCTACTTACGAGCATTCACTAGCAAATCACATGAGTTTCTTTGAAAGAGAAGCAGTCTGTTCAAACGCTTCAATTCACTGTGCGGAGTGAATGGAGTGTTGCTTCACTTTCTAAATGCTGTACTTTCAGAGAAAATCACTTTCCTTTGAAAGTGCCTTAAGCTACTTACAAGCATTCACCAGCAACTCACATACGTTTCTCTGTAAAGAAGCAGTCTGTTCCAACACTTCAAGTCACTGTGCGAAGTGAATGGAGTGTTGCTTCACTTTCTAAATGCTGTACTTTCAGAGAAAATCACTGTCCTTTGAAACTGCCTTAGGCTACATACAAGCATTTACAAGCAACTCACATGCATTTCTCTGAAAGAGAAGCAGTCTGTTCCAACACTTCAATTCACTGTGCGAAGTGAATGGAGTGTTGCTTCACTTACTAAATGCTGTACTTTCAGAGAAAATCACTTTCCTTTGAAACTACCTTGGGCAACTTACAAGCATTCACCAGCAACTCACATGCATTTCTCTGAAAGAGAAGGATTCTGTTCCAACATTTCAATTCAGTTTGCGAAGTGAATGGAGTGTTGCTTCACTTTCTAAAGGCTGTCCTTTCAGAGAAAATCACTTTCCGTTGAAACTGCCTTAGGCTTCATACAAGCATTCACCAGCAACTCACATGCATTTATCTGAAAGATAAGCAGTCTGTTCCAACATTTCAATTCACTGCGCGAAGTGAATGGAGTGCTACTTCACATTCTAAATGCTATACTTTTAGAGAAAATCACTTTCCTTTGAAAGTGCCATAAGCTACTTACGAGCATTCACCAGCAAATCACATGCGTTCCTCTGAAAGAGAAGTAGTCTGTTCCAACACTTCAATTCACTTTGCGAAGTGAATGGAGTGTTGCTTCACTTTCTAAAGGCTGACTTTCAGAGAAAATCACTTTCCTTTGAAACTGCCTTAGGCTTCATATAAGCATTCACCAGCAACTCACATGCATTTCTCTGACAGAGAAGCAGTCTGTTTAAACACTTCAATTCACTGTGCTTAGTGAATGGACTGTTGCTTCACTTTCTAAATGCTGTACTTTCAGAGAAAATCACTTTCCTTTGAAAGTGCCTTAAGATACTTATGAGCATTAACCAGCAAATCACATGAGATTCTCTGAAAGAGAAGCAGTCTGTTCCAACACTTCAATTCACTGTGCGAAGTGACTGGAGTGTTCCTTCACTTTCTGAATGATGTAGTTATAAATATAATCACTTTCTTTTGAAACTGCCTTGGGCTACTTACAAGCATTCACCAGCAAATCACATGCATTTCTCTGACAGAGAAGCAGTCTGTTCCAACACTTCAATTCACTGTGCGAAGTGAATGGAGTGCTGCTTTACATTCTAAATGCTGTACTTTCAGAGAAAATCACTTTCCTTTGAAAGTGCCTTAAGCTACTTATGAGCATTAACCAGCAAATCACATGAGTTTCTCTGAAAGAGAAGCAGTCTGTTCCAACACTTCAATTCACTGTGCGAAGTGACTGGAGTGTTCCTTCACTTTCTGAATGATGTAGTTACAAATATAATCACTTTCTTTTGAAATGGCCTTGGGCTACATACAAGCATTCACCAGCAAATCACATGCATTTCTCTGACAGAGAAGCAGTCTGTTCCAACACTTCAATTCACTGTGCGAAGTGAATGGAGTGTTGCTTCACTTTCTAAATGCTGTACTTTCAGAGAAAATCACTTTCCTTTGAAACTGCCTTAGGCTATTTACAAGCATTCACCAGCAAATCACATTCGTTTCTCTGAAAGAGAAGTAGTCTGTTCGAACATTTCAATTCACTGTGCGAAGTGAATGGAGTGCTGCTTCACATTCTAAATGCTATACTTTCAGAGAAAATCACTTTCCTTTGAAAGAGCCTTAAGCTACTTACAAGCGTTCACCAGCAACTCACATGAGTTTCTCTGAAAAGAAGCAGTCTGTTCGAACATTTCAATTCACTGTGCAAAGTGAATGGAGTGTTGCTTCACTTTCTAAATGATGTACTTTCAGAGAAAGTCACTTTCTTTTGAAAGTGCTGTAAGCTACTTAAAAGCGTTCACATGAAACACACATGCATTTCTCTGAAAGAGAAGTAGTCTGTTCCAACACTTCAATTCTCTGTGCGAAGTGACTGGAGTGTTGCTTCACTTTCTAAATGATGTACTTTCAGAGAAAGTCACTTTCTTTTGAAAGTGCTGTAAGCTACTTAAAAGCGTTCACATGAAACACACATGCATTTCTCTGAAAGAGAAGCAGTCTGTTCCAACACTTCAATTCTCTGTGCGAAGTGACTGGAGTGTTGCTTCACTTTCTAAAAGCTGTTCTTTTAGAGAAAATCACTTTCCTTTGAAACTGCCTAAGACTACATACAAGCATTCACCAGCAAATCACATGATTTTCTCTGAAAGAGAAGCAGTCTGTTCCAACACTTCAAATCACTGTGTGAAGTGAATGGAGTGTTGCTTCACTTTCAAAATGCTGTACTTTAAGAGAAAATCACTTTCTTTTGAAAGTGCCTTAAGTTACTTACAAGCATTCACCAGCAAATCACATGCGTTGCTCTGAAAGAGAAGTAGTCTGTTCCAACACTTAATTCACTGTGCGAAGTGAATGGAGTGTTACTTCACATTCTAAATGCTGTAGTTTCAGAGAAAATCACTTTCTTTAGAAAGTGCCTTGAGCAACTTACAAGCATTGAGAATAAACAGAGATGTGTTTCTCTGAAAAATGAAATAGTGTTCAAACAGTTCAATTCACTGTGCGAAGTGAATGGCGTGTTGCTTCCCTTTGTAAACTCTGTAGTTTCAGAGAAAATCACTTTCTTAAGAAAGTGCCTTAAGCTACTTACAAGCATTCAGAAGTAACACACATGCGTTTCTCTGAAAGAGAAGCAATGTGTTCAAACAGTTCAACTCACTGTGCAAAGTGAAATGATTGTTGCTTCACATTATAAATGCATTATTTTCAGAAAAAATCACTTCTATTTGAAAGTGCCTTATGTTACTTTCAAGCATTCACAAGAAACACACATGCGTTTCTCTGAAAGAGAAGCAGTATGTCCAAACAATTAAGATCACTTTGCGAAGTGAATGGAGTGCAGTTTCACATTCTAAATATAGTAGTTTCAGAGAAAAATCTTTCTATTGAAAGTTCCTTAATAAACTTACATGCATTCACCAGAAACTCACATGATTTTCTCTGAAAGACAAGCAGTCTGTTCAAACACATCAATTCACTGTGCAAAGTGAATGGAGTGTTGTTTCACTTTCTAAATAGTGTAATTTCAGAGAAAAATCTTTCTATTGAAAGTGTGTTTGGGTACTTATAAGCATTGAAAAGAAACTCACATGTGTTTCTCTCAAAGAGAAGCAGTCTGTTCAAACACTTCAATTCACTGTGCGAAGTGAATGGCGTGTTGGTTCACTTTTTAAATGCTGTAGTTCAGAGAAAATCACATTCTTAAAAAAGTGCATTAAGCTACTTATGAGCATTCAGCAGAAACTTACATGTGCTTCTCTGGAAAGAGAAGAAGTCTGTTCAATCACTTTAATTCACAGTGAGAAGTGAATGGATTGTTGCTTCACTTTGTAAATGCTGTAGTTTCAGAGAAAATCACTTTCTTTTGAAAGTGCCTTATGCTACTTTCAATCATTCACAAGAAATTCACATACATTTCTCTGAAAAGAAGCAGTCCATTCAATCACTTTAATTCTGTTGCTTCACTATCCAAATGCAGTAGTTTCAGAGAAAATCACTTTCTTTCGATAGTGCGTTAGGATACTTACAAGCATTCAAAAGATACTCACATGTGTTTCTCTCAAAGAGAAGCAGTCTGTTCAAGCACTGCAATTCACTGTGCAAAGTGAATGGCGTGTTGGTTCACTTTTTAAATGCTGTAGTTTCAGAGAAAATAACATTCTTACGAAAGTGCATTAAGCTACTTACAAGCATTCACCAGAAACTCACATGCGTTTCTCTGAAAAGAGAAGAAGTCTGTTCAAACACTTTAATTCACTGTGCGAGGTGAATGGAGTGTTGCTTCATTTTCTAAATGCTGTAGTTTCAGAGAAAATAACTTTCTTTAGAAAGTGCCTTAAGCTACTTACAAGCATTGACAAGAAACACACGTTTTTCGCTGAAAGAGAAACAGTGTGTTCAAACAGTTCATTACACTGTGCAAAGTGAATGGCGTGGTGTTTCATATTATAAATGCTGTGGTTTCAGAGAAAATCACTTTCTTTTGAAAGTGCCTTATGCTACTTTCAAGCATTCACAAGAAATTCACTTGTGTTTCTCTGAAAAGAAGCAGTCTGTTCAATCACTTTAATTCACTTTGAGAAGTGAATTGAGTGTTGCTTCACTTTCCAAATGTAGTTGTTTCAGAGAAAATCCCTTTCTTTTGAATGTGCTATAAGCTACTTACAAGCATTTAGAAGAAACTCACATGCATTTCTCTGAAAGAGAAGCAGTCTGTTCAAACAAATCAATTCACTGTGCGAAGTGAATTGCATGTTGCTTTTTTGTAAATGCTGTAGTTTCAGAGATAATCACTTCTTTTGAAAGTGCCTTAAGCTACTTACAAGCATTCACAAGCAACTCATATGTGTTTCTCTGAAAGAGTAGCCGTCTGTCCAAACAAGTCAGTTTACTGTGCGAAGTGAATGGAGTGTTGTTTCACTTTCTATATGTAGTAGTTTCAGAGAGAAATCTATCTTTTGAAAATGCCTTAAGTAACTTACAAGCATTCACAGGAAACTCACATGCGTTTCTCTGAAACAGAAGCAGTTCTGCTCAAACACTTCAATTAACTGTGCGAAGAAAATGGAGCGTTGCTTCACTTTCAAAATGCTGTACTTTCAGAGAAAATCACTTTCTTTAGAAAGTGCCTTAAGCTACTTACAAGCATTGACAAGAACAGAGACGTGTTTCTCTTAAAGAGAAACAATGTGTTCAAACAGTTCAATTCACTGTGCGAAGTTAAGGGAGTGTTGCTTCACTTTGTAAATTCTGTAGTTTCAGAGAAAATCACTTTCTTTTGACACTGCCTTTTGTTACTTTCAAGCATTCACAAGAAAAACACATGCGTTTATAATAAAGAGAAGCATTCTGTTCAAACAGTTCAATACATTGTGCGAAGTGAATGGAGTGGGGCTTCATTTTTTAAATGCTGTAGTTTCCGAGAAAATCACTTTCTTAAGAGAGTGCCTTAAGCCACTTACAAGCATTGACAAGATATTCACATGTGTTTCTCTGAAAAGAAGCAGTCTGTTCAATCGCTTTATTCACTGTGCGAAGTGAGTGCAGTGTTGCTTCACTTTCTAAATGCTCTAGTTTCAGAGAATATCACTTTTTAAAGAAAGTGCCTTAAGCTACTTACAAACATTCACAAGAAACTCAGATGCATTTCTCTGAAAGAGAAGAAGTCTGTTCCAATACTTCAATTCACTTTGAGAAATGAATGGAGTGTTGCTTCACAATGCTCTAGTTTCAGAGAAAATCACTTTCTTTTGAAAGTGCCTTAAGCTACTTACAAGCATTCACCAGAAACTCACATGCGCTTCTCTGAAATAGAAGCAGTCTGTTCCAACACTTCAATTCACTGTACAAAGTGAAAGGAGTGTTGCTTCACTTTCTAAACGCTGTACTTTCATATATACTCACTTTCCTTCGGAACTCCCTTAAGCAAGTTACACGCATTCACAAGAAACTCACAGGCGTTTCTCTGAAAGAGAAGCAGTCTGTTACAACACTTCAATTGAATGTGGGAAGTGAATGGAGTGTTGTTTCACTTCCTAAGAGCTGTAGTTTCAGAGAAAATGACGTTTCTTTGAAAGTGCCTTAAGCTACTTACATGCATTCACAAGAAACTCACATGCCTTTCTCTTAAAGAGAAGTAGTCGATTCCAACACTTCAGTTCACTGTGCGAAATGAATGGAGTGTTGCTTCACTTTCTACATCGACTAGTTTTAGAGAAAATCACTTTCCTTTGAAAGAGCCTTAAGCTACTTACAAGCATTCACAAGAAATCACATGTTTCTCTGAAAGAGAAGCAGTCATTTCCAACACTTCAATTCACTGTGCGAAGTGAACAGAGTGTTGCTTCACTTTCTAAATGTTGTATATTCAGAGAAAATCACTTTCTTTGAGAGTGCCTTGAGCTACTTACAAACATTCACAAGAAACTCACATGCAAATCTCTGAAAGAGAAGCAGTTTATTCCAACATTTCAATTCACTGTGTGAAGTGAATGGAGTGTTGCCACACTTTCTACATACTCTAGTTTCAGACAAAATCACTTTCCTTTGAGAGTGCCTTAATCTTCTTATACGCATTCACAAGAAACTCACAGGCATTTCTCTGAGAGAGAAGCAGTCTGTTCCAATACTTCAATTCACTGTGCGAAGTGAATGGAGTGTTGATTCACTTTCTAAATGCTTTAGTTTCAGAGAAAATCACTTTCTTTCGAAAGTGCCTTAAGCTAGTTACAAGCATTCATCAGAAACTCACATGTGTTTCTCTGAAAGAGAAGCAGTCTGTTCCAAAACTTCACTTCACTGTACGAAGTGAATGGAGTGTTGCTTCACATTCTAAATGCTGTACTTTCCGAGAAACTCACTTTCCTCTGAAACTGCCCTAAGCAAGTTACAAGCATTCACAAGAAACTCACATGCGTTTCTCTGAAAGAGAAGCAGTCTGTTCCAACACTTCAATTGAATGTGCGAAGTGAATGGAGTGTTGCTTCACTTCCTAAATGCTGTAGTTTCAGAGAAAATGACTTTTCTTTGAGAGTGCCTTAAGCTACTTAAATGCATTCACAAGAAACTCACATGCGTTTCTCTGAAAGAGAAGTAGTTGATTCCAACACTTCAGTTCACTGTGCGAAGTGAATGGAGTGTTGCTTCACTTTCTAAATGCTGTAGTTACAAATATAATCACTTTCTTTTGTAACTGCCTGAAGCTACTTACAAGCATTCACCAGCAACTCACATGCATTTCTCTGAAAGAGAAGCAGTCTGTTCCAAAACTTCAATTCACTGTGCGAAGTGAATGGAGTGTTGCCTCACTTTCTAAGTGCTGTACTTTCAGAGAAAATCACTTTCTTTTGAAACTGCATTAGGCTACATACAAGCATTCACAAGCAACTCACATGCATTCCTCTGAATGAGAAGCAGTCTGCTTCAACACTTCAATTCACTGTGCAAAGTGAATGGAGTGTTGCTTCACTTTCTAAATGCTGTACTTTCAGAGAAAATCACGTTCCTTTGAAAGTGCCTTAAGCTACTTACGAGCATTCCCCAGCAAATCACATGAGTTTCTCTGAAAGAGAAGCAGTCACTTCCAACACTTCAGTTCAGTGTGCGAAGGGAATGGAGTGTTGCTTCACATTCTAAATTCTGTAGTTACAAATATAATCTCTTTCTTTTGAAACTGCCTGAAGCTACTTACAAGCATTAACCAGCAAATAACATGCGTTTCTCTGAAAGATAAGCAGTCTGTTCCAACACTTCACTTCACTGTGTGAAGTGAATGGAGTGTTGCTTCACTTTCGAAATGCTGTACTTTAAGAGAAAATCACTTTCTTTTGAAAGTGCCTTAAGCAACTTACAAGCATTCACCAGCAAATCACATGCGTTGCTCTGAAATAGAAGCAGTCTGTTCCAACACTTAATTCACTGTGCGAAGTGAATGGAGTGCTGCTTCACTTTCTAAATGCTGTGCTTTCATAGAAAATCACTTTCCTTTGAAAGTGCCTTAAGCTACTTACAAGCATTCACCAGCAACTCACATACGTTTCTCTGAAAGAGAAGTATTTTGTTCCAACATTTCAATTGACTCTGCGATGTGAATGGAGTGCTGCTTCACATTCTAAATGCTATACTTTTAGAGAAAATCACTTTCCTTTGAAAGTGCCATAATCTACTTACGAGCATTCACTAGCAAATCACATGAGTTTCTTTGAAAGAGAAGCAGTCTGTTCAAACACTTCAATTCACTCTGCGGAGTGAATGGAGTGTTGCTTCACTTTCTCAATGCTGTACTTTCAGAGAAAATCACTTTCCTTTGAAAGTGCCTTAAGCTACTTACACGCATTCACCAGCAACTCACATACGTTTCTCTGTAAAGAAGCAGTCTGTTCCAACACTTCAAGTCACTGTGCGAAGTGAATGGAGTGTTGCTTCACTTTCTAAATGCTGTTCTTTCAGAGAAAATCACTGTCCTTTGAAACTGCCTTAGGCTACATACAAGCATTTACAAGCAACTCACATGCATTTCTCTGAAAGAGAAGCAGTCTGTTCCAACACTTCAATTCACTGTGCGAAGTGAATGGAGTGTTGCTTCACTTACTAAATGCTGTACTTTCAGAGAAAATCACTTTCCTTTGAAACTACCTTGGGCAACTTACAAGCATTCACCAGCAACTCACATGCATTTCTCTGAAAGAGAAGGATTCTGTTCCAACATTTCAATTCAGTTTGCGAAGTGAATGGAGTGTTGCTTCACTTTCTAAAGGCTGTCCTTTCAGAGAAAATCACTTTCCGTTGAAACTGCCTTAGGCTTCATACAAGCATTCAACAGCAACTCACATGCATTTATCTGAAAGATAAGCAGTCTGTTCCAACATTTCAATTCACTGCGCGAAGTGAATGGAGTGCTACTTCACATTCTAAATGCTATACTTTTAGAGAAAATCACTTTCCTTTGAAAGTGCCATAAGCTACTTACGAGCATTCACCAGCAAATCACATGCGTTCCTCTGAAAGAGAAGTAGTCTGTTCCAACACTTCAATTCACTTTGCGAAGTGAATGGAGTGTTGCTTCACTTTCTAAAGGCTGAATTTCAGAGAAAATCACTTTCCTTTGAAACTGCCTTAGGCTTCATATAAGCATTCACCAGCAACTCACATGCATTTCTCTGACAGAGAAGCAGTCTGTTTAAACACTTCAATTCACTGTGCTTAGTGAATGGACTGTTGCTTCACTTTCTAAATGCTGTACTTTCAGAGAAAATCACTTTCCTTTGAAAGTGCCTTAAGCTACTTATGAGCATTAACCAGCAAATCACATGAGATTCTCTGAAAGAGAAGCAGTCTGTTCCAACACTTCAATTCACTGTGCGAAGTGAATGGAGTGTTCCTTCACTTTCTGAATGATGTAGTTATAAATATAATCACTTTCTTTTGAAACTGCCTTGGGCTACTTACAAGCATTCACCAGCAAATCACATGCATTTCTCTGACAGAGAAGCAGTCTGTTCCAACACTTCAATTCACTGTGCGAAGTGAATGGAGTGTTGCTTCACATTCTAAATGCTGTACTTTCAGAGAAAATCACTTTCCTTTGAAACTGCCTTAGGCTACATACAAGCATTCGCCAGCAAATCACATGCGTTTCTCTGAAAGAGAAGCAGTCTGTTCGAACATTTCAATTCACTGTGCGAAGTGAATGGAGTGCTGCTTCACATTCTAAATGCTATACTTTCAGAGAAAATCACTTTCCTTTGAAAGAGCCTTAAGCTACTTACAAGCGTTCACCAGCAACTCACATGAGTTTCTCTGAAAAGAAGCAGTCTGTTCGAACATTTCAATTCACTGTGCGATGTGAATGGAGTGTTGCTTCACTTTCTAAATGATGTACTTTCAGAGAAAGTCACTTTCTTTTGAAAGTGCCGTAAGCTTCTTAAAAGCATTCACATAAAACTCATATGCATTTCTCTGAAAGAGATGCAGTCTGTTCCAACACTTCACTTCAGTGTGCGAAGTGAATGGAGTGTTGATTCACTTTCTAAATGCTGTACTTTCAGAGAAAATCACTATCCTTTGAAAGTGCCTTAAGCTACTTACAAGCATTCACCAGCAACTCACATGAGTTTCTCTGAAAAGGAGCAGTCTGCTCCAACACTTCAATTCACTGTGTGAAATGAATGGAGCATTGCTTCACTTTCTAAATGCTGTACTTTCAGAGAAAATCACTTTCCTCTGAAACTGCCTTCGGCTACATACAAGCATTCACAAGAAACTCACATGCATTTCTCTGAAAGAGAAGCAGTCTGTTCCAAAATTCATTTTACTGTGCGAAGTGAATAGAGTGTTACTTCACTTTTTAAATGCTGTACTTTCAGAGAAAATCACTTTACTTTGAAAGTGCCTTAAGCCACTTACGGGCATTCACCAGCAAATCACATGAGTTTCTCTGAAAGAGAAGCAGTCTGTTCCAACAGTTCAATACACTGTGCGACGTGAATGGAGCGTTGCTTCACTTTCTAAATCCTTTAGTAACAAATAAAATCACTTTCTTTTAAACAGCCTTAAGCTACGTACAAGCATTCACCAGCAAATTACATGCTTTGTCTGAAAGAGAAGCAGTCTATTCAAACATTTCAATTCACTGTGCGAAGTGAAGGGAGTGCTGCTTCACATTCTAAATGCTATACTTTCAGAGAAAATCACTTTCCTTTGAAAGTGCCTTAAGCTACTTATGAGCATTAACCAGCAAATCACATGAATTTCTCTGAAAGAGAAGCAGTCTGATCCAACACTTCAATTCACTGTGCGAAGTGACTGGAGTGTTCCTTCACATACTGAATGATGTAGTTACAAATATAATCACTTTTTTTGAAACTGCCTTGGGCTACTTACAAGCATTCACCAGCAACTCACATGCATTTCTCTGAAAGAGAAGCAGTCTGTTCCAACACTTCAATTCACTCTGCGAAGTGAATAGAGTGTTGCTTCACTTTCTAAATGTTGTAGTTACAAATATAATCACTTTCTTTTGAAACAGCCTTAAGCTACCTACAAGCATTCACCAGCAAATCACATGCGTTTTTCTGAAAGAGAAACAATCTGTTCCAACACTTCAATTCACTGTGCGAAGTGAATGGAGTGTTGCTTCACTTTCTAAATGCTGTGCTTTCAGAGAAAATCACTTTCTTTTGAAAGTGCCTTAAGCTACTTAAAAGCATTCACAAGAAACTCACATGCATTTCTCTGAAAGGGAAGTAGTCTGTTCCAACACATCAATTCACTGTGCGGAGTGAATGGAGTATTGCTTCACTTTCTAAATGCTGTAGTTACAGAGATAATCACTTTCTTTAGAAACTGCCTTAAGCTACTTACAGGAATTCACCAGCAAATCACATGCGTTTCTCTGAAAGAGAAGCAGTCTGTTCCAACAGTTCATTTCACTAAGCAAAGTGAATGGAGCGTTGCTTCACTTTCTAAATGCTGTACTTTCAGAGAAAATCACTTTCCTTTGAAACTGCCTTAGGCTACTTACAAGCATTCACAAGAAACTCACATGCATTTCTCTGAAAGAGAAGCAGTCTGTTCCAACACTTCACTTCAGTGTGCAAAGTGAATGGAGTGTGGATTCACTTTCTAAATGCTGTACTTCCAGAGAATATCACTTTCCTTTGAAAGTGCCTTAAGCTACTTACGAGCATTCACCAGCAACTCACATGAGTTTCTCTGGAAAGAAGCAGTCTGTTCCAACACTTCAATTCACTGTGCGAAGTGAATGGAGTGCTGCTTCACTTTCTATATGCTATACTTTCAGTGAAAATCACTTTCCTTTGAAACTGCCTCAGGCTACATACAAGCATTCACCAGCAACTCACATGCATTTCTCTGAAAGAGAAGCAGTCTGTTCCAAAACTTCAATTCACTCTGCGAAGTGAATGGAGTGTTACTTCACTTTCTAAATGCTGTAGTTACAAATATAATCACTTTCTTTTGAAACAGCCTTAAGCTACTTACAAGCATTCACCAGCAAATCACATGCTTTCACTGAAAGAGAAGCAGTCTATTCAAACATTTCAATTAACTGTGCGAAGTGAATGGAGTGCTGCTTCACATTCTAAATGCTGTACTTTCAGAGAAAATCACTTTCCTTTGAAAGAGCCTTAAGCTACTTACGAGCATTCATCAGTAACTCACATGAATTTCTCTGAAAGAGAAGCAGTCTGTTCCAACACTTCACTTCAGTGTGCGAAGTGAATGGAGTGTTGCTTCACTTTCTAAATGCTGTACTTTCAGAGAAAATCACTTTTCTTTGAAACTGCCTTAGGCTACATACAAGCATTCACCAGCAACTCACATGCAATTATCTGAAAGAGAAGCAGTCTGTTTGAATACTTCAATTCACTGTGCAAAGGGAATGGAGTGTTGCTTCACTTTCTAAAGGCTGTACTTTCAGAGAAAATCACTTTCCTTTGAAACTGCCTTAGGCTTCATACAAGCATTCACCAGCAACTCACATGCATTTCTCTGACAGAGAAGCAGTCTGTTTCAACACTTCAATTCACGATGCGAAGTGAATGGAGTGTTGCTTCACTTTCTAAATTCTGTACTGTCAGAGAAAATCACTCTTCTTTGAAACTGCCTTAGGCTACATACAAGTATTCACCAGCAACCCACATGCAATTATCAGAAAGAGAAGCAGTCTGTTTCAACACTTCAATTCACTGTGCGAAGTGAATGGAGTGCTGCTTCACATTCTAAATGCTGTACTTTCAGAGAAATTCACTTTCTTCTGAAACTGCCTTAAGCCACTTATAAGCATTCAACAGCAAATCACATGAGTTTCTCTGAAAGAGAAGCAGTCTGTTCCAACACTTCAATTCACTGTGCGAAGTGACTGGAGTGTTGCTTCACTTTCTAAATGCTGGACTTTCAGAGAAAATCACTTACCTTTGAAAGTGCCTTAAACTAATTACAAGCATTCACAAGAAACTCACATGCATTTCTCTGAAAGAGAAGCAGCCTGCTTCAACACTTCAATTCACTGTGCGAAGAGAATGGAGTGTTGCTTCACTTTCTAAATGCTGTACTTTCAGAGAAAATCACTTTACTTTGAAACTGCCTTAAGCTACTTATAAGCATACAACAGCAAATCACATGAGTTTCTCTGAAAGAAAAGCAGTCTGTTCCAGCACTTCAATTCACTGTGCGAAGTGAACGGAGTGTTGCTTCACTTTCTAAATGCTGTAGTTACAAATATATTCACTTTCTTTTGAAAGTGCTTTAAGCTACTTACAAGCATTAACCAGCAACTCATATGCATTTCTCTGAAAGAGAAGCAGTCTGTTCCAACACTTCAATTCGCTGTGCGAAGTGAATGGAGTGTTGCTTCACTTTCTAAATGCTGTACATTCAGAGAAAATCACTTTCCTTTGAAACTGCCTTAGGCTACATGCAAGCATTACCCAGCAACTCACATACATTTCTCTGAAAGAGAAGAAGTCTGTTTCAATACTTCAAATCACTGTGCGAAGTGAATGGAGTGTTGCTTCACTTTCTAAATGCTGTACTTTCAGAGAAAATCACTTTACTTTGAAACTGCCTTAAGCTACTTATAAGCATACAACAGCAAATCACATGAGTTTCTCTGAAAGAAAAGCAGTCTGTTCCAGCACTTCAATTCACTGGGCAAAGTGAATGGAGTGTTGCTTCACTTTCTAAAGGCTGTACTTTCAGAGAAAATCACTTTCCTTTGAATCTGCCTTAGGCTACATACAAGCATTCACCAAAAACTCACATGCATTTCTCTGAAAGAGAAGCAGTCTGTTCCAGCACTTCAATTCACTGTGCGAAGTGAATGATTTGTTGCTTCACTTTCTAAAGGCTGTACTTTCATAGAAAACCACTTTCCTTTGAATCTGCCATAGGCTACATACAGGCATTCACCAGCAACTAACATGCATTTCTCTGAAAGAGAAGCAGTCTGTTTCAACACTTCAATTCACTGTGCGAAGTGAATGGAGTGTTGCTTCACTTTCTAAATTCTGTACTTTCAGAGAAAATCACTTTCCTTTGAAAGGCCTTAAGCTACTTACGAGCATTCACCAGCAAATCACATGAGTTTCTCTGAAAGAGAAGCAGTCTGTTTCAACACTTCAATTCACTGTGCGAAGTGACTGGAGGGTTGCTTCACATTCTAAATGCTGGACTTTCAGAGAAAATCACTTTCCTTTGAAAGTGCCTTAAAATAATTACAAGCATTCACAAGAAACTCACATGCATTTCTCTGAAAGAAAAGCAGCCTGCTTCAACACTTCAATTCACTGTGCGAAGTGAATGGAGTGTTGCTTCACTTTCTAAATGCTGTAGTTACAAATATAATCACTTTCTTTTGAAAGTGCCTTGGGCTACTTACAAGCATTCACCAGCAACTCACATGCATTTCTCTGAAAGAGAAGCAGTCTGTTCCAGCACTTCAATTCATTGTGCGAATTGAATGGAGTGTTGCTTCACTTTCTAAATGCTGTAGTTACAAATATAATCACTTTCTTTTGAAAGTGCTTTAAGCTACTTACAAGCATTAACCAGTAACTCATATGCATTTCTCTGAAAGAGAAGCAGTCTGTTCCAACACTTCAATTCACTCTGCGAAGTGAATGGAGTGTTGCTTCACTTTCTAAATGCTGTACATTCAGAGAAAATCACTTTCCTTTGAAACTGCATTAGGCTACATACAAGCATTACCCAGCAACTCACATGCATTTCTCTGAAAGAGAAGCAGTCTGTTTCAACACTTTACATCACTGTGCAAAGTGAATGGAGTGTTGCTTCACTTTCTAAATACTGTACTTTCAGAGAAAATCACTTTACTTTGAAACTGCCTTAAGCTAATTATAAGCATTCAACAGCAAATCACATGAGTTTCTCTGAAAGAAAAGCAGTCTGTTCCAGCACTTCAATTCACTGGGCGAAGAGAATGGAGTGTTGCTTCACTTTCTACAGGCTGTACTTTCAGAGAAAATCACTTTCCTTTGAATCTGCCTTAGCCTACATACAAGCATTCACCAGCAACTCACATACATTTCTCTGAAAGAGAAGCAGTCTGTTTCAACACTTCAATTCACTGTGCGAAGTGAATGGAGTGTTGCTTCACTTTCTAAATGCTGTACTTTCAGAGAAAATCACTTTTCTTTGAAACTGCCTTAGGCTACATACAAGCATTCACCAGCAACTCACATGCAATTATCTGAAAGAGAAGCAGTCAATTTCAACACTTCAATTCACTGTGCAAAGTGAATGGAGTGTTGCTTCACTTTCTAAAGGCTGTACTTTCAGAGAAAATCACTTTCCTTTGAAACTGCCTTAGGCTTCATACAAGCATTCACCAGCAACTCACATGCATTTCTCTGACAGAGAAGCAGTCTGTTTCAACACTTCAATTTACTGTGCGAAGTGAATGGAGTGCTGCTTCACTTTCTAAATGCTGTACTTTCAGAGAAAATCACTTTCCTTTGAAAGTGCCTTAAGCTACTTATGAGCATTAACCAGCAAATCACATGAGTTTCTCTGAAAGAGAAGCAGTCTGATCCAACACTTCAATGCACTGTGCGAAGTGACTGGAGTGTTCCTTCACTTTCTGAATGATGTAGTTACAAATATAATCACTTTTTTTGAAACTGCCTTGGGCTACTTACAACCATTCACCAGCAACTCACATGCATTTCTCTGAAAGAGAAGCAGTCTGTTCCAACACTTCAATTCACTCTGCGAAGTGAATAGAGTGTTGCTTCACTTTCTAAGTGCTGTAGTTACAAATATTATCACTTTCTTTTGAAACAGCCTTAAGCTACTTACAGGCATTCACCAGCAAATCACATGCGTTTCTCTGAAAGAGAAGCAGTCTGTTCCAAAACTTCAATTCACTGTATGGAGTGAATGGAGTGTTGCTTCACTTTCTAAATGCTGTACTTTCAGAGAAAATCACTTTCCTTTGAAACTGCCTCAGGCTACATACAAGCATTCACCAGCAACTCACATGCATTTCTCTGAAAGAGAAGCAGTCAGTTTCAACACTTTAATTCACTGTGCGAATTGAATGGATTGTTGCTTCACTTTCTAAAGTCTGTACTTTCAGAGAAAATCACTTTCCTTTGAAACTGCCTTAAGCTACTTATGAGCATTCAACAGCAAATCACATGAGTTTCTCTGAAAGAAAAGCAGTCTGATCAAGCACTTCAATTCACTGTGCCAAGTGAATGGAGTGTTGCTTCACTTTCTAAATGCAGTAGTTACAAATATAATCACTTTCTTTTGAAAGTGCCTTGGGCTACTTACAAGCATTCACCAGCAACTCACATGCATTTCTCTGAAAGAGAAGCAGTTTGTTCCAGCACTTCAATTCACTGTGCGAAGTGAATGGAGTGTTGCTTCACTTTCTATATGCTGTAGTTACAAATATAATCACTTTCTTTTGAAACAGCCTTAAGCTACTTACAAGCATTCACCAGCAAATCACATGCGTTTCTCTGAAAGAGAAGCAGTCTGTTCCAAAACTTCAATTCACTGTGCGAAGTGAATGGAGTGCTGCTTCACTTTCAAAAGGATGTCCTTTCAGAGAAAATCAATTTCTTTTGAAAGTGCCTTAAGCCACTTAAAAGCATTCACAAGAAACTCACATGCATTTCTCTGAAAGAGAAGTAGTCTGTTCCAACACTTCAATTCACTGCGCGGAGTCGATGGAGTGTTGCTTCACTTTCTAAATGCTGTACTTTCAGAGAAAAATCACTTTCCTTTGAAAGTGCCTTAACTAATACAAGCATTCACAAGAAACTCACATGCATTTCTCTGAACGAGAAGCAGTCTGTTCCAACACTTCAATTCACTCTGCGAAGTGAATAGAGTGTTGCTTCACTTTCTAAATGCTGTAGTTACAAATATAATCACTTTCTTTTGAAACAGCCTTAAGCTACTCACAAACATTCACCAGCAAATCACATGCTTTTCTCTGAAAGAGAAGCAGTCTGTTCCAACACTTCAATTCACTGTGCGAAGTGAATGGAGTGTTGGTTCACTTTCTAAATGCTGTACTTTCAGAGAAAATCACTTTCTTTTGAAAGTGCCTTAAGCTACTTAAAAGCCTTCACCAGAAAATCACATGCATTTCTCTGAAAGAGAAGCAGTCTGTTCCAACACTTCAATTGAGTGTGCGAAGTGAACGGAGTGTTGGTTCACTTTCTAAATGCTGTACTTTCAGAGAAAATCTATTTCTTTTGAAAGTGCCTTAAGCCACTTAAAAGCATTCAACAGCAAATCACATGAGTTTCTCTGAAAGAAAAGCAGTCTGTTCCAGCACTTCAATTCATTGTGCGAAGTGAATGATGTGTTGCTTCACTTTCTAAAGGCTGTACTTTCAGAGAAAATCACTTTCCTTTGAATCTGCCTTAGGCTACATACAAGCATTCACCAGCAACTCACATGCATTTCTCTGAAAGAGAAGCAGTCTGTTCCAACACTTCAATTCACTGTGCGAAGTGACTGGAGTGTTGCTTCACTTTCTAATGGCTGTACTTTCAGAGAAAATCGCTTTCCTTAGAAACTGCCTTAGGCTTCATACAAGCATTCACCAGCAACTCACATGAATTTCTCTGACAGAGAAGCAGTCTGTTTCAACACTTCAATTCACTGTGCGAAGTGAATGGAGTGTTGCTTCACTTTCTAAATGCTGGATTTTCAGAGAAAATCACTTTCCTTTGAAAGTGCCTTAAACTAATTACAAGCATTCACAAGAAACTCACATGCATTTCTCTGAAAGAGAAGCAGCCTGCTTCAACACTTCAATTCACTGTGCGAAGTGACTGGAGTGTTGCTTCACTTTCTAAATGCTGGATTTTCAGAGAAAATCACTTTCCTTTGAAAGTGCCTTAAACTAATTACAAGCATTCACAAGAAACTCACATGCATTTCTCTGAAAGAGAAGCAGCCTGCTTCAACACTTCAATTCACTGTGCGAAGTGAATGGAGTGTTGCTTCATTTTCTAAATGCTGTAGTTACAAATATAATCATTTTCTATCGAAAGTGCCTTGGGCTACTTACAAGCATTCACCAGCAACTCACATGCATTTCTCTGAAAGAGAAGCAGTCTGTTCCAGCACTTCAATTCACTGTGTGAAGTGAATGGATTTTCGCTTCACTTTCTAAATGCTGTACTTTCAAAGAAAATCACTTTTCTTTGAAACTGCCTTAGGCTACATACAAGCATTCACCAGCAACTCACATGCAATTATCTGAAAGAGAAGCAGTCTGTTTCAACACTTCAATTCACTGTGCAAAGTGAATGGAGTGTTGCTTCACTTTCTAAAGGCTGTACTTTCAGAGAAAATCACTTTCCTTTGAAACTGCCTTAGGCTTCATACAAGCATTACCCAGCAACTCACATGCATTTCTCTGACAGAGAAGCAGTCTGTTTCAACACTTCAATTCACTGTGCGAAGTGAATGGAGTGCTGCTTCACTTTCTAAATGCTGTACTTTCAGAGAAAATCACTTTCCTTTGAGAGTGCCTTAAACTAATTACAAGCATTCACAAGAAACTCACATGCATTACTCTGAAAGAAAAGCAGTCTGTTTCAACACTTCAATTTACTGTGCGAAGTGAATGGAGTGCTGCTTCACTTTCTAAATGCTGTACTTTCAGAGAAAATCACTTTCCTTTGAAAGTGCCTTAAGCTACTTATGAGCATTAACCAGCAAATCACATGAGTTTCTCTGAAAGAGAAGCAGTCTGATCCAACACTTCAATGCACTGTGCAAAGTGACTGGAGTGTTCCTTCACTTTCTGAATGATGTAGTTACAAATATAATCACTTTTTTTGAAACTGCCTTGGGCTACTTACAACCATTCACCAGCAACTCACATGCATTTCTCTGAAAGAGAAGCAGTCTGTTCCAACACTTCAATTCACTCTGCGAAGTGAATAGAGTGTTGCTTCACTTTCTAAGTGCTGTAGTTACAAATATTATCACTTTCTTTTGAAACAGCCTTAAGCTACTTACAGGCATTCACCAGCAAATCACATGCGTTTCTCTGAAAGAGAAGCAGTCTGTTCCAAAACTTCAATTCACTGTATGGAGTGAATGGAGTGTTGCTTCACTTTCTAAATGCTGTACTTTCAGAGAAAATCACTTTCCTTTGAAACTGCCTCAGGCTACATACAAGCATTCACCAGCAACTCACATGCATTTCTCTGAAAGAGAAGCAGTCAGTTTCAACACTTTAATTCACTGTGCGAATTGAATGGATTGTTGCTTCACTTTCTAAAGTCTGTACTTTCAGAGAAAATCACTTTCCTTTGAGAGTGCCTTAAACTAATTACAAGCATTCACAAGAAACTCACATGCGTTTATCTGAAAGAGAAGCAGTCTGTTCCAACACTTCAATTCACTGTGCGGAGTCGATGGAGTGTTGCTTCACTTTCTAAATGCTGTACTTTCAGAGAAAAATCACTTTCCTTTGAAAGTGCCTTAACTAATACAAGCATTCACAAGAAACTCACATGCATTTCTCTGAACGAGAAGCAGTCTGTTCCAACACTTCAATTCACTCTGCGAAGTGAATATAGTGTTGCTTCACTTTCTAAATGCTGTAGTTTCAAAAATAATCACTTTCTTGTGAAACAGCCTTAAGCTACTTACAAGAATTCACCAGCAAATCACATGCGTTTCTCTGAAAGAGAAGCAGTCTGTTCCAACACTTCAATTCACTGTGCGAAGTGAATGGAGTGTTGCTTCACTTTGTAAATGCTCTCCTTTCAGAGAAAATCACTTTCTTTTTAAGTGCCTTAAGGTACTTAATAGCCTTCACCAGAAAATCACATGCAATTCTCTGAAAGAGAAGCAGTCTGTTCCAACACTTCAATTGAGTGTGCGAAGTGAACGGAGTGTTGCTTCACTTTCTAAATGCTGTACTTTCAGAGAAAATCACTTTCCTTTGAAATTGCCTTAAACTAATTACAAGCATTCACAAGAAACTCACATGCATGTCTCTGAAAGAGAATCAGTCTGTTCCAACACTTAAATTCACTGTGCGAATTGAACGGAGTGTTGGTTCACTTTCTAAATGCTGTACTTTCAGAGAAAATCACTTTCCTTTGAAACTGCCCTAAGCCACTTATAAGCATTCAACAGCAAATCACATGAGTTTCTCTGAAAGAAAAGCAGTCTGTTCAAGTACTTCAATTCACTGTTCGAAGTGAATGATGTGTTGCTTCACTTTCTAAAGGCTGTACTTTCAGAGACATCACTTTCCTTTGAAAGTGCCTTAACTAATACAAGCATTCACAAGAAACTCACATGCATTTCTCTGAAAGAGAAGCAGTCTGTTCCAACACTTCAATTCACTGTGCGGAGTCGATGGAGTGTTGCTTCACTTTCTAAATGCTGTGCTTTCAGAGAAAAATCACTTTCCTTTGAAAGTGCCTTAACTAATACAAGCATTCACAAGAAACTCACATGCATTTCTCTGAACGAGAAGCAGTCTGTTCCAACACTTCAATTCACTCTGCGAAGAGAATAGAGTGTTGCTTCACTATCTAAATGCTTTAGTTACAAATATAATCACTTTCTTTTGAAACAGCCTTAAGCTACTTACAAGCATTCACCAGCAAATCACATACGTTTCTCTGAAAGAGAAGCAGTCTGTTCCAACACTTCAATTCACTGTGCGAAGTGAATGGAGTGTAGGTTCACTTTCTAAATGCTGTACATTCAGAGAAAATCACTTTCTTTTTAAGTGCCTTAAGGAACTTAAAAGCCTTCACCAGAAAATCACATGCAATTCTCTGAAAGAAAAGCAGTCTGTTCCAACACTTCAATTGAGTGTGAGAAGTGAACGGAGTGTTGCTTCACTTTCTAAATGCTGTACTTTCAGAGAAAATCACTTTCCTTTGAAACTGCCATAAGCCACTTATAAGCATTCAACAGCAAATAACATGAGTTTCTCTGAAAGAAAAGCAGTCTGTTCCTGCACTTCAATTCACTGTGCGAAGTGAATGATGTGTTGCTTCACTTTCTAAATGCTGTACTTTCAGAGAAAATCACTTTCCTTTGAATCTGCCTTAGGCTACATACAAGCATTCACCAGCAACTCACATGCATTTCTCTGAAAGAGAAGCAGTCTGTTCCAACACTTCAATTCACTGTGCGAAGTGACTGGAGTGTTGCTTCACTTTCTAAATGCTGGATTTTCAGAGAAAATCACTTTCCTTTGAAAGTGCCTTAAACTAATTACAAGCATTCACAAGAAACTCACATGCATTTCTCTGAAAGAGAAGCAGCCTGCTTCAACACTTCAATTCACTGTGCGAAGTGAATGGAGTGTTGCTTCATTTTCTAAATGCTGTAGTTACAAATATAATCACTTTCTATCGAAAGTGCCTTGGGCTACTTACAAGCATTCACCAGCAACTCACATGCATTTCTCTGAAAGAAAAGCAGTCTGTTCCAACACTTCAATTGAGTGTGCGAAGTGAACGGAGTGTTGCTTCACTTTCTAAATGCTGTACTTTCAGAGAAAATCACTTTCCTTTGAAACTGCCTTAAGCCACTTATAAGCATTCAACAGCAAATAACATGAGTTTCTCTGAAAGAAAAGCAGTCTGTTCCTGCACTTCAATTCACTGTGCGAAGTGAATGATGTGTTGCTTCACTTTCTAAATGCTGTACTTTCAGAGAAAATCACTTTCCTTTGAATCTGCCTTAGGCTACATACAAGCATTCACCAGCAACTCACATGCATTTCTCTGAAAGAGAAGCAGTCTGTTCCAACACTTCAATTCACTGTGCGAAGTGACTGGAGTGTTGCTTCACTTTCTAAATGCTGGATTTTCAGAGAAAATCACTTTCCTTTGAAAGTGCCTTAAACTAATTACAAGCATTCACAAGAAACTCACATGCATTTCTCTGAAAGAGAAGCAGCCTGCTTCAACACTTCAATTCACTGTGCAAAGTGAATGGAGTGTTGCTTCATTTTCTAAATGCTGTAGTTACAAATATAATCACTTTCTATCGAAAGTGCCTTGGGCTACTTACAAGCATTCACCAGCAACTCACATGCATTTCTCTGAAAGAGAAGCAGTCTGTTCCAGCACTTCAATTCACTGTGTGAAGTGAAAGGAGTGTTGCTTCACTTTCTAAATGCTGTAATTTCAAAGAAAATCACTGTTCTTTGAAACTGCCTTAGGCTACATACAAGCATTCACCAGCAACTCACATGCAATTATCTGAAAGAGAAGCAGTCTGTTTCAACACTTCAATTCACTGTGCGAAGTGAATGGAGTGTTGCTTCACTTTCTAAAGGCTGTACTTTCAGAGAAAATCACTTTCCTTTGAAACTGCCTTAGGCTTCATACAAGCATTCACCAGCAACTCACAAGCATTTCTCTGACAGAGAAGCAGTCTGTTTCAACACTTCAATTCACTGTGCGAAGTGAATGGAGTGCTGCTTCACTTTCTAAATGCTGTACTTTCAGAGAAAATCACTTTCCTTTGAGAGTGCCTTAAACTAATTACAATCATTCACAAGAAACTCACATGCATTACTCTGAAAGAGAAGCAGTCTGTTCCAACACTTCAATTCACTGTACGGAGTGAATGGAGTGTTGCTTCACTTTCTACATGCTGTCCTTTCAGAGAAAATCACTTTCCTTTGAAAGTGTCTTAAACTAATAACAAGCATTCACAAGAAACTCACATGCATTTCTCTGAAAGAGAAGCAGTCTGTTCCAGCACTTCAGTTCACTGTTCGAAGTGAATGTAGTGTCGATTCACTTTCTAAATGCTGTACTTTTAGAGAAAAATCACTTTCCTTTGAAACTGCCTTAGTCTACACACAAGCATTCACCAGCAACTCACATGCATTTCTCTGAAAGAGAAGCAGTCTGTTTCAACACTTTAATTCACTGTGGGAATTGAATGGAGTGTTGCTTCATTTTCTAAATGCTGTCCTTTCAGAGAAAATCACTTTCCTTTGAAAGTGCCTTAAACTAATAACAAGCTTTCACCAGCAAATCACATGAGTTTCTCTGAAAGAGAAGCAGTCTGTTCCAACACTTCAATTCACTGTGCGGAGTGAATGGAGTGTTGCTTCACTTTCTAAATTCTGTATTTCAGAGAAAATCAATTTCTTTTGAAAGTGCCTTAAGCCACTAAAAAGCATTCACAAGAAACTCACATGCATTTCTCTGAAAGAGAAGCAGTCTCTTCCAACACTTCAATTCACTGTGCGGAGTCGATGGAGTGTTGCTTCACTTTCTAAATGCTGTATTTTCAGAGAAAAATCACTTTCCTTTGAAAGTGCCTTAACTAATACAAGCATTCACAAGAAACTCACATGCATTTCTCTGAACGAGAAGCAGTCTGTTCCAACACTTCAATTCACTCTGTGAAGTGAATATAGTGTTGCTTCACTTTCTAAATGCTGTAGTTACAAATATAATCACTTTCTTGTGAAACAGCCTTAAGCTACTTACAAGCATTCACCAGCAAATCACATGCGTTTCTCTGAAAGAGAAGCAGTCTGTTCCAACACTTCAATTCACTGTGCGAAGTGAATGGAGTGTTGGTTCACTTTCTAAATGCTGTACATTCAGAGAAAATCACTTTCTTTTTAAGTGCCTTAAGGTACTTAAAAGCCTTCACCAGAAAATCACATGCAATTCTCTGAAAGAGAAGCAGTCTGTTCCAACACTTCAGTTGAGTGTGCGAAGTGAACGGAGTGTTGCTTCACTTTCTAAATGCTGTACTTTCAGAGAAAATCACTTTCCTTTGAAATTGCCTTAAACTAATTACAAGCATTCACAAGAAACTCACATGCATGTCTCTGAAAGAGATGCAGTCTGTTCCAACACTTAAATTCACTGTGCGAAGTGAACGGAGTGTTGTTTCACTTTCTAAATGCTGTACTTTCAGAGAAAATCATTTTCCTTTGAAACTGCCTTAAGCCACTTATAAGCATTCAACAGCAAATCACATGAGTTTCTCTGAAAGAAAAGCAGTCTGTTCAAGCACTTCAATTCACTGTTCGAAGTGAATGATGTGTTGCTTCACTTTCTAAAGGCTGTACTTTCAGAAAAAATCACTTTCCTTTAAATCTGCCTTAGGCTACATACAAGCATTCACCAGCAACTCACATGCATTTCTCTGAAAGAGAAGCAGTCTGTTCCAACACTTCAATTCACTGTGCAAAGTGACTGGAGTGTTGCTTCACTTTCTAAATGCTGGATTTTCAGAGAAAATCAATTTCCTTTGAAAGTGCCTTAAACTAATTACAAGCATTCACAAGAAACTCACATGCATTTCTCTGAAAGAGAAGCAGCCTGCTTCAACACTTCAATTCACTGTGCGAAGTGAATGGAGTGTTGCTTCATTTTCTAAATGCTGTAGTTACAAATGTAATCACTTTATATCGAAAGTGCCTTGGGCTACTTACAAGCATTCACCAGCAACTCACATGCATTTCTCTGAAAGAGAAGCAGTCTGTTCCAGCACTTCAATTCACTGTGTGAAGTGAATGGAGTGTTGCTTCACTTTGTAAATGCTGTACTTTCAAAGAAAATCACTTTTCTTTGAAACTGCCTTAGGCTTCATACAGGCATTCACCAGCAACTAACATGCATTTCTCTGAAAGAGAAGCAGTCTGTTTTAACACTTCAATTCACTGTGCGAAGTGAATGGAGAGTTGCTTCCCTTTCTAAATGCTGTACTTTCAGAGAAAATCACTTTCCTTTGAAAGTGCCTTAAGCTACCTACAAGCATTCACAAAAAACTCACATGCATTTCTCTGAAAGAGATGCAGTCGGTTCCAACACTTCAGTTCAGTGTGCGAAGTGAATGGAGTGTTGCTTCACTTTCTAAATGCTGTCCTTTCACAGAAAATCACTTTCTTTTGAAAGTGCTTTAAGCTACTTACAAGCATTAACAAGCAACTCATATGCATTTCTCTGAAAGAGAAGCAGTCTGTTCCAACACTTCAATTCAATGTGCGGAGTCAATGGGGTGTTGCTTCACTTTCTAAATGCTGTACTTTCAGAGAAAATCACTTTCCTTTGAAAGTGCCTTAAGCTACTTATGAGCATTCAACAGCAAATCAAATGAGTATCTCTGAAAGAGAAGCAGTCTGCTCCAACACTTCAATTCAATGTTCGAAGTGACTGGAGTGTTGCTTCACTTTCTAAATGCTGTACTTTCATAGAAAATCACTTTTCTTTGAAACTGCCTTAGGCTTCATACAAGCATTCACAAGAAACTCACATGTATTTCTTGAAAGAGAAGCAGTCTGTTCCAACACTTCACTTCAGTGTGCGAAGTGAATGGAGTGTTGCTTCACTTACTAAATGCTGTAGTTTCAGAGAAAATCACTTTCCTTTGAAAGTGCCTTAAACTAATTACAAGCATTCACAAGAAACTCACATGCATTTCTCTGAAAGATAAGCTGTTTGTTCCAACACTTCAATTCAGTGTGCGAAGTGAATGGAGTGTTGCCTCACTTTCTAAATGCTGTAGTTACAAATATATTCACTTTCTTTTTTAAGAGCTTTAAGCTACTTACAAGCATTAACCAGCAACTCATATGCATTTATCTGAAAGATAAGCAGTCTGTTCCAACACTTTAATTCACTGTGCGGAGTGAATGGAGTGTTGCTTTACTTTCTAAATGCTGTACGTTCGGAGAGAATCACTTTCCTTTGAAAGTGCCTTAAACTAATTACAAGCATTCACAAGAAACTCACATGCATTTCTCTGACAGAGAAGCAGTCTGTTTCAAAACTTCAATTCACTTTGCGAATTGAATGTAGTGTTGCTTCACTTTCTAAATGCTGTACTTTCAGAGAAAATCACTTTCCTTTGAAAGTGCCTTAAGCTACTTACAAGCATTCACAAGAAACTCACATGCATTTCTCTGAAAGAGAAGCAGTCTGTTCCAGCACTTCAATTCAGTGTGCGAAGTGAATGGAGTTTTGCTTCACTTTCTAAATGCTGTACTTTCAGAGAAAATCACTTTCCTTTGAAATTGCCTTAAGCTACCTGTGAGCATTAACCAGCAAATCACATGAGTTTCTCTGAAAGAGAAGCAGTCTGTTCCAACACTTCAATTCACTGTGCGAAGTGACTGGAGTGTTCCTTCACTTTCTGAATGATGTAGTTACAAATATAATCACTTTCTTTTGAAACTGCCTTGGGCTAATTACAAGCATTCACCAGCAACTCACATACATTTCTCTGAAAGAGAAGCAGTCTGTTTCAACACTTCAATTCACTCTGCGAAGTGAGTAGAGTGTTGCTTCACTTTCTAAATTCTGTAGTTACAAATATAATCACTTTCTTTTGAAATAGCCTTAATCTACTTAAAAGCATTCACCAGCAAATCACATGCGTTTCTCTGAAAGAGAAGCAGTGTGTTCCAACACTTCAATTCACTGTGCGAAGTGAATGGAGAGTTGCTTCCCTTTCTAAATGCTGTACTTTCAGAGAAAATCACTTTCCTTTGAAAGTGCCTTAAGCTATCTACAAGCATTCACAAGAAACTCACATGCATTTCTCTGAAAGAGATGCAGTCTGTTCCAACACTTCAATTCAGTGTGCGAAGTGAATGGAGTGTTGCTTCACTTTCTAAATGCTGTAGTTTCAGAGAAAATCACTTTCTTTTGAAAGTGCTTTAAGCTACTTACAAGCATTAACCAGCAACTCATATGCATTTCTCTGAAAGAGAAGCAGTCTGTTCCAACACTTCAATTCAATGTGCGGAGTCAATGGAGTGTTGCTTCACTTTCTAAATGCTGTACTTTCAGAGAAAATCACTTTCCTTTGAAAGTGCCTTAAGCTACTTATGAGCATTCAACAGCAAATAACATGAGTTTCTCTGAAAGAGAAGCAGTCTGCTCCAACACTTCAATTCACTGTTCGAAGTGAATGAAGTGTTGCTTCACTTTCTAAATGCTGTACTTTCAGAGAAAATCACATTCCTTTGAAACTGCCTTAGGCTACATACAAGCATTCACCAGCAACTCACATGCATTTGTCTGAAAGAGAAGCAGTCTGTTCCAACACTTCAATGCACTGTGCGAAGTGACTGGAGTGTTGCTTCACTTTCTAAATGCTGTACTTTCATAGAAAATCACTTTTCTTTGAAACTGCCTTAGGCTTCATATAAGCATTCACAAGAAACTCACATGTATTTTTTGAAAGAGAAGCAGTCTGTTCCAACACTTCACTTCAGTATGCGAAGTGAATGGAGTGTTGATTCACTTTCTAAAAGCTGTACTTTCAGAGAAAATCACTTTCCTTTGAAAGTGCCTTAAGCTACTTATGAGCACTAACCAGTAAATCACATGAGTTTCTCTGAAAGAGAAGCAGTCTGTTCCAACCCTTCAATTCACTGTGCTAAGTGACTGGAGTGTTGCTTCACTTTCTGAATGCTATAGTTACAAATATAATCACTTTCTTTTGAAACTTCCTTGGGCTACTTACAAGCATTCACCAGCAACTCACATGCATTTCTCTGAAAGAGAAGCAGTGTGTTCCAACACTTCAATTCACTGTGCGAAGTGAATGGAGTGTTGCTTCACTTTCGAAATGCTGTACTTTCAGAGAAAATCACCTTCTTTTGAAAGTGCCTTAAGCTACATAGAAGCTTTAAACAGCAACTCACATGCATTTCTCTGAAAGAGAAGCAGTCTGTTCCAACACTTCAATTCACTGTGCGAAGTGAATGGAGTGTTGCTTCACTTTCTAAATGCTGTACTTTCAGAGAAAATCACTTTCTTTGAGAGTGCCTTAACTAATTACAAGCATTCACAAGAAAGTCACATGCATTTCTCTGAAAGAGAAGCAGTCTGTTCCAAAACTTCAATTCACTCTGCGAAGTGAATAGAGCGTTGCTTCACTTTCTAAATGCTGTAGTTACAAATATAATCACTTTCTTTTGAAACAGCCTTAAGCTACTTACAAGCATTCACCAGCAAATCACATGCGTTTCTCTGAAAGAGAAGCAGTCTGTTACAACACTTCAATCCACTGTGCGAAGTGAATGGAGTGTTGCTTCACTTTCTAAATGCTGTAGTTTCAGAGAAAATCACTTTCCTTTGAAAGTGCCTTAAACTAATTACAAGCATTCACAAGAAACTCACATGCATTTCTCTGAAAGAGAAGCAGTCTGTTCCAACACTTGAATTCACTGTGCGAAGTGAATGGAGTGTTGCTCCACTTTCTAAAGGCTGTAGTTACAGTTAAAATCACTTTCTTTTGAAAGTGCCTTAAGCTACTTACAAGCATTCACAAGAAACTCACATGCATTTCTCTGAAAGAGAAGCAGTCTGTTCCAGCACTTCAATTCAGTGTGCGAAGTGAATGGAGTTTTGCTTCACTTTCTAAATGCTGTACTTTCAGAGAAAAACACTTTCCTTTGAAATTGCCTTAAGCTACCTATGAGCATTAACCAGCAAATCACATGAGTTTCTCTGAAAGAGAAGCAGTCAGTTCCAACACTTCAATTCACTGTGCGAAGTGACTGGAGTGTTCCTTCACTTTCTGAATGATGTAGTTACAAATATAATCACTTATTTTGAAACTGCCTTGGGCTAATTACAAGCATTCACCAGCAACTCACATGCATTTCTCTGAAATAGAAGCAGTCTGTTTCAACACTTCAATTCACTCTGCGAAGTGAGTAGAGTGTTGCTTCACTTTCTAAATTCTGTAGTTACAAATATAATCACTTTCTTTTGAAATAGCCTTAATCTACTTAAAAGCATTCACCAGCAAATCACATGCGTTTCTCTGAAAGGGAAGCAGTGTGTTCCAACACTTCAATTCACTGTGCGAAGTGAATGGAGAGTTGCTTCCCTTTCTAAATGCTGTACTTTCATAGAAAATCACTTTCCTTTGAAAGTGCCTTAAGCTACCTACAAGCATTCACAAGAAACTCACATGCATTTCTCTGAAAGAGATGCAGTCTGTTCCAACACTTCAATTCAGTGTGCGAAGTGAATGGAGTGTTGCTTCACTTTCTAAATGCTGTAGTTTCAGAGAAAATCACATTCTTTGGAAGTGCTTTAAGCTACTTACAAGCATTAACCAGCAACAAATATGCATTTCTCTGAAAGAGAAGCAGTCTGCTCCAACACTTCAATTCACTGTGTGAAGTGACTGGAGTGTTGCTTCACTTTCTAAATGCTGTACTTTCAAAGAAAATCACGTTCTTTTGAAACTGCCTTAAGCTACTTATGAGCATTCAACAGCAAATCAGATGAGTTTCTCTGAAAGAGAAGCAGTCTGTTCCAACACTTCAATTCACTGTGCAAAGTGAATGGAGTATTGCTTCACTTTCTAAAGGCTGTACTTTCCGAGAAAATCACTTTCTTTTGAAACTGCCTTAGGCTACATACAAGGATTCACCAGCAACTCACATGCATTTCTCTGAAAGAGAAGCAGTCTGTTTCAACACTTCAATTCACTGTGCAAAGTGAATGGAGTGTTGCTTCACTTTCTAAATGCTGTAGTTACAAATATAATCACTTTCTTTTGAACTGCCTTGGGTTACTTACAAGCATTCACCAGCAACTCACATGCATTTCTCTGAAAGAGATGCAGTCTGTTCCAACACTTCAATTCACTGTGCGATGTGAATGGAGTGTTTCTTTACTTTCTAAATGCTGTACTTTCAGAGAAAATCACTTTCCTTTGAAAGTGCCTTTAGCTACTTATGAGCATTAACCAGCAAATCACATGCATTTCTCTGAAAGGGAAGCAGTCTGTTCCAACACTTCAATTCACTGTGCGAAGTGAATGGAGCGTTTCTTCACTTTCTAAATGCTGTAGTTACAGGGATAATCACTTTCTTTAGATACTGCCTTAAGATACTTACAGGCATTCACCAGCAAATCACATGCGTTTCTCTGAAAGAGAAGCAGTCTCTTTCAACAGTTCATTTCACTGTGCGAAGTGACTGGAGTGTTGCTTCACTTTCTAAATGCTGTACTTTCTGAGAAAATCACTTTCTTCTGAAAGTGCCTTAATCTACTTAAAAGCATTCACAAGAAACTCACAGGCATTTCTCTGAAAGAGAGGCAGTCTGTTCCAACACTTCAATTGACTGTGTGAAGTGAATGGAGAGTTGATTCACTTTCTAAATGCTGTACTTTCAGAGAAAATCACTTTCCTTTGAAACTGCCTTAGGCTTCATACAAGCATTCACAAGAAACTCACATGCATTTCTTTAAAGTGAAGCAATCTGTTCCAACACTTCACTTCAGTGTGCGAAGTGAATGGAGTGTTGCTCCACTTTCTTAATGCTGTACTTTCAGAGAAAATCACTTTCTTTTGAAAATGCCTTAAGCTACTTATAAGCATTAACAAGCAAATCACATGAGTTTCTCTGAAAGAAAAGCAGTCTGTTCCAACACTTCAATTCACTGTGCTAAGTGACTGGAGTGTTGCTTCACTTTCTGAATGCTGTAGCTACAAATATAATCACATTCTTTTGAAACAGCCTTAATCTAATCACAAGCATTCACCAGCAAATCACATGCGTTTCTCTGAAAGAGAAGCAGTCTGTTCCTACACTTCAATTCACTGTGTGAAGTGAATGGAGTGCTGCTTCACTTTCTAAATGCTGTACATTCAGAGAAAATCACTTTCCTTTGAAACTGCCTTAGGCTACATACAAGCATTCACCAGCAATTCACATGCATTTCTCTGAAAGAGAAACAGTCTGTTCCAACACTTCACTTCACTGTGCGAAGTGAATGCATTGTTGCCTCACTTTCTAAATGCTGTATTTTTAGAGAAAATCACTTTCCTTTGAAAGTGCCTTAAACTTATTACAAGCATTCACAAGAAACTTACATGCATTTCTTTGAAAGAGATGCAGTCTGTTCTAACACTTCAATTCAGTGTGCAAAGTGAATGGAGTGTTGCTTCACTTTCTAAAGGCTGTAGTTACAGATGAAATCACTTTCTTTTGAAAGTGCCTTAAGCTACTTACAAGCATTAACCAGCAAAACATATGCATTTCTCTGAAAGAGAAGCAGTCTGCTCCAACATTTCAATTCACTTTGCGGAGTGAATGGATTGTTGCTTCACTTTCTCAATGCTGTAGTTTCAGAGAAAATCACTTTCCTTTGAAAGTGCCTTAAACTAATTACAAGCATTCACAAGAAACTCCCATGCATTTCTCTGAAAGAGAAGCAGTCTGTTCCAACCCTTCAATTCACTGTGCGAAGTGAATGGAGTGTTGCTTCACTTTCTAAAGGCTGTACTTTCAGAGAAAATCACTTTCTTTGAAAGTGCCTTAAGCTACATCCAAGCATTCACCAGCAACTCATATGCATTTCTCTGAAAGAGAAGCAGTCTGTTCCAACACTTCAATTCACTGTGCGGAGTGAATTGAGTGTTGCTTAAATTTCTAAATGCTGTGCTTTCAGAGAAAATCACTTTCCTTTGAAAGTGCCTTAAACTAATTACAAGCATTCACAAGAAACTCTCATGCATTTCTCTGAAAGAGAAGCAGTCTGTTCCAACATTTCAATTCACTGTGCGAAGTGAATGGAGTGCTACTTCACAATCTAAATGCTATACTCTCAGAGAAAATCACTTTCCTTTGAAAGAGCCTTAAGCTACTTACAAGCATTCACCAGCAACTCACATGAGTTTCTCAGAAAAGAAGCAGTCTGTTCCAACACTTCAATTCACTGTGTGAAGTGAATGGATCGTTGCTTCACTTTCTAAATGCTGTAGTTACAGGGATAATCACTTTCTTTAGAAACTGCCTTACGATACTTACAGGCATTCACCAGGAAATCACATGCGTTTCTCTGAAAGAGAAGCGGTCTCTTCCAACAGTTCTTTTCACTGTGCGAAGTGAATGGAGTGTTGCTGCACTTTCTAAATGCTGTACTTTCAGAGAAAATCACTTTCTCTTGAAAGTGCCTTAAACTACTTAAATGCATTCGTAAGAAAATCACAGGCATTTATCTGAAAGTGAAGCAGTCTGTTCCAACACTTCAATTGACTGTGCGAAGTGAATGGAGTGTTGCTTCACTTTCTAAATGCTATACTTTCAGAGAAAATCACTTTTCTTTGAAACTGCCTTAGGCTTCATACAAGCATTCACCAGCAACTCACATGCATTTCTCTGAAAGAGAAGCAGTCTCTTCCAACAGTTCTTTTCACTGTGCGAAGTGAATGGAGTGTTGCTGCACTTTCTAAATGCTCTACTTTCAGAGAAAATCACTTTCTCTTGAAAGTGCCTTAAACTACTTAAATGCATTCGCAAGAAACTCACAGGCATTTCTCTGAAAGTGAAGCAGTCTGTTCCAACACTTCAATTGACTGTGCGAAGTGAATGGAGTGTTGATTCACTTTCTAAATGCTGTACTTTCAGAGAAAATCACTTTTCTTTGAAACTGCCTTAGGCTTCATACAAGCATTCACCAGCAACTCACATGCATTTCTCTGAAAGAGAAGCAGTCTGTTTCAACACTTCACTTCAGTGTGCGAAGTGAATGGAGTGTTGCTTCACTTTCTAAATTCTGTACTTTCAGAGAAAATCACTTTCCTTTGAAAGTGCCTTAAGCTACTTATGAGCATTAACCAGCAAATCACATGAGTTTCTCTGAAAGAGATGCAGTCTGTTCCAACACTTCAATTCACTGTGCTAAGTGGCTGGAGATTTGCTTCACTTTCTGAATGCTGTAGTTACAAATATAATCACTTTATTTTGAAACTGCCTTGGGCTACTTACAAGCATTAACCAGCAACACATATGCATTTCTCTGAAAGAGATGCAGTCTGCTCCAACACTTCAATTAACTGTGCGGAGTGAATGGAGTGTTGCTTCACTTTCTAAATGCTGTACTTTCAGAGAAAATCACTTTCCTTTGAAACTGCCTTAGGCTACATACAAGCATTCACCAGCAACACACATGCATTTCTCTGAAAGAGAAGCAGTCTGTTTCAACCCTTCAATTCATTGTGCAAAGTGAATGGAGTGTTGCTTCACTTTCTAAATTCTGTACTTTCAGAGAAAATCACTTTCCTTTGAAAGTGCCTTAGCTACTTACGAGCATTCACCAGCAAATCACATGAGTTTCTCTGAAAGAGAAGCAGTCTGTTCCAACACTTCAATTCACTGTGCGAAGTGAACGCAGTGTTGCTTCACTTTCTAAATGCTGTAGTTACAAATATAATCACTGTCTTTTGAACTGCCTTGGGCTTCTTACAAGCACTCATCAGCAACTCACATGTATTTCTCTGAAAGAGAAGCAGTCTGTTCCAACACTTCAATTCACTGTGCGAAGTGAATGCACTGTTGCTTCACTTTCTAAAAGCTGTACTTTCAGAGAAAATCACTTTCCTTGAAACTGCCTTAGGCTACATACAAGCATTCACCAGCAACTCACATGCATTTCTCTGAAAGAGAATCAGTCTGTTTCAACACTTCAATTCACTGTGCGAAGTGAATGGGGTGTTGCTTCACTTTCTAAAGTCTGTACTTTCAGAGAAAATCACTTTCCTTTGAAACAGCCTTAGGCTACATACAAGCATTCACCAGCAAATCACATGCATTTCTCTGAAAGAGAAGCAGTCTGTTCCAACACTTAATTTCACTGTGCGAAGTGAATGGAGTGTTTCTTTACTTTCTAAAAGCTGTACTTTCAGAGAAAATCACTTTCCTTGAAACTGCCTTAGGCTACATACAAGCATTCACCAGCAACTCACATGCATTTCTCTGAAAGAGAAGCAGTCTGTTTCAACACTTCAATTCACTGTGCGAAGTGAATGGGGTGTTGCTTCACTTTCTAAAGTCTGTACTTTCAGAGAAAATCACTTTCCTTTGAAACAGCCTTAGGCTACATACAAGCATTCACCAGCAAATCACATGCATTTCTCTGAAAGAGAAGCAGTCTGTTCCAACACTTAATTTCACTGTGCGAAGTGAATGGAGTGTTGCTTCACTTTCTAAAAGCTGTACTTTCAGAGAAAATCACTTTCCTTTGAAAGTGCCTTAAACTAATTACAAGCATTCACAAGAAACTCTCATGCATTTCTCTGAAAGAGAAGTAGTCAGTTTCAACCTTTCAATTCACTGTGGGAAGTGAATGGAGTGTTGCTTCACTTTCTAAATTCTGCACTTTCAGAGAAAATCACTTTCCTTTGAAAGTGCCTTAAGCTACTTACGAGCATTCACCAGCAAATAACATGAGTTTCTCTGAAGGAGAAGCAGTCTGTTCCAACACTTCAATTCACTGTGCGAAGGTACTGGAGTGTTTCTTCACTTTCCAAATGCTGTACTTTCAGAGAAAATCACTTTCCTTTGAAAGTGTCTTAAACTAATTACAAGCATTCACAAGAAACTACATTCATTTCTCTGAAAGAGAAGCAGTCTGTTCCAACACTTTAATTCACTGTGCGAAGTGAATGGAGTGTTTCTTTACTTTCTAAATGCTGTACTTTCAGAGAAAATCACTTTCCTTTGAAACTGCCTTAAGCTACTTATGAGCATTCAACAGCAAATCAGATGAGTTTCTCCGAAAGAGAAGCAGTCTGTTCCAACACTTCAATTCACTGTGCGAAGTGAATGGAGTGTTGCTTCACTTTCTAAATGCTGTACATTCAGAGATAATCACTTTCCTTTGAAACTGCCTTAGGCTACATACAAGCATTCACCAGCAAATCCCATGAGTTTCTCTGAGAGAGAAGCAGTCTGTTCCAACAATTCAATTCACTTTGCGAAGTGACTGGAGTGTTGCTTCACTTTCTAAATGCTGTACTTTCAGAGAAAATCACTTTCCTTTGAAAGTGCCTTAAACTTATCACAAGCATTCACAAGAAACTCACATGCATTTCTCTGAAAGAGAAGCAGTCTGTTCCAACACTTCAATTCACTGTGCGAAGTGAATGGAGTGTTGCTTCACTTTCTAAATGCTGTAGTTACAAATACAATCACTTTCTTTTGAACTGCCTTCGGCTACTTACAAGCATTTACCAGCAACTCATATGCATTTCTCTGAAAGAGAAGCAGTCTGTTCCAACACTTAATTTCACTGTGCGAAGTGAATGCAGTGTTGCTTCACTTTCTAAATGCTGTACTTTCAGAGAAAATCACTTTCCTTTGAAACAGTCTAAAGCTGCTTACGAGCATTCACCAGCAAATCACATGAGTTTCTCTGAAAGAGAAGCAGTCTGCTCCAACACTTCAATTCACTGTGCGAAGTGAATGCAGTGTTGCTTCACTTTCTAAATGCTTTACTTTCAGAGAAAATCACTTTCTTTGAAAGTGCCTTAAACTAATTACAAGCATTCACAAGAAACTCACATGCATTTCTCTGAAAGAGAAGCAGTCTGTTTCACACTTCAATTCACTGTGCGAAGTGAAGGGAGTGTTGCTTCACTTTCTAAAGTCTGTACTTTCAGAGAAAAACACTTTCCTTTGAAACAGCCTTTGGCTACATACAAGCATTCACCAGCATCTCACATGCATTTCTCTGAAAGTGAAGCAGTCAGTTTCAACCCTTCAATTCACTGTGCAAAGTGAGTGCAGTGTTGCTTCACTTTCTAAATTCTGTACTTTCAGGGAAAATCACTTTCCTTTGAAAGTGCCTTAAGCTACTAACGAGGATTCACCAGCAAATAACATGAGTTTCTCTGAAGGAGAAGCAGTCTGTTCAAACACTTCAATTCACTGTGCGAAGTGACTGGAGTGTTGCTTCACATTCTAAATGCTGTACTTTTAGAGAAAATCACTTTCCTTTGAAAGTGTCTTAAAGTAATTACAAGCATTCACGAGCAACTCACATGCATTTCTCTGAAATAGAAGCAGTCTGTTCCAACACTTCAATTCACTGTGCGAAGTGAATGGAGTGTTGCTTCACTTTCTAAATACCGTAGTTACAGATATAATCAGTTTCTTTAGAAGCAGCCTTAAGCTACTTACAAGCATTCACCAGCAAATCCCATGCGTTTCTCTGAAAAAGAAGCAGTCTGTTCCAACAGTTCATTTCACTGTGCGAAGTGAATGGAGTGTTGCTTCACTTTCTAAATGCTGTACTTTCAGAGAAAATCACTTTCTTTTGAAAGTGCCTTAAGCTACTTAAATGCATTCGCAAGAAACTCACAGGCATTTCTCTGAAAGAGAAGCAGTCTGTTCCAACACTTCAATTGACTGTGCTAAGTGAATGGAGTGTTGCTTCACTTTCTACATGCTGTACTTTCAGAGAAAATCACTTTTCTTTGAAACTGCCTTAGGCTTCATACAAGCATTCACCAGCAACTCACATGCATTTCTTGAAAGAGAAGCAGTCTGTTTCAACACTTCACTTAAGTGTGCGAAGTGAATGGAGTGTTGCTTCACTTTCTAAATTCTGTACTTTCAGAGAAAATCACTTTCCTTTGAAAGTGCCTTAAGCTACTTATGAGCATTAACCAGCAAATCACATGAGTTTCTCTGAAAGAAAAGCAGTCTGTTCCAACACTTCAAATCACTGTGCTAAGTGACTGCAGTGTTGCTTCACTTTCTGAATGCTGTAGTTACAAATATAATCACTTTCTTTTGAAACTGCCTTGGGCTACTTACAAGCATTAACCAGCAACACATATGCAATTCTCTGAAAGAGAAGCAGTCTGCTCCAACACTTCAATTCACTGTGCGGAGTGAATGGAGTGTTGTTTCACTTTCTAAATGCTGTACTTTCAGAGAAAATCACTTTCCTTTGAAAGTGCCTTAAACTTATCACAAGCATTCACAAGAAACTCACATGCATTTCTCTGAAAGAGAAGCAATCTGTTCCAACCCTTCAATTCACTGTGCGAAGTGAATGGAGTGTTGCTTCACTTTCTAAATTCTGTACTTTCAGAGAAAATAACTTTCCTTTGAAAGTGCCGTAGCTACTTACGAGCATTCACCAGCAAATCACATGAGTTTCTCTGAAAGAGAAGCAGTCTGTTCCAACACTTCAATTCAGTGTGCGAAGTGACTGGAGTGTTGCTTCACTTTCTAAATGCTGTACTTTTTGAGAAAATCACTTTCCTTTGAAAGTGTCTTAAACTAATTACAAGCATTCACAAGAAACTACATGCATTTCTCTGAAAGAGAAGCAGTCTGTTTCAACACTTCAATTCACTGTGCGAAGTGACTGGAGTGCTGCTTCACTTTCAAAATGCTGTACTTTCAAAGAAAATCACTTTCCCTTGAAACTGCCTTAAGCTACTTATGAGCATTGAACAGCAAATCAGATGACTTTCTCTGAAAGAGAAGCACTCTGTTACAACACTTCAATTCACTGTGCAAAGTGAATGGAGTGTTGCTTCACTTTCTAAAGTCTGTACTTTCCGAGAAAATCACTTTCCTTTGAAACTGACTTAGGTTACATATAAGCATTCACCTGCATCTCACATGCATTTCTCTGAAAGAGAAGCAGTCTGTTTCAACACATCAATTCACTGTGCGAAGTGAATGGAGTGTTCTTCACTTTCTAAATCCTGTAGTTACAAATACAATCACTTTCTTTTGAACTGCCTTCGGCTACTTACAAGCATTCACCAGCAACTCATATGCATTTCTCTGAAAGAGAAGCAGTCTGTTCCAACACTTCACTTCAGGGTGGGAAGTGAATGGAGTGTTGCTTCACTTTCTTAATGCTGTACTTTCAGAGAAAATCACTTTCCTTTGAAACAGTCTAAAGCTGCTTATGAGCATTCACCAGCAAATCACATGAGTTTCTCTGAAAGAGAAGCAGTCTGTTCCAACACTTCAATTCACTGTTCGAAGTGAATGGAGTGTTGCTTCACTTTCTAAAGGCTGTACTTTCAGAGAAAATCACTTTCCTTTGAAACTGCCTTAGGCTACTTACAAGCATTCACCAGCAAATCATATTCGTTTCACTGAAAGAGAAGCAGTCTGTTCCAACATTTCAGTTCACTGTGCGAAGTGAATGGAGTGCTGCTTCACTTTCTAAAGGCTGTACTTTCAGAGAAAATCACATTCCTTTGAAACTGCCTTAGGCTACTTACAAGCATTCACCAGCAACTCACATGAATTTGTCTAAAAGAGAAGCAGTCTGTTCCAACACTTCAATTCACTGTGGGAAGTGACTGGAGTGTTACTTCACTTTCTGAATTATGTAGTTACAAATAAAATCAATTTCTTTTGAAACAGCCTTGGGCTACTTACAAGCATTCACCAGCAACTCACATGCATTTCTCTGAAAGAGAAGCAGTCTGTTCCAACACTTCAATTCAATCTGCGAAGTGAATAGAGTGTTGCTTCACTTTCTAAATGCTGTAGTTACAAATATAATCACTTTCCTTTGAAACTGCCTTAGGCTACTTACAAGCATTCACCAGCAAATCACATTCCTTTCTCTGAAAGAGAAGCAATCTGTTCCAACATTTCAATTCACTGTGCGAAGTGAATGGAGTGCTGCTTCACATTCTAAATGCTATACTTTCAGATAAAATCACTTTCCTTGGAAGAGGCTTAAGCTACTTACAAGCATTCACCAGCAACTCACCTGAGTTTCTCTGAAAAGAAGCAGTCTGTTCCAACACTTCAATTCACTGTGTGAAGTAAATGGAGCGTTGCTTCACTTTCTAAATGCTGTAGTTACAGGGATAATCACTTCCTTTAGAAACTGCCTTAAGATACTTACAGGCATTCACCAGCAAATCACATGCATTTCTCTGAAAGAGTAGCAGTCTCTTCCAACATTTCATTTCATTGTGCAAAGTGAATGGAGTGTTGCTTCACTTTCTAAATGCTGTACTTTCAGAGAAAATCACTTTCTTTTTAAAGTGCCTTAAGCTACTTAAAAGCATTCACAAGAAACTCACAGGCATTTCTCTGAAAGAGAAGCAGTCTGTTCCAACACTTCAATTCACTGTGCGAAGTGAATGGAGTGTTGCTTCACTTTCTAAATGCTGTACTTTCAGAGAAAATCACTTTTCTTTGAAACTGCCTTAGGCTTCATACAAGCATTCACAAGAAACTCACATGCATTTCTTGAAAGAGAAGCAGTCTGTTCCAACACTTCACTTCAGTGTGCGAAGTGAATGGAGTGTTGCTTCACTTTTAAAATGCTGTACTTTCAGAGAAAATCACTTTCCTTTGAAAGTGCCTTAAGCTACTTATGAGCATTAACCAGCAAATCACATGAGTTTCTCTGAAAGAGAAGCAGTCTGTTCCAACACTTCAATTCACTGTGCGAAGTGAATGGAGTGTTGCTTCACTTTCTAAATGCTGTAATTTCAGAGAAAATCACTTTCCTTTGAGAGTTCCTTAACTAATTACAAGCATTCACAAGAAAGTCACATGCATTTCTCTGAAAGAGAAGCAGTCTGTTCCAACACTTCAATTCACTTTGCGAAGTGAATAGAGTGTTTCTTCACTTTCTAAATGCTGTAGTTACAAATATAATCACTTTCATTTGAAACAGCCTTAAGCTACTTACAAGCATTCACCAGCAAATCACATGGGTTTCTCTGAAAGAAGCAGTCTGTTTCAACATTTCAATCCACTGTGCGAAGTTAATGGAGTGCTGCTTCACTTTCTAAATGCTGTACATTCAGAGAAAATCACTTTCCTTTGAAACTGCCTTAGGCTACATACAAGCATTCACCAGCAACTCACATGCATTTCTCTGAAAGAGAAGCAGTCTGTTCCAACACTTCAATTCACTGTGCTAAGTGACTGGAGTGTTGCTTCACTTTCTGAATGCTGTAGTTGCAAATTTAATCCCTTTCTTTTGAAACTGCCTTTGGCTACTTACAAGCATTCACCAGCAACTCACAAGCATTTCTCTGAAAGAGATGCAGTCTGTTCCAACACTTCAATTCAGTGTGTAAAGTGAATGGAGTGTTGCTTCACTTTCTAAATGTTGTAGTTACAGAAAAAATCACTTTCTTTTGAAAGTGCCTTAAGCTACTTACAAGCATTAACCAGCAACACATATGCATTTCTCTGAAAGAGAAGCAGTCTGCTCCAACATTTCAATTCACTGTGCGGAGTGAATGGAGTGTTGCTTCACTTTCTAAATGCTGTAGTTTCAGAGAAAATCACTTTCCTTTGAACGTGCCTTAAACTAATTACAAGCATTCACAAGCAACTCACATGCATTTCTCTGAAAGAGAAGCAGTCTGTTCCAACACTTCAATTCACTGTGCGAAGTGAATGGAGTGTTGCTTCACTTTCTAAATGCTGTACTTTCAGAGAAAATCACTTTCCTTTGAAACTGCCTTAGGCTACATACAAGCATTCACCAGCAACTCACATGTATTTCTCTGAAAGAGAAGCAGTCTGTTTCAACACTTCAATTCACTGTGCGAAGTGAATGGAGTGTTGCTTCACTTTTTAAATTCTGTACTTTCAGAGAAAATCACTTTCCTTTGAAATTGCCTTAAGCTACTTACGAGCGTTCACCAGCAAATCACATGAGTTTCTTGAAAGAGAAGCAGTCTGTTCCAACACTTCAATTCAGTGTGCGAAGTGACTGGAGTGTTGCTTCACTTTCTAAATGCTGTACTTTCAGAGAAAAATCACTTTCCTTTGAAAGTGCCTTAAACTAATTACAAGCATTCACATGAAACTACATGCATTTCTCTGAAAGAGAAGCCGTCTGTTCCAACACTTCAATTCACTGTGCGAAGTGAATGGAGTGTTGCTTCACTTTCTAAATGCCGTACTTTCAGAGAAAATCACTTTCCTTTGAAACTGCCTTAAACTAATTATGAGCATTCAACAGCAAATCAGATGAGATTCTCTGAAAGAGAAGCAGTCTGTTCCAACACTTAAATTCACTGTGCAAAATGAATGGAGTGGTGCTTCACTATCTGAAGGGTGTACTTTCAGAGAAAATCACTTTCCTTTGAAACTGCCCTAGGCTACATACAAGCATTCACGAGCAACTCACATGCATTTCTCTGAAAGAGAAGCAGTCTGTTCCAACAGTTTAATTCACTGTGCGAATTGAATGGAGTGTTGCTTCACTTTCGAAATGCTGTACTTTCAGAGAAAAACACTTTCCTCTGAAAGTGCCTTAGGCTACTTATGAGCATTAACCAGCAAATCACATGAGTTTCTCTAAAAGAGAAGCAGTATGTTCCAAAACTTCAATTCACTGTGCGAAGTGACTGGAGTGTTCCTTCACTTTCTGAATGATGTAGTTACAAATATAATCAATTTCTTTCGAAACTGCCTTGGGCTACATACAAGCATTCACCAGCAACTCATATGCATTTCTCTGAGAGAGAAGCAGTCTTTTCCAACACTTCAATTAACTGTGCAGAGTGAATGGAGTGTTGCTTCACTTTCTAAATTCTGTAGTTTCAGAGAAAATCACTTTCCTTTGAAAGTGTCTTAAACTAATTACAAGCATTCACCAGCAACTCACATGCATTTCTCTGAAAGAGAAGCAGTCTGTTCCAACACTTCAATTCACTGTGCAGAGTGAATGGAGTGTTGCTTCACTTTCTAAATTCTGTAGTTTCAGAGAAAATCACTTTCCTTTGAAAGTGTCTTAAACTAATTACAAGCATTCACCAGCAACTCACATGCATTTCTCTGAAAGAGAAGCAGTCTGTTCCAACACTTCAATTCACTGTGCGAAGTGAATGGAGTGTTGCTTCACTTTCGAAATGCTGTACTTTCAGAAAAAATCACTTTCTTTAGAAAGTGCCTTAAGCTACTTACAAGCATTAACCAGCAACTCATATGCATTTCTCTGAAAGAGAAGCAGTCTGTTCCAACATTTCAATTCACTGTGCGGAGGGAATGGAGTGTTGCTTCACTTTCTAAATTTTGTACTTTCAGAGAAAATCACTTTCCTTTCAAAGTGCCTTAAACTAATTACAAGCATTCACAAGAAACTCTCATGCATTTCTCTGAAAGAAAAGCAGTCTCTTCCAACATTTCAATTCACTGTGCGAAGTGAATGGCGTGCTGCTTCACATTCTAAATGCTGTACATTCAGAGAAAATCACTTTCCTTTGAAAGAGCCTTAAGCTACTTACAAGCATTCACCAGCAAATCACATGAGTTTCTCTGAAAAGAAGCAGTCTGTTCGAACACTTCAATTCACTGCGTGAAGTGAATGGAGTGTTGCTTCACTTTCTAAATGCTGTAGTTACAGGGATAATCACTTTCTTTAGAAACTGCCTTAAGATACTTACAGGCATTCACCAGCAAATCACAAGCGTTTCTCTGAAAGAGAAGCAGTCTGTTCCAACACTTCAATTCACTGTGCGAAGTTAATAGTTTGTTGCTTCACTTTCTAAATGCTGTACTTTCAGAGAAAATCACTTTCCTTTGAGAGTGCCTTAACTAATTACAAGCATTCACAAGAAAGTCACATGCATTTCTCTGAAAGAGAAGCAGTCTGTCCCAACACTTCAACTCACCCTGCGAAGTGAATAGAGTGTTGCTTCACTTTATAAATGCTGTAGTTACAAATATAATCACTTTCGTTTGAAACAGCCTTAAGCTACTTACAAGCATTCACCAGCAAATCACATGCGTTTCTCTGAAAGAGAAGCAGTCTGTTCCTATAATTCAATTCACTGTGCGAAGTGAATGGAGTGCTGCTTTACTTTCTAAGTGCTGTACATTCAGAGAAAATCACTTTCCTTTGAAAGTGCCTTAAACTAATTACAAGCATTCACAAGAAACTTACATGCATTTCTCTGAAAGAGATGCAGTCTGTTCCAACACTTCAATTCAGTGTGCAAAGTGAATGGAGTGTTGCTTCACTTTCTAAAGGCTGTAGTTACAGATAAAATCACTTTCTTTTGAAAGTGCCTTGAGCTACTTACAAGCATTAACCAGCAACACATATGCATTTCTCTGAAAGAGAAGCAATCTGCTCCAACACTTCAATTCACTGTGCGGAGTGAATGGAGTGTGGCTTCACTTTCTAAATGCTGTAGTTTCAGAGAAAATCACTTTCCTTTGAATGTGCCTTAAACTAATTACAAGCATTCACAAGAAACTCACATGCATTTCTCTGAAAGAGAAGCAGTCTGTTCCAACACTTCAATTCACTGTGCAAAGTGAATGGAGTGTTGTTTCACTTTCTAAATGCTGTACTTTCAGAGAAAATCACTTTCCTTTGAAAGTGCCTTAAGCTACTAATGAGCATTAACCAGCAAATCACATGAGTTTCTCTGAAAGAGAAGCAGTCTGTTCCAACACTTCAATTCACTGTGCGAAGTGACTGGAGTGTTCCTTCACTTTCTGAATGACGTAGTTACAAATATAATCACTTTCTTTTGAAACTGCCTTGGGCTACTTACAAGCATTCACCAGCAACTCACATGCATTTCTCTGAAGGAGAAGCAGTCTGTTCCAACACTTGAATTCACTGTGCGAAGTGAATGGAGTGTTGCTCCACTTTCTAAATGCTGTAGTTACAAATATAATCACTTTCTTTTGAACTGCCTTGGGCTATATACAAGCATTCACCAGCAACTCACATGCATTTCTCTGAAAGAGAAGCAGTCTGTTCCAACACTTTAATTGACTGTGCGAAGTGAATGGAGTGTTGCTTCACTTTCTACATGCTGTACTTTCAGAGAAAATCACTTTCCTTTGAAACTGCCTTTGGCTACATACAAGCATTCACCAGCAAATCACAAGCATTTCTCTGAAAGAGAAGCAGTCTGTTCCAACACTTCCCTTCACTGGGCGAAGTGAATGGATTGTTGCTTCACTTTCTAAATGCTGTACTTTCAGAGAAAATCACTTTCTTTTGAAAGTGCCTTAAGCTACTTACAATTATTATCCAGCAACTCTTACAACTCTTATGCATTTCTCTGAAAGAGAAGTAGTCTGTTCCAGCACTTCAATTCACTGTGCGGAGTGAATGGAGTGTTGCTTCACTTTCTAAATGCTGTACTTTCAGAGAAAATCACTTTCCTTTGAAAGTGCCTTAAACTAATTACAAGCATTCACAAGAAACTCTCATGCATTTCTCTGAAAGAGAAGCACTCTGTTCCAACATTTCAATTCACTGTGCGAAGTGAATGGAGTGCTGCTTCACTTTCAAAAGGATGTACTTTCAGAGAAAATCAATTTCTTTTGAAAGTGCCTTAAGCCACTTAAAAGCATTCACAAGAAACTCACATGCATTTCTCTGAAAAGAAGTAGTCTGTTCCAACACTTCAATTCACTGTGCGGAGTCGATGGAGTGTTGCTTCACTTTCTAAATGCTGTACTTTCAGAGAAAAATCACTTTCCTTTGAAAGTGCCATAACTAATACAAGCATTCACAAGAAACTCACATGCATTTCTCTGAACGAGAAGCAGTCTGTTCCAACACTTCAATTCACTCTGCGAAGTGAATAGAGTGTTGCTTCACTTTCTAAATGCTGTAGTTACAAATATAATCACTTTCTTTTGAAACAGCCTTAAGCTACTCACAAACATTCACCAGCAAATCACATGCTTTTCTCTGAAAGAGAAGCAGTCTGTTCCAACACTTCAATTCACTGTGCGAAGTGAATGGAGTGTTGGTTCACTTTCTAAATGCTGTACTTTCAGAGAAAATCACTTTCTTTTGAAAGTGCCTTAAGCTACTTAAAAGCCTTCACCAGAAAATCACATGCATTTCTCTGAAAGAGAAGCAGTCTGTTCCAACACTTCAATTGAGTGTGCGAAGTGAACGGAGTGTTGGTTCACTTTCTAAATGCTGTACTTTCAGAGAAAATCTATTTCTTTTGAAAGTGCCTTAAGCCACTTAAAAGCATTCAACAGCAAATCACATGAGTTTCTCTGAAAGAAAAGCAGTCTGTTCCAGCACTTCAATTCATTGTGCGAAGTGAATGATGTGTTGCTTCACTTTCTAAAGGCTGTACTATCAGAGAAAATCACTTTCCTTTGAATCTGCCTTAGGCTACATACAAGCATTCACCAGCAACTCACATGCATTTCTCTGAAAGAGAAGCAGTCTGTTCCAACACTTCAATTCACTGTGCGAAGTGACTGGAGTGTTGCTTCACTTTCTAATGGCTGTACTTTCAGAGAAAATCGCTTTCCTTAGAAACTGCCTTAGGCTTCATACAAGCATTCACCAGCAACTCACATGAATTTCTCTGACAGAGAAGCAGTCTGTTTCAACACTTCAATTCACTGTGCGAAGTGAATGGAGTGTTGCTTCACTTTCTAAATGCTGGATTTTCAGAGAAAATCACTTTCCTTTGAAAGTGCCTTAAACTAATTACAAGCATTCACAAGAAACTCACATGCATTTCTCTGAAAGAGAAGCAGCCTGCTTCAACACTTCAATTCACTGTGCGAAGTGACTGGAGTGTTGCTTCACTTTCTAAATGCTGGATTTTCAGAGAAAATCACTTTCCTTTGAAAGTGCCTTAAACTAATTACAAGCATTCACAAGAAACTCACATGCATTTCTCTGAAAGAGAAGCAGCCTGCTTCAACACTTCAATTCACTGTGCGAAGTGAATGGAGTGTTGCTTCATTTTCTAAATGCTGTAGTTACAAATATAATCATTTTCTATCGAAAGTGCCTTGGGCTACTTACAAGCATTCACCAGCAACTCACATGCATTTCTCTGAAAGAGAAGCAGTCTGTTCCAGCACTTCAATTCACTGTGTGAAGTGAATGGATTTTCGCTTCACTTTCTAAATGCTGTACTTTCAAAGAAAATCACTTTTCTTTGAAACTGCCTTAGGCTACATACAAGCATTCACCAGCAACTCACATGCAATTATCTGAAAGAGAAGCAGTCTGTTTCAACACTTCAATTCACTGTGCAAAGTGAATGGAGTGTTGCTTCACTTTCTAAAGGCTGTACTTTCAGAGAAAATCACTTTCCTTTGAAACTGCCTTAGGCTTCATACAAGCATTACCCAGCAACTCACATGCATTTCTCTGACAGAGAAGCAGTCTGTTTCAACACTTCAATTCACTGTGCGAAGTGAATGGAGTGCTGCTTCACTTTCTAAATGCTGTACTTTCAGAGAAAATCACTTTCCTTTGAGAGTGCCTTAAACTAATTACAAGCATTCACAAGAAACTCACATGCATTACTCTGAAAGAAAAGCAGTCTGTTTCAACACTTCAATTTACTGTGCGAAGTGAATGGAGTGCTGCTTCACTTTCTAAATGCTGTACTTTCAGAGAAAATCACTTTCCTTTGAAAGTGCCTTAAGCTACTTATGAGCATTAACCAGCAAATCACATGAGTTTCTCTGAAAGAGAAGCAGTCTGATCCAACACTTCAATGCACTGTGCAAAGTGACTGGAGTGTTCCTTCACTTTCTGAATGATGTAGTTACAAATATAATCACTTTTTTTGAAACTGCCTTGGGCTACTTACAACCATTCACCAGCAACTCACATGCATTTCTCTGAAAGAGAAGCAGTCTGTTCCAACACTTCAATTCACTCTGCGAAGTGAATAGAGTGTTGCTTCACTTTCTAAGTGCTGTAGTTACAAATATTATCACTTTCTTTTGAAACAGCCTTAAGCTACTTACAGGCATTCACCAGCAAATCACATGCGTTTCTCTGAAAGAGAAGCAGTCTGTTCCAAAACTTCAATTCACTGTATGGAGTGAATGGAGTGTTGCTTCACTTTCTAAATGCTGTACTTTCAGAGAAAATCACTTTCCTTTGAAACTGCCTCAGGCTACATACAAGCATTCACCAGCAACTCACATGCATTTCTCTGAAAGAGAAGCAGTCAGTTTCAACACTTTAATTCACTGTGCGAATTGAATGGATTGTTGCTTCACTTTCTAAAGTCTGTACTTTCAGAGAAAATCACTTTCCTTTGAAACTGCCTTAAGCTACTTATGAGCATTCAACAGCAAATCACATGAGTTTCTCTGAAAGAAAAGCAGTCTGATCAAGCACTTCAATTCACTGTGCCAAGTGAATGGAGTGTTGCTTCACTTTCTAAATGCAGTAGTTACAAATATAATCACTTTCTTTTGAAAGTGCCTTGGGCTACTTACAAGCATTCACCAGCAACTCACATGCATTTCTCTGAAAGAGAAGCAGTTTGTTCCAGCACTTCAATTCACTGTGCGAAGTGAATGGAGTGTTGCTTCACTTTCTATATGCTGTAGTTACAAATATAATCACTTTCTGTTGAAACAGCCTTAAGCTACTTACAAGCATTCACCAGCAAATCACATGCGTTTCTCTGAAAGAGAAGCAGTCTGTTCCAAACTTCAATTCACTGTGCGAAGTGAATGGAGTGCTGCTTCACTTTCAAAAGGATGTCCTTTCAGAGAAAATCAATTTCTTTTGAAAGTGCCTTAAGCCACTTAAAAGCATTCACAAGAAACTCACATGCATTTCTCTGAAAGAGAAGTAGTCTGTTCCAACACTTCAATTCACTGTGCGGAGTCGATGGAGTGTTGCTTCACTTTCTAAATGCTGTACTTTCAGAGAAAAATCACTTTCCTTTGAAAGTGCCTTAACTAATACAAGCATTCACAAGAAACTCACATGCATTTCTCTGAACGAGAAGCAGTCTGTTCCAGCACTTCAATTCACTCTGCGAAGTGAATAGAGTGTTGCTTCACTTTCTAAATGCTGTAGTTACAAATATAATCACTTTCTTTTGAAACAGCCTTAAGCTACTCACAAACATTCACCAGCAAATCACATGCTTTTCTCTGAAAGAGAAGCAGTCTGTTCCAACACTTCAATTCACTGTGCAAAGTGAATGGAGTGTTGCTTCACTTTCTAAAGGCTGTACTTTCAGAGAAAATCACTTTCCTTTGAAACTGCCTTAGGCTTCATACAAGCATTCACCAGCAACTCACATGCATTTCTCTGACAGAGAAGCAGTCTGTTTCAACACTTCAATTCACTGTGCGAAGTGAATGGAGTGCTGCTTCACTTTCTAAATGCTGTACTTTCAGAGAAAATCACTTTCCTTTGAGAGTGCCTTAAACTAATTACAAGCATTCACAAGAAACTCACATGCATTTATCTGAAAGAGAAGCAGTCTGTTCCAACACTTCAATTCACTGTGCGGAGTCGATGGAGTGTTGCTTCACTTTCTAAATGCTGTACTTTCAGAGAAAAATCACTTTCCTTTGAAAGTGCCTTAACTAATACAAGCATTCACAAGAAACTCACATGCATTTCTCTGAACGAGAAGCAGTCTGTTCCAACACTTCAATTCACTCTGCGAAGTGAATATAGTGTTGCTTCACTTTCTAGATGCTGTAGTTTCAAAAATAATCACTTTCTTGTGAAACAGCCTTAAGCTACTTACAAGAATTCACCAGCAAATCACATGCGTTTCTCTGAAAGAGAAGCAGTCTGTTCCAACACTTCAATTCACTGTGCGAAGTGAATGGAGTGTTGCTTCACTTTGTAAATGCTCTCCTTTCAGAGAAAATCACTTTCTTTTTAAGTGCCTTAAGGTACTTAAAAGCCTTCACCAGAAAATCACATGCAATTCTCTGAAAGAGAAGCAGTCTGTTCCAACACTTCAATTGAGTGTGCGAAGTGAACGGAGTGTTGCTTCACTTTCTAAATGCTGTACTTTCAGAGAAAATCACTTTCCTTTGAAATTGCCTTAAACTAATTACAAGCATTCACAAGAAACTCACATGCATGTCTCTGAAAGAGAAGCAGTCTGTTCCAACACTTAAATTCACTGTGCGAATTGAACGGAGTGTTGGTTCACTTTCTAAATGCTGTACTTTCAGAGAAAATCACTTTCCTTTGAAACTGCCCTAAGCCACTTATAAGCATTCAACAGCAAATCACATGAGTTTCTCTGAAAGAAAAGCAGTCTGTTCAAGTACTTCAATTCACTGTTCGAAGTGAATGATGTGTTGCTTCACTTTCTAAAGGCTGTACTTTCAGAGAAAATCACTTTCCTTTGAAAGTGCCTTAACTAATACAAGCATTCACAAGAAACTCACATGCATTTCTCTGAAAGAGAAGCAGTCTGTTCCAACACTTCAATTCACTGTGCGGAGTCGATGGAGTGTTGCTTCACTTTCTAAATGCTGTGCTTTCAGAGAAAAATCACTTTCCTTTGAAAGTGCCTTAACTAATACAAGCATTCACAAGAAACTCACATTCATTTCTCTGAACGAGAAGCAGTCTGTTCCAACACTTCAATTCACTCTGCGAAGAGAATAGAGTGTTGCTTCACTATCTAAATGCTTTAGTTACAAATATAATCACTTTCTTTTGAAACAGCCTTAAGCTACTTACAAGCATTCACCAGCAAATCACATACGTTTCTCTGAAAGAGAAGCAGTCTGTTCCAACACTTCAATTCACTGTGCGAAGTGAATGGAGTGTTGGTTCACTTTCTAAATGCTGTACATTCAGAGAAAATCACTTTCTTTTTAAGTGCCTTAAGGAACTTAAAAGCCTTCACCAGAAAATCACATGCAATTCTCTGAAAGAAAAGCAGTCTGTTCCAACACTTCAATTGAGTGTGCGAAGTGAACGGAGTGTTGCTTCACTTTCTAAATGCTGTACTTTCAGAGAAAATCACTTTCCTTTGAAACTGCCTTAAGCCACTTATAAGCATTCAACAGCAAATAACATGAGTTTCTCTGAAAGAAAAGCAGTCTGTTCCTGCACTTCAATTCACTGTGCGAAGTGAATGATGTGTTGCTTCACTTTCTAAATGCTGTACTTTCAGAGAAAATCACTTTCCTTTGAATCTGCCTTAGGCTACATACAAGCATTCACCAGCAACTCACATGCATTTCTCTGAAAGAGAAGCAGTCTGTTCCAACACTTCAATTCACTGTGCGAAGTGACTGGAGTGTTGCTTCACTTTCTAAATGCTGGATTTTCAGAGAAAATCACTTTCCTTTGAAAGTGCCTTAAATTAATTACAAGCATTCACAAGAAACTCACATGCATTTCTCTGAAAGAGAAGCAGCCTGCTTCAACACTTCAATTCACTGTGCGAAGTGAATGGAGTGTTGCTTCATTTTCTAAATGCTGTAGTTACAAATATAATCACTTTCTATCGAAAGTGCCTTGGGCTACTTACAAGCATTCACCAGCAACTCACATGCATTTCTCTGAAAGAGAAGCAGTCTGTTCCAGCACTTCAATTCACTGTGTGAAGTGAAAGGAGTGTTGCTTCACTTTCTAAATGCTGTAATTTCAAAGAAAATCACTTTTCTTTGAAACTGCCTTAGGCTACATACAAGCATTCACCAGCAACTCACATGCAATTATCTGAAAGAGAAGCAGTCTGTTTCAACACTTCAATTCACTGTGCGAAGTGAATGGAGTGTTGCTTCACTTTCTAAAGGCTGTACTTTCAGAGAAAATCACTTTCCTTTGAAACTGCCTTAGGCTTCATACAAGCATTCACCAGCAACTCACAAGCATTTCTCTGACAGAGAAGCAGTCTGTTTCAACACTTCAATTCACTGTGCGAAGTGAATGGAGTGCTGCTTCACTTTCTAAATGCTGTACTTTCAGAGAAAATCACTTTCCTTTGAGAGTGCCTTAAACTAATTACAATCATTCACAAGAAACTCACATGCATTACTCTGAAAGAGAAGCAGTCTGTTCCAACACTTCAATTCACTGTACGGAGTGAATGGAGTGTTGCTTCACTTTCTACATGCTGTCCTTTCAGAGAAAATCACTTTCCTTTGAAAGTGTCTTAAACTAATAACAAGCATTCACAAGAAACTCACATGCATTTCTCTGAAAGAGAAGCAGTCTGTTCCAGCACTTCAGTTCACTGTTCGAAGTGAATGTAGTGTCGATTCACTTTCTAAATGCTGTACTTTTAGAGAAAAATCACTTTCCTTTGAAACTGCCTTAGTCTACACACAAGCATTCACCAGCAACTCACATGCATTTCTCTGAAAGAGAAGCAGTCTGTTTCAACACTTTAATTCACTGTGGGAATTGAATGGAGTGTTGCTTCATTTTCTAAATGCTGTCCTTTCAGAGAAAATCACTTTCCTTTGAAAGTGCCTTAAACTAATAACAAGCTTTCACCAGCAAATCACATGAGTTTCTCTGAAAGAGAAGCAGTCTGTTCCAACACTTCAATTCACTGTGCGGAGTGAATGGAGTGTTGCTTCACTTTCTAAATTCTGTATTTCAGAGAAAATCAATTTCTTTTGAAAGTGCCTTAAGCCACTAAAAAGCATTCACAAGAAACTCACATGCATTTCTCTGAAAGAGAAGCGGTCTCTTCCAACACTTCAATTCACTGTGCGGAGTCGATGGAGTGTTGCTTCACTTTCTAAATGCTGTATTTTCAGAGAAAAATCACTTTCCTTTGAAAGTGCCTTAACTAATACAAGCATTCACAAGAAACTCACATGCATTTCTCTGAACGAGAAGCAGTCTGTTCCAACACTTCAATTCACTCTGTGAAGTGAATATAGTGTTGCTTCACTTTCTAAATGCTGTAGTTACAAATATAATCACTTTCTTGTGAAACAGCCTTAAGCTACTTACAAGCATTCACCAGCAAATCACATGCGTTTCTCTGAAAGAGAAGCAGTCTGTTCCAACACTTCAATTCACTGTGCGAAGTGAATGGAGTGTTGGTTCACTTTCTAAATGCTGTACATTCAGAGAAAATCACTTTCTTTTTAAGTGCCTTAAGGTACTTAAAAGCCTTCACCAGAAAATCACATGCAATTCTCTGAAAGAGAAGCAGTCTGTTCCAACACTTCAGTTGATTGTGCGAAGTGAACGGAGTGTTGCTTCACTTTCTAAATGCTGTACTTTCAGAGAAAATCACTTTCCTTTGAAATTGCCTTAAACTAATTACAAGCATTCACAAGAAACTCACATGCATGTCTCTGAAAGAGATGCAGTCTGTTCCAACACTTAAATTCACTGTGCGAAGTGAACGGAGTGTTGTTTCACTTTCTAAATGCTGTACTTTCAGAGAAAATCATTTTCCTTTGAAACTGCCTTAAGCCACTTATAAGCATTCAACAGCAAATCACATGAGTTTCTCTGAAAGAAAAGCAGTCTGTTCAAGCACTTCAATTCACTGTTCGAAGTGAATGATGTGTTGCTTCACTTTCTAAAGGCTGTACTTTCAGAAAAAATCACTTTCCTTTAAATCTGCCTTAGGCTACATACAAGCATTCACCAGCAACTCACATGCATTTCTCTGAAAGAGAAGCAGTCTGTTCCAACACTTCAATTCACTTTGCAAAGTGACTGGAGTGTTGCTTCACTTTCTAAATGCTGGATTTTCAGAGAAAATCAATTTCCTTTGAAAGTGCCTTAAACTAATTACAAGCATTCACAAGAAACTCACATGCATTTCTCTGAAAGAGAAGCAGCCTGCTTCAACACTTCAATTCACTGTGCGAAGTGAATGGAGTGTTGCTTCATTTTCTAAATGCTGTAGTTACAAATGTAATCACTTTATATCGAAAGTGCCTTGGGCTACTTACAAGCATTCACCAGCAACTCACATGCATTTCTCTGAAAGAGAAGCAGTCTGTTCCAGCACTTCAATTCACTGTGTGAAGTGAATGGAGTGTTGCTTCACTTTGTAAATGCTGTACTTTCAAAGAAAATCACTTTTCTTTGAAACTGCCTTAGGCTTCATACAGGCATTCACCAGCAACTAACATGCATTTCTCTGAAAGAGAAGCAGTCTGTTTTAACACTTCAATTCACTGTGCGAAGTGAATGGAGAGTTGCTTCCCTTTCTAAATGCTGTACTTTCAGAGAAAATCACTTTCCTTTGAAAGTGCCTTAAGCTACCTACAAGCATTCACAAAAAACTCACATGCATTTCTCTGAAAGAGATGCAGTCGGTTCCAACACTTCAGTTCAGTGTGCGAAGTGAATGGAGTGTTGCTTCACTTTCTAAATGCTGTCCTTTCACAGAAAATCACTTTCTTTTGAAAGTGCTTTAAGCTACTTACAAGCATTAACAAGCAACTCATATGCATTTCTCTGAAAGAGAAGCAGTCTGTTCCAACACTTCAATTCAATGTGCGGAGTCAATGGGTTGTTGCTTCACTTTCTAAATGCTGTACTTTCAGAGAAAATCACTTTCCTTTGAAAGTGCCTTAAGCTACTTATGAGCATTCAACAGCAAATCAAATGAGTATCTCTGAAAGAGAAGCAGTCTGCTCCAACACTTCAATTCAATGTTCGAAGTGACTGGAGTGTTGCTTCACTTTCTAAATGCTGTACTTTCATAGAAAATCACTTTTCTTTGAAACTGCCTTAGGCTTCATACAAGCATTCACAAGAAACTCACATGTATTTCTTGAAAGAGAAGCAGTCTGTTCCAACACTTCACTTCAGTGTGCGAAGTGAATGGAGTGTTGCTTCACTTACTAAATGCTGTAGTTTCAGAGAAAATCACTTTCCTTTGAAAGTGCCTTAAACTAATTACAAGCATTCACAAGAAACTCACATGCATTTCTCTGAAAGATAAGCTGTTTGTTCCAACACTTCAATTCAGTGTGCGAAGTGAATGGAGTGTTGCCTCACTTTCTAAATGCTGTAGTTACAAATATATTCACTTTCTTTTTTAAGAGCTTTAAGCTACTTACAAGCATTAACCAGCAACTCATATGCATTTATCTGAAAGATAAGCAGTCTGTTCCAACACTTTAATTCACTGTGCGGAGTGAATGGAGTGTTGCTTTACTTTCTAAATGCTGTACGTTCGGAGAGAATCACTTTCCTTTGAAAGTGCCTTAAACTAATTACAAGCATTCACAAGAAACTCACATGCATTTCTCTGACAGAGAAGCAGTCTGTTTCAAAACTTCAATTCACTTTGCGAATTGAATGTAGTGTTGCTTCACTTTCTAAATGCTGTACTTTCAGAGAAAATTACTTTCCTTTGAAAGTGCCTTAAGCTACTTACAAGCATTCACAAGAAACTCACATGCATTTCTCTGAAAGAGAAGCAGTCTGTTCCAGCACTTCAATTCAGTGTGCGAAGTGAATGGAGTTTTGCTTCACTTTCTAAATGCTGTACTTTCAGAGAAAATCACTTTCCTTTGAAATTGCCTTAAGCTACCTGTGAGCATTAACCAGCAAATCACATGAGTTTCTCTGAAAGAGAAGCAGTCTGTTCCAACACTTCAATTCACTGTGCGAAGTGACTGGAGTGTTCCTTCACTTTCTGAATGATGTAGTTACAAATATAATCACTTTCTTTTGAAACTGCCTTGGGCTAATTACAAGCATTCACCAGCAACTCACATACATTTCTCTGAAAGAGAAGCAGTCTGTTTCAACACTTCAATTCACTCTGCGAAGTGAGTAGAGTGTTGCTTCACTTTCTAAATTCTGTAGTTACAAATATAATCACTTTCTTTTGAAATAGCCTTAATCTACTTAAAAGCATTCACCAGCAAATCACATGCGTTTCTCTGAAAGAGAAGCAGTGTGTTCCAACACTTCAATTCACTGTGCGAAGTGAATGGAGTGTTGCTTCACTTTCTAAATGCTGTAGTTTCAGAGAAAATCACTTTCTTTTGAAAGTGCTTTAAGCTACTTACAAGCATTAACCAGCAACTCATATGCATTTCTCTGAAAGTGAAGCAGTCTGTTCCAACACTTCAATTCAATGTGCGGAGTCAATGGAGTGTTGCTTCACTTTCTAAATGCTGTACTTTCAGAGAAAATCACTTTCCTTTGAAAGTGCCTTAAGCTACTTATGAGCATTCAACAGCAAATAACATGAGTTTCTCTGAAAGAGAAGCAGTCTGCTCCAACACTTCAATTCACTGTTCGAAGTGAATGAAGTGTTGCTTCACTTTCTAAATGCTGTACTTTCAGAGAAAATCACTTTCCTTTGAAACTGCCTTAGGCTACATACAAGCATTCACCAGCAACTCACATGCATTTGTCTGAAAGAGAAGCAGTCTGTTCCAACACTTCAATGCACTGTGCGAAGTGACTGGAGTGTTGCTTCACTTTCTAAATGCTGTACTTTCATAGAAAATCACTTTTCTTTGAAACTGCCTTAGGCTTCATATAAGCATTCACAAGAAACTCACATGTATTTCTTGAAAGAGAAGCAGTCTGTTCCAACACTTCACTTCAGTGTGCGAAGTGAATGGAGTGTTGATTCACTTTCTAAAAGCTGTACTTTCAGAGAAAATCACTTTCCTTTGAAAGTGCCTTAAGCTACTTATGAGCACTAACCAGTAAATCACATGAGTTTCTCTGAAAGAGAAGCAGTCTGTTCCAACCCTTCAATTCACTGTGCTAAGTGACTGGAGTGTTGCTTCACTTTCTGAATGCTATAGTTACAAATATAATCACTTTCTTTTGAAACTTCCTTGGGCTACTTACAAGCATTCACCAGCAACTCACATGCATTTCTCTGAAAGAGAAGCAGTGTGTTCCAACACTTCAATTCACTGTGCGAAGTGAATGGAGTGTTGCTTCACTTTCGAAATGCTGTACTTTCAGAGAAAATCACCTTCTTTTGAACGTGCCTTAAGCTACATAGAAGCTTTAAACAGCAACTCACATGCATTTCTCTGAAAGAGAAGCAGTCTGTTCCAACACTTCAATTCACTGTGCGAAGTGAATGGAGTGTTGCTTCACTTTCTAAATGCTGTACTTTCAGAGAAAATCACTTTCTTTGAGAGTGCCTTAACTAATTACAAGCATTCACAAGAAAGTCACATGCATTTCTCTGAAAGAGAAGCAGTCTGTTCCAAAACTTCAATTCACTCTGCGAAGTGAATAGAGCGTTGCTTCACTTTCTAAATGCTGTAGTTACAAATATAATCACTTTCTTTTGAAACAGCCTTAAGCTACTTACAAGCATTCACCAGCAAATCACATGCGTTTCTCTGAAAGAGAAGCAGTCTGTTACAACACTTCAATCCACTGTGCGAAGTGAATGGAGTGTTGCTTCACTTTCTAAATGCTGTAGTTTCAGAGAAAATCACTTTCCTTTGAAAGTGCCTTAAACTAATTACAAGCATTCACAAGAAACTCACATGCATTTCTCTGAAAGAGAAGCAGTCTGTTCCAACACTTGAATTCACTGTGCGAAGTGAATGGAGTGTTGCTCCACTTTCTAAAGGCTGTAGTTACAGTTAAAATCACTTTCTTTTGAAAGTGCCTTAAGCTACTTACAAGCATTCACAAGAAACTCACATGCATTTCTCTGAAAGAGAAGCAGTCTGTTCCAGCACTTCAATTCAGTGTGCGAAGTGAATGGAGTTTTGCTTCACTTTCTAAATGCTGTACTTTCAGAGAAAAACACTTTCCTTTGAAATTGCCTTAAGCTACCTATGAGCATTAACCAGCAAATCACATGAGTTTCTCTGAAAGAGAAGCAGTCAGTTCCAACACTTCAATTCACTGTGCGAAGTGTCTGGAGTGTTCCTTCACTTTCTGAATGATGTAGTTACAAATATAATCACTTTCTTTTGAAACTTCCTTGGGCTACTTACAAGCATTCACCAGCAACTCACATGCATTTCTCTGAAAGAGAAGCAGTGTGTTCCAACACTTCAATTCACTGTGCGAAGTGAATGGAGTGTTGCTTCACTTTCGAAATGCTGTACTTTCAGAGAAAATCACCTTCTTTTGAACGTGCCTTAAGCTACATAGAAGCTTTAAACAGCAACTCACATGCATTTCTCTGAAAGAGAAGCAGTCTGTTCCAACACTTCAATTCACTGTGCGAAGTGAATGGAGTGTTGCTTCACTTTCTAAATGCTGTACTTTCAGAGAAAATCACTTTCTTTGAGAGTGCCTTAACTAATTACAAGCATTCACAAGAAAGTCACATGCATTTCTCTGAAAGAGAAGCAGTCTGTTCCAAAACTTCAATTCACTCTGCGAAGTGAATAGAGCGTTGCTTCACTTTCTAAATGCTGTAGTTACAAATATAATCACTTTCTTTTGAAACAGCCTTAAGCTACTTACAAGCATTCACCAGCAAATCACATGCGTTTCTCTGAAAGAGAAGCAGTCTGTTACAACACTTCAATCCACTGTGCGAAGTGAATGGAGTGTTGCTTCACTTTCTAAATGCTGTAGTTTCAGAGAAAATCACTTTCCTTTGAAAGTGCCTTAAACTAATTACAAGCATTCACAAGAAACTCACATGCATTTCTCTGAAAGAGAAGCAGTCTGTTCCAACACTTGAATTCACTGTGCGAAGTGAATGGAGTGTTGCTCCACTTTCTAAAGGCTGTAGTTACAGTTAAAATCACTTTCTTTTGAAAGTGCCTTAAGCTACTTACAAGCATTCACAAGAAACTCACATGCATTTCTCTGAAAGAGAAGCAGTCTGTTCCAGCACTTCAATTCAGTGTGCGAAGTGAATGGAGTTTTGCTTCACTTTCTAAATGCTGTACTTTCAGAGAAAAACACTTTCCTTTGAAATTGCCTTAAGCTACCTATGAGCATTAACCAGCAAATCACATGAGTTTCTCTGAAAGAGAAGCAGTCAGTTCCAACACTTCAATTCACTGTGCGAAGTGACTGGAGTGTTCCTTCACTTTCTGAATGATGTAGTTACAAATATAATCACTTTCTTTTGAAACTGCCTTGGGCTAATTACAAGCATTCACCAGCAACTCACATGCATTTCTCTGAAAGAGAAGCAGTGTGTTCCAACACTTCAATTCACTGTGCGAAGTGAATGGAGTGTTGCTTCACTTTCGAAATGCTGTACTTTCAGAGAAAATCACCTTCTTTTGAAAGTGCCTTAAGCTACATAGAAGCTTTAAACAGCAACTCACATGCATTTCTCTGAAAGAGAAGCAGTCTGTTCCAACACTTCAATTCACTGTGCGAAGTGAATGGAGTGTTGCTTCACTTTCTAAATGCTGTACTTTCAGAGAAAATCACTTTCTTTGAGAGTGCATTAACTAATTACAAGCATTCACAAGAAAGTCACATGCATTTCTCTGAAAGAGAAGCAGTCTGTTCCAAAACTTCAATTCACTCTGCGAAGTGAATAGAGCGTTGCTTCACTTTCTAAATGCTGTAGTTACAAATATAATCACTTTCTTTTGAAACAGCCTTAAGCTACTTACAAGCATTCACCAGCAAATCACATGCGTTTCTCTGAAAGAGAAGCAGTCTGTTACAACACTTCAATCCACTGTGCGAAGTGAATGGAGTGTTGCTTCACTTTCTAAATGCTGTAGTTTCAGAGAAAATCACTTTCCTTTGAAAGTGCCTTAAACTAATTACAAGCATTCACAAGAAACTCACATGCATTTCTCTGAAAGAGAAGCAGTCTGTTTCAACACTTCAATTCACTCTGCGAAGTGAGTAGAGTGTTGCTTCACTTTCTAAATTCTGTAGTTACAAATATAATCACTTTCTTTTGAAATAGCCTTAATCTACTTAAAAGCATTCACCAGCAAATCACATGCGTTTCTCTGAAAGGGAAGCAGTGTGTTCCAACACTTCAATTCACTGTGCGAAGTGAATGGAGAGTTGCTTCCCTTTCTAAATGCTGTACTTTCAGAGAAAATCACTTTCCTTTGAAAGTGCCTTAAGCTACCTACAAGCATTCACAAGAAACTCACATGCATTTCTCTGAAAGAGATGCAGTCTGTTCCAACACTTCAATTCAGTGTGCGAAGTGAATGGAGTGTTGCTTCACTTTCTAAATGCTGTAGTTTCAGAGAAAATCACATTCTTTTGAAAGTGCTTTAAGCTACTTACAAGCATTAACCAGCAACAAATATGCATTTCTCTGAAAGAGAAGCAGTCTGCTCCAACACTTCAATTCACTGTGTGAAGTGACTGGAGTGTTGCTTCACTTTCTAAATGCTGTACTTTCAAAGAAAATCACGTTCTTTTGAAACTGCCTTAAGCTACTTATGAGCATTCAACAGCAAATCAGATGAGTTTCTCTGAAAGAGAAGCAGTCTGTTCCAACACTTCAATTCACTGTGCAAAGTGAATGGAGTATTGCTTCACTTTCTAAAGGCTGTACTTTCCGAGAAAATCACTTTCTTTTGAAACTGCCTTAGGCTACATACAAGGATTCACCAGCAACTCACATGCATTTCTCTGAAAGAGAAGCAGTCTGTTTCAACACTTCAATTCACTGTGCAAAGTGAATGGAGTGTTGCTTCACTTTCTAAATGCTGTAGTTACAAATATAATCACTTTCTTTTGAACTGCCTTGGGTTACTTACAAGCATTCACCAGCAACTCACATGCATTTCTCTGAAAGAGATGCAGTCTGTTCCAACACTTCAATTCACTGTGCGATGTGAATGGAGTGTTTCTTTACTTTCTAAATGCTGTACTTTCAGAGAAAATCACTTTCCTTTGAAAGTGCCTTTAGCTACTTATGAGCATTAACCAGCAAATCACATGCATTTCTCTGAAAGGGAAGCAGTCTGTTCCAACACTTCAATTCACTGTGCGAAGTGAATGGAGCGTTTCTTCACTTTCTAAATGCTGTAGTTACAGGGATAATCACTTTCTTTAGATACTGCCTTAAGATACTTACAGGCATTCACCAGCAAATCACATGCGTTTCTCTGAAAGAGAAGCAGTCTCTTTCAACAGTTCATTTCACTGTGCGAAGTGACTGGAGTGTTGCTTCACTTTCTAAATGCTGTACTTTCTGAGAAAATCACTTTCTTCTGAAAGTGCCTTAATCTACTTAAAAGCATTCACAAGAAACTCACAGGCATTTCTCTGAAAGAGAGGCAGTCTGTTCCAACACTTCAATTGACTGTGTGAAGTGAATGGAGAGTTGATTCACTTTCTAAATGCTGTACTTTCAGAGAAAATCACTTTTCTTTGAAACTGCCTTAGGCTTCATACAAGCATTCACAAGAAACTCACATGCATTTCTTTAAAGTGAAGCAATCTGTTCCAACACTTCACTTCAGTGTGCGAAGTGAATGGAGTGTTGCTCCACTTTCTGAATGCTGTACTTTCAGAGAAAATCACTTTCTTTTGAAAATGCCTTAAGCTACTTATAAGCATTAACAAGCAAATCACATGAGTTTCTCTGAAAGAGAAGCAGTCTGTTCCAACACTTCAATTCACTGTGCTAAGTGACTGGAGTGTTGCTTCACTTTCTGAATGCTGTAGCTACAAATATAATCACATTCTTTTGAAACAGCCTTAATCTAATCACAAGCATTCACCAGCAAATCACATGCGTTTCTCTGAAAGAGAAGCAGTCTGTTCCTACACTTCAATTCACTGTGTGAAGTGAATGGAGTGCTGCTTCACTTTCTAAATGCTGTACATTCAGAGAAAATCACTTTCCTTTGAAACTGCCTTAGGCTACATACAAGCATTCACCAGCAACTCACATGCATTTCTCTGAAAGAGAAACAGTCTGTTCCAACACTTCACTTCACTGTGCGAAGTGAATGGATTGTTGCCTCACTTTCTAAATGCTGTATTTTTAGAGAAAATCACTTTCCTTTCAAAGTGCCTTAAACTTATTACAAGCATTCACAAGAAACTTACATGCATTTCTTTGAAAGAGATGCAGTCTGTTCTAACACTTCAATTCAGTGTGCAAAGTGAATGGAGTGTTGCTTCACTTTCTAAAGGCTGTAGTTACAGATGAAATCACTTTCTTTTGAAAGTGCCTTAAGCTACTTACAAGCATTAACCAGCAAAACATATGCATTTCTCTGAAAGAGAAGCAGTCTGCTCCAACATTTCAATTCACTTTGCGGAGTGAATGGATTGTTGCTTCACTTTCTCAATGCTGTAGTTTCAGAGAAAATCACTTTCCTTTGAAAGTGCCTTAAACTAATTACAAGCATTCACAAGAAACTCCCATGCATTTCTCTGAAAGAGAAGCAGTCTGTTCCAACCCTTCAATTCACTGTGCGAAGTGAATGGAGTGTTGCTTCACTTTCTAAAGGCTGTACTTTCAGAGAAAATCACTTTCTTTGAAAGTGCCTTAAGCTACATCCAAGCATTCACCAGCAACTCATATGCATTTCTCTGAAAGAGAAGCAGTCTGTTCCAACACTTCAATTCACTGTGCGGAGTGAATTGAGTGTTGCTTAAATTTCTAAATGCTGTGCTTTCAGAGAAAATCACTTTCCTTTGAAAGTGCCTTAAACTAATTACAAGCATTCACAAGAAACTCTCATGCATTTCTCTGAAAGAGAAGCAGTCTGTTCCAACATTTCAATTCACTGTGCGAAGTGAATGGAGTGCTACTTCACAATCTAAATGCTATACTCTCAGAGAAAATCACTTTCCTTTGAAAGAGCCTTAAGCTACTTACAAGCATTCACCAGCAACTCACATGAGTTTCTCAGAAAAGAAGCAGTCTGTTCCAACACTTCAATTCACTGTGTGAAGTGAATGGATCGTTGCTTCACTTTCTAAATGCTGTAGTTACAGGGATAATCACTTTCTTTAGAAACTGCCTTACGATACTTACAGGCATTCACCAGGAAATCACATGCGTTTCTCTGAAAGAGAAGCGGTCTCTTCCAACAGTTCTTTTCACTGTGCGAAGTGAATGGAGTGTTGCTGCACTTTCTAAATGCTGTACTTTCAGAGAAAATCACTTTCTCTTGAAAGTGCCTTAAACTACTTAAATGCATTCGTAAGAAAATCACAGGCATTTCTCTGAAAGTGAAGCAGTCTGTTCCAACACTTCAATTGACTGTGCGAAGTGAATGGAGTGTTGCTTCACTTTCTAAATGCTATACTTTAAGAGAAAATCACTTTTCTTTGAAACTGCCTTAGGCTTCATACAAGCATTCACCAGCAACTCACATGCATTTCTCTGAAAGAGAAGCAGTCTCTTCCAACAGTTCTTTTCACTGTGCGAAGTGAATGGAGTGTTGCTGCACTTTCTAAATGCTCTACTTTCAGAGAAAATCACTTTCTCTTGAAAGTGCCTTAAACTACTTAAATGCATTCGCAAGAAACTCACAGGCATTTCTCTGAAAGTGAAGCAGTCTGTTCCAACACTTCAATTGACTGTGCGAAGTGAATGGAGTGTTGATTCACTTTCTAAATGCTGTACTTTCAGAGAAAATCACTTTTCTTTGAAACTGCCTTAGGCTTCATACAAGCATTCACCAGCAACTCACATGCATTTCTCTGAAAGAGAAGCAGTCTGTTTCAACACTTCACTTCAGTGTGCGAAGTGAATGGAGTGTTGCTTCACTTTCTAAATTCTGTACTTTCAGAGAAAATCACTTTCCTTTGAAAGTGCCTTAAGCTACTTATGAGCATTAACCAGCAAATCACATGAGTTTCTCTGAAAGAGAAGCAGTCTGTTCCAACACTTCAATTCACTGTGCTAAGTGGCTGGAGATTTGCTTCACTTTCTGAATGCTGTAGTTACAAATATAATCACTTTATTTTGAAACTGCCTTGGGCTACTTACAAGCATTAACCAGCAACACATATGCATTTCTCTGAAAGAGATGCAGTCTGCTCCAACACTTCAATTAACTGTGCGGAGTGAATGGAGTGTTGCTTCACTTTCTAAATGCTGTACTTTCAGAGAAAATCACTTTCCTTTGAAACTGCCTTAGGCTACATACAAGCATTCACCAGCAACACACATGCATTTCTCTGAAAGAGAAGCAGTCTGTTTCAACCCTTCAATTCATTGTGCAAAGTGAATGGAGTGTTGCTTCACTTTCTAAATTCTGTACTTTCAGAGAAAATCACTTTCCTTTGAAAGTGCCTTAGCTACTTACGAGCATTCACCAGCAAATCACATGAGTTTCTCTGAAAGAGAAGCAGTCTGTTCCAACACTTCAATTCACTGTGCGAAGTGAACGCAGTGTTGCTTCACTTTCTAAATGCTGTAGTTACAAATATAATCACTTTCTTTTGAACTGCCTTGGGCTTCTTACAAGCACTCATCAGCAACTCACATGTATTTCTCTGAAAGAGAAGCAGTCTGTTCCAACACTTCAATTCACTGTGCGAAGTGAATGCACTGTTGCTTCACTTTCTAAAAGCTGTACTTTCAGAGAAAATCACTTTCCTTGAAACTGCCTTAGGCTACATACAAGCATTCACCAGCAACTCACATGCATTTCTCTGAAAGAGAATCAGTCTGTTTCAACACTTCAATTCACTGTGCGAAGTGAATGGGGTGTTGCTTCACTTTCTAAAGTCTGTACTTTCAGAGAAAATCACTTTCCTTTGAAACAGCCTTAGGCTACATACAAGCATTCACCAGCAAATCACATGCATTTCTCTGAAAGAGAAGCAGTCTGTTCCAACACTTAATTTCACTGTGCGAAGTGAATGGAGTGTTTCTTTACTTTCTAAAAGCTGTACTTTCAGAGAAAATCACTTTCCTTGAAACTGCCTTAGGCTACATACAAGCATTCACCAGCAACTCACATGCATTTCTCTGAAAGAGAAGCAGTCTGTTTCAACACTTCAATTCACTGTGCGAAGTGAATGGGGTGTTGCTTCACTTTCTAAAGTCTGTACTTTCAGAGAAAATCACTTTCCTTTGAAACAGCCTTAGGCTACATACAAGCATTCACCAGCAAATCACATGCATTTCTCTGAAAGAGAAGCAGTCTGTTCCAACACTTAATTTCACTGTGCGAAGTGAATGGAGTGTTGCTTCACTTTCTAAAAGCTGTACTTTCAGAGAAAATCACTTTCCTTTGAAAGTGCCTTAAACTAATTACAAGCATTCACAAGAAACTCTCATGCATTTCTCTGAAAGAGAAGTAGTCAGTTTCAACCTTTCAATTCACTGTGGGAAGTGAATGGAGTGTTGCTTCACTTTCTAAATTCTGCACTTTCAGAGAAAATCACTTTCCTTTGAAAGTGCCTTAAGCTACTTACGAGCATTCACCAGCAAATAACATGAGTTTCTCTGAAGGAGAAGCAGTCTGTTCCAACACTTCAATTCACTGTGCGAAGGTACTGGAGTGTTTCTTCACTTTCCAAATGCTGTACTTTCAGAGAAAATCACTTTCCTTTGAAAGTGTCTTAAACTAATTACAAGCATTCACAAGAAACTACATTCATTTCTCTGAAAGAGAAGCAGTCTGTTCCAACACTTTAATTCACTGTGCGAAGTGAATGGAGTGTTTCTTTACTTTCTAAATGCTGTACTTTCAGAGAAAATCACTTTCCTTTGAAACTGCCTTAAGCTACTTATGAGCATTCAACAGCAAATCAGATGAGTTTCTCCGAAAGAGAAGCAGTCTGTTCCAACACTTCAATTCACTGTGCGAAGTGAATGGAGTGTTGCTTCACTTTCTAAATGCTGTACATTCAGAGATAATCACTTTCCTTTGAAACTGCCTTAGGCTACATACAAGCATTCACCAGCAAATCCCATGAGTTTCTCTGAGAGAGAAGCAGTCTGTTCCAACAATTCAATTCACTTTGCGAAGTGACTGGAGTGTTGCTTCACTTTCTAAATGCTGTACTTTCAGAGAAAATCACTTTCCTTTGAAAGTGCCTTAAACTTATCACAAGCATTCACAAGAAACTCACATGCATTTCTCTGAAAGAGATGCAGTCTGTTCCAACACTTCAATTCACTGTGCGATGTGAATGGAGTGTTTCTTTACTTTCTAAATGCTGTACTTTCAGAGAAAATCACTTTCCTTTGAAAGTGCCTTTAGCTACTTATGAGCATTAACCAGCAAATCACATGCATTTCTCTGAAAGGGAAGCAGTCTGTTCCAACACTTCAATTCACTGTGCGAAGTGAATGGAGCGTTTCTTCACTTTCTAAATGCTGTAGTTACAGGGATAATCACTTTCTTTAGATACTGCCTTAAGATACTTACAGGCATTCACCAGCAAATCACATGCGTTTCTCTGAAAGAGAAGCAGTCTCTTTCAACAGTTCATTTCACTGTGCGAAGTGACTGGAGTGTTGCTTCACTTTCTAAATGCTGTACTTTCTGAGAAAATCACTTTCTTCTGAAAGTGCCTTAATCTACTTAAAAGCATTCACAAGAAACTCACAGGCATTTCTCTGAAAGAGAGGCAGTCTGTTCCAACACTTCAATTGACTGTGTGAAGTGAATGGAGAGTTGATTCACTTTCTAAATGCTGTACTTTCAGAGAAAATCACTTTCCTTTGAAACTGCCTTAGGCTTCATACAAGCATTCACAAGAAACTCACATGCATTTCTTTAAAGTGAAGCAATCTGTTCCAACACTTCACTTCAGTGTGCGAAGTGAATGGAGTGTTGCTCCACTTTCTGAATGCTGTACTTTCAGAGAAAATCACTTTCTTTTGAAAATGCCTTAAGCTACTTATAAGCATTAACAAGCAAATCACATGAGTTTCTCTGAAAGAGAAGCAGTCTGTTCCAACACTTCAATTCACTGTGCTAAGTGACTGGAGTGTTGCTTCACTTTCTGAATGCTGTAGCTACAAATATAATCACATTCTTTTGAAACAGCCTTAATCTAATCACAAGCATTCACCAGCAAATCACATGCGTTTCTCTGAAAGAGAAGCAGTCTGTTCCTACACTTCAATTCACTGTGTGAAGTGAATGGAGTGCTGCTTCACTTTCTAAATGCTGTACATTCAGAGAAAATCACTTTCCTTTGAAACTGCCTTAGGCTACATACAAGCATTCACCAGCAACTCACATGCATTTCTCTGAAAGAGAAACAGTCTGTTCCAACACTTCACTTCACTGTGCGAAGTGAATGGATTGTTGCCTCACTTTCTAAATGCTGTATTTTTAGAGAAAATCACTTTCCTTTCAAAGTGCCTTAAACTTATTACAAGCATTCACAAGAAACTTACATGCATTTCTTTGAAAGAGATGCAGTCTGTTCTAACACTTCAATTCAGTGTGCAAAGTGAATGGAGTGTTGCTTCACTTTCTAAAGGCTGTAGTTACAGATGAAATCACTTTCTTTTGAAAGTGCCTTAAGCTACTTACAAGCATTAACCAGCAAAACATATGCATTTCTCTGAAAGAGAAGCAGTCTGCTCCAACATTTCAATTCACTTTGCGGAGTGAATGGATTGTTGCTTCACTTTCTCAATGCTGTAGTTTCAGAGAAAATCACTTTCCTTTGAAAGTGCCTTAAACTAATTACAAGCATTCACAAGAAACTCCCATGCATTTCTCTGAAAGAGAAGCAGTCTGTTCCAACCCTTCAATTCACTGTGCGAAGTGAATGGAGTGTTGCTTCACTTTCTAAAGGCTGTACTTTCAGAGAAAATCACTTTCTTTGAAAGTGCCTTAAGCTACATCCAAGCATTCACCAGCAACTCATATGCATTTCTCTGAAAGAGAAGCAGTCTGTTCCAACACTTCAATTCACTGTGCGGAGTGAATTGAGTGTTGCTTAAATTTCTAAATGCTGTGCTTTCAGAGAAAATCACTTTCCTTTGAAAGTGCCTTAAACTAATTACAAGCATTCACAAGAAACTCTCATGCATTTCTCTGAAAGAGAAGCAGTCTGTTCCAACATTTCAATTCACTGTGCGAAGTGAATGGAGTGCTACTTCACAATCTAAATGCTATACTCTCCGAGAAAATCACTTTCCTTTGAAAGAGCCTTAAGCTACTTACAAGCATTCACCAGCAACTCACATGAGTTTCTCAGAAAAGAAGCAGTCTGTTCCAACACTTCAATTCACTGTGTGAAGTGAATGGATCGTTGCTTCACTTTCTAAATGCTGTAGTTACAGGGATAATCACTTTCTTTAGAAACTGCCTTACGATACTTACAGGCATTCACCAGGAAATCACATGCGTTTCTCTGAAAGAGAAGCGGTCTCTTCCAACAGTTCTTTTCACTGTGCGAAGTGAATGGAGTGTTGCTGCACTTTCTAAATGCTGTACTTTCAGAGAAAATCACTTTCTCTTGAAAGTGCCTTAAACTACTTAAATGCATTCGTAAGAAAATCACAGGCATTTCTCTGAAAGTGAAGCAGTCTGTTCCAACACTTCAATTGACTGTGCGAAGTGAATGGAGTGTTGCTTCACTTTCTAAATGCTATACTTTCAGAGAAAATCACTTTTCTTTGAAACTGCCTTAGGCTTCATACAAGCATTCACCAGCAACTCACATGCATTTCTCTGAAAGAGAAGCAGTCTCTTCCAACAGTTCTTTTCACTGTGCGAAGTGAATGGAGTGTTGCTGCACTTTCTAAATGCTCTACTTTCAGAGAAAATCACTTTCTCTTGAAAGTGCCTTAAACTACTTAAATGCATTCGCAAGAAACTCACAGGCATTTCTCTGAAAGTGAAGCAGTCTGTTCCAACACTTCAATTGACTGTGCGAAGTGAATGGAGTGTTGATTCACTTTCTAAATGCTGTACTTTCAGAGAAAATCACTTTTCTTTGAAACTGCCTTAGGCTTCATACAAGCATTCACCAGCAACTCACATGCATTTCTCTGAAAGAGAAGCAGTCTGTTTCAACACTTCACTTCAGTGTGCGAAGTGAATGGAGTGTTGCTTCACTTTCTAAATTCTGTACTTTCAGAGAAAATCACTTTCCTTTGAAAGTGCCTTAAGCTACTTATGAGCATTAACCAGCAAATCACATGAGTTTCTCTGAAAGAGAAGCAGTCTGTTCCAACACTTCAATTCACTGTGCTAAGTGGCTGGAGATTTGCTTCACTTTCTGAATGCTGTAGTTACAAATATAATCACTTTATTTTGAAACTGCCTTGGGCTACTTACAAGCATTAACCAGCAACACATATGCATTTCTCTGAAAGAGATGCAGTCTGCTCCAACACTTCAATTAACTGTGCGGAGTGAATGGAGTGTTGCTTCACTTTCTAAATGCTGTACTTTCAGAGAAAATCACTTTCCTTTGAAACTGCCTTAGGCTACATACAAGCATTCACCAGCAACACACATGCATTTCTCTGAAAGAGAAGCAGTCTGTTTCAACCCTTCAATTCATTGTGCAAAGTGAATGGAGTGTTGCTTCACTTTCTAAATTCTGTACTTTCAGAGAAAATCACTTTCCTTTGAAAGTGCCTTAGCTACTTACGAGCATTCACCAGCAAATCACATGAGTTTCTCTGAAAGAGAAGCAGTCTGTTCCAACACTTCAATTCACTGTGCGAAGTGAACGCAGTGTTGCTTCACTTTCTAAATGCTGTAGTTACAAATATAATCACTTTCTTTTGAACTGCCTTGGGCTTCTTACAAGCACTCATCAGCAACTCACATGTATTTCTCTGAAAGAGAAGCAGTCTGTTCCAACACTTCAATTCACTGTGCGAAGTGAATGCACTGTTGCTTCACTTTCTAAAAGCTGTACTTTCAGAGAAAATCACTTTCCTTGAAACTGCCTTAGGCTACATACAAGCATTCACCAGCAACTCACATGCATTTCTCTGAAAGAGAATCAGTCTGTTTCAACACTTCAATTCACTGTGCGAAGTGAATGGGGTGTTGCTTCACTTTCTAAAGTCTGTACTTTCAGAGAAAATCACTTTCCTTTGAAACAGCCTTAGGCTACATACAAGCATTCACCAGCAAATCACATGCATTTCTCTGAAAGAGAAGCAGTCTGTTCCAACACTTAATTTCACTGTGCGAAGTGAATGGAGTGTTTCTTTACTTTCTAAAAGCTGTACTTTCAGAGAAAATCACTTTCCTTGAAACTGCCTTAGGCTACATACAAGCATTCACCAGCAACTCACATGCATTTCTCTGAAAGAGAAGCAGTCTGTTTCAACACTTCAATTCACTGTGCGAAGTGAATGGGGTGTTGCTTCACTTTCTAAAGTCTGTACTTTCAGAGAAAATCACTTTCCTTTGAAACAGCCTTAGGCTACATACAAGCATTCACCAGCAAATCACATGCATTTCTCTGAAAGAGAAGCAGTCTGTTCCAACACTTAATTTCACTGTGCGAAGTGAATGGAGTGTTGCTTCACTTTCTAAAAGCTGTACTTTCAGAGAAAATCACTTTCCTTTGAAAGTGCCTTAAACTAATTACAAGCATTCACAAGAAACTCTCATGCATTTCTCTGAAAGAGAAGTAGTCAGTTTCAACCTTTCAATTCACTGTGGGAAGTGAATGGAGTGTTGCTTCACTTTCTAAATTCTGCACTTTCAGAGAAAATCACTTTCCTTTGAAAGTGCCTTAAGCTACTTACGAGCATTCACCAGCAAATAACATGAGTTTCTCTGAAGGAGAAGCAGTCTGTTCCAACACTTCAATTCACTGTGCGAAGGTACTGGAGTGTTTCTTCACTTTCCAAATGCTGTACTTTCAGAGAAAATCACTTTCCTTTGAAAGTGTCTTAAACTAATTACAAGCATTCACAAGAAACTACATTCATTTCTCTGAAAGAGAAGCAGTCTGTTCCAACACTTTAATTCACTGTGCGAAGTGAATGGAGTGTTTCTTTACTTTCTAAATGCTGTACTTTCAGAGAAAATCACTTTCCTTTGAAACTGCCTTAAGCTACTTATGAGCATTCAACAGCAAATCAGATGAGTTTCTCCGAAAGAGAAGCAGTCTGTTCCAACACTTCAATTCACTGTGCGAAGTGAATGGAGTGTTGCTTCACTTTCTAAATGCTGTACATTCAGAGATAATCACTTTCCTTTGAAACTGCCTTAGGCTACATACAAGCATTCACCAGCAAATCCCATGAGTTTCTCTGAGAGAGAAGCAGTCTGTTCCAACAATTCAATTCACTTTGCGAAGTGACTGGAGTGTTGCTTCACTTTCTAAAGTCTGTACTTTCAGAGAAAATCACTTTCCTTTGAAACAGCCTTAGGCTACATACAAGCATTCACCAGCAAATCACATGCATTTCTCTGAAAGAGAAGCAGTCTGTTCCAACACTTAATTTCACTGTGCGAAGTGAATGGAGTGTTTCTTTACTTTCTAAAAGCTGTACTTTCAGAGAAAATCACTTTCCTTGAAACTGCCTTAGGCTACATACAAGCATTCACCAGCAACTCACATGCATTTCTCTGAAAGAGAAGCAGTCTGTTTCAACACTTCAATTCACTGTGCGAAGTGAATGGGGTGTTGCTTCACTTTCTAAAGTCTGTACTTTCAGAGAAAATCACTTTCCTTTGAAACAGCCTTAGGCTACATACAAGCATTCACCAGCAAATCACATGCATTTCTCTGAAAGAGAAGCAGTCTGTTCCAACACTTAATTTCACTGTGCGAAGTGAATGGAGTGTTGCTTCACTTTCTAAAAGCTGTACTTTCAGAGAAAATCACTTTCCTTTGAAAGTGCCTTAAACTAATTACAAGCATTCACAAGAAACTCTCATGCATTTCTCTGAAAGAGAAGTAGTCAGTTTCAACCTTTCAATTCACTGTGGGAAGTGAATGGAGTGTTGCTTCACTTTCTAAATTCTGCACTTTCAGAGAAAATCACTTTCCTTTGAAAGTGCCTTAATCTACTTACGAGCATTCACCAGCAAATAACATGAGTTTCTCTGAAGGAGAAGCAGTCTGTTCCAACACTTCAATTCACTGTGCGAAGGTACTGGAGTGTTTCTTCACTTTCCAAATGCTGTACTTTCAGAGAAAATCACTTTCCTTTGAAAGTGTCTTAAACTAATTACAAGCATTCACAAGAAACTACATTCATTTCTCTGAAAGAGAAGCAGTCTGTTCCAACACTTTAATTCACTGTGCGAAGTGAATGGAGTGTTTCTTTACTTTCTAAATGCTGTACTTTCAGAGAAAATCACTTTCCTTTGAAACTGCCTTAAGCTACTTATGAGCATTCAACAGCAAATCAGATGAGTTTCTCCGAAAGAGAAGCAGTCTGTTCCAACACTTCAATTCACTGTGCGAAGTGAATGGAGTGTTGCTTCACTTTCTAAATGCTGTACATTCAGAGATAATCACTTTCCTTTGAAACTGCCTTAGGCTACATACAAGCATTCACCAGCAAATCCCATGAGTTTCTCTGAGAGAGAAGCAGTCTGTTCCAACAATTCAATTCACTTTGCGAAGTGACTGGAGTGTTGCTTCACTTTCTAAATGCTGTACTTTCAGAGAAAATCACTTTCCTTTGAAAGTGCCTTAAACTTATCACAAGCATTCACAAGAAACTCACATGCATTTCTCTGAAAGAGAAGCAGTCTGTTCCAACACTTCAATTCACTGTGTGAAGTGAATGGAGTGTTGCTTCACTTTCTAAATGCAGTAGTTACAAATACAATCACTTTCTTTTGAACTGCCTTCGGCTACTTACAAGCATTTACCAGCAACTCATATGCATTTCTCTGAAAGAGAAGCAGTCTGTTCCAACACTTAATTTCACTGTGCGAAGTGAATGCAGTGTTGCTTCACTTTCTAAATGCTGTTCTTTCAGAGAAAATCACTTTCCTTTGAAACAGTCTAAAGCTGCTTACGAGCATTCACCAGCAAATCACATGAGTTTCTCTGAAAGAGAAGCAGTCTGCTCCAACACTTCAATTCACTGTGCGAAGTCAATGCAGTGTTGCTTCACTTTCTAAATGCTTTACTTTCAGAGAAAATCACTTTCTTTGAAAGTGCCTTAAACTAATTACAAGCATTCACAAGAAACTCACATGCATTTCTCTGAAAGAGAAGCAGTCTGTTCCACACTTCAATTCACTGTGCGAAGTGAAGGGAGTGTTGCTTCACTTTCTAAAGTCTGTACTTTCAGAGAAAAACACTTTCCTTTGAAACAGCCTTTGGCTACATACAAGCATTCACCAGCATCTCACATGCATTTTTCTGGAAGTGAAGCAGTCAGTTTCAACCCTTCAATTCACTGTGCAAAGTGAGTGCAGTGTTGCTTCACTTTCTAAATTCTGTACTTTCAGGGAAAATCACTTTCCTTTGAAAGTGCCTTAAGCTACTAACGAGGATTCACCAGCAAATAACATGAGTTTCTCTGAAGGAGAAGCAGTCTGTTCAAACACTTCAATTCACTGTGCGAAGTGACTGGAGTGTTTCTTCACATTCTAAATGCTGTACTTTTAGAGAAAATCACTTTCCTTTGAAAGTGTCTTAAACTAATTACAAGCATTCACGAGCAACTCACATGCATTTCTCTGAAATAGAAGCAGTCTGTTCCAACACTTCAATTCACTGTGCGAAGTGAATGGAGTGTTGCTTCACTTTCTAAATACCGTAGTTACAGATATAATCAGTTTCTTTAGAAGCAGCCTTAAGCTACTTACAAGCATTCACCAGCAAATCCCATGCGTTTCTCTGAAAAAGAAGCAGTCTGTTCCAACAGTTCATTTCACTGTGCGAAGTGAATGGAGTGTTGCTTCACTTTCTAAATGCTGTACTTTCAGAGAAAATCACTTTCTTTTGAAAGTGCCTTAAGCTACTTAAATGCATTCGCAAGAAACTCACAGGCATTTCTCTGAAAGAGAAGCAGTCTGTTCCAACACTTCAATTGACTGTGCTAAGTGAATGGAGTGTTGCTTCACTTTCTACATGCTGTACTTTCAGAGAAAATCACTTTTCTTTGAAACTGCCTTAGGCTTCATACAAGCATTCACCAGCAACTCACATGCATTTCTTGAAAGAGAAGCAGTCTGTTTCAACACTTCACTTAAGTGTGCGAAGTGAATGGAGTGTTGCTTCACTTTCTAAATTCTGTACTTTCAGAGAAAATCACTTTCCTTTGAAAGTGCCTTAAGCTACTTATGAGCATTAACCAGCAAATCACATGAGTTTCTCTGAAAGAGAAGCAGTCTGTTCCAACACTTCAAATCACTGTGCTAAGTGACTGCAGTGTTGCTTCACTTTCTGAATGCTGTAGTTACAAATATAATCACTTTCTTTTGAAACTGCCTTGGGCTACTTACAAGCATTAACCAGCAACACATATGCAATTCTCTGAAAGAGAAGCAGTCTGCTCCAACACTTCAATTCACTGTGCGGAGTGAATGGAGTGTTGTTTCACTTTCTAAATGCTGTACTTTCAGAGAAAATCACTTTCCTTTGAAAGTGCCTTAAACTTATCACAAGCATTCACAAGAAACTCACATGCATTTCTCTGAAAGAGAAGCAATCTGTTCCAACCCTTCAATTCTCTGTGCGAAGTGAATGGAGTGTTGCTTCACTTTCTAAATTCTGTACTTTCAGAGAAAATAACTTTCCTTTGAAAGTGCCGTAGCTACTTACGAGCATTCACCAGCAAATCACATGAGTTTCTCTGAAAGAGAAGCAGTCTGTTCCAACACTTCAATTCAGTGTGCGAAGTGACTGGAGTGTTGCTTCACTTTCTAAATGCTGTACTTTTTGAGAAAATCACTTTCCTTTGAAAGTGTCTTAAACTAATTACAAGCATTCACAAGAAACTACATGCATTTCTCTGAAAGAGAAGCAGTCTGTTTCAACACTTCAATTCACTGTGCGAAGTGACTGGAGTGCTGCTTCACTTTCAAAATGCTGTACTTTCAAAGAAAATCACTTTCCCTTGAAACTGCCTTAAGCTACTTATGAGCATTGAACAGCAAATCAGATGACTTTCTCTGAAAGAGAAGCACTCTGTTACAACACTTCAATTCACTGTGCAAAGTGAATGGAGTGTTGCTTCACTTTCTAAAGTCTGTACTTTCCGAGAAAATCACTTTCCTTTGAAACTGCCTTAGGTTACATATAAGCATTCACCTGCATCTCACATGCATTTCTCTGAAAGAGAAGCAGTCTGTTTCAACACATCAATTCACTGTGCGAAGTGAATGGAGTGTTCTTCACTTTCTAAATCCTGTAGTTACAAATACAATCACTTTCTTTTGAACTGCCTTCGGCTACTTACAAGCATTCACCAGCAACTCATATGCATTTCTCTGAAAGAGAAGCAGTCTGTTCCAACACTTCACTTCAGGGTGGGAAGTGAATGGAGTGTTGCTTCACTTTCTTAATGCTGTACTTTCAGAGAAAATCACTTTCCTTTGAAACAGTCTAAAGCTGCTTACGAGCATTCACCAGCAAATCACATGAGTTTCTCTGAAAGAGAAGCAGTCTGTTCCAACACTTCAATTCACTGTTCGAAGTGAATGGAGTGTTGCTTCACTTTCTAAAGGCTGTACTTTCAGAGAAAATCACTTTCCTTTGAAACTGCCTTAGGCTACTTACAAGCATTCACCAGCAAATCATATTCGTTTCTCTGAAAGAGAAGCAGTCTGTTCCAACATTTCAGTTCACTGTGCGAAGTGAATGGAGTGCTGCTTCACTTTCTAAAGGCTGTACTTTCAGAGAAAATCACATTCCTTTGAAACTGCCTTAGGCTACTTACAAGCATTCACCAGCAACTCACATGAATTTGTCTAAAAGAGAAGCAGTCTGTTCCAACACTTCAATTCACTGTGGGAAGTGACTGGAGTGTTACTTCACTTTCTGAATTATGTAGTTACAAATAAAATCAATTTCTTTTGAAACAGCCTTGGGCTACTTACAAGCATTCACCAGCAACTCACATGCATTTCTCTGAAAGAGAAGCAGTCTGTTCCAACACTTCAATTCAATCTGCGAAGTGAATAGAGTGTTGCTTCACTTTCTAAATGCTGTAGTTACAAATATAATCACTTTCCTTTGAAACTGCCTTAGGCTACTTACAAGCATTCACCAGCAAATCACATTCCTTTCTCTGAAAGAGAAGCAATCTGTTCCAACATTTCAATTCACTGTGCGAAGTGAATGGAGTGCTGCTTCACATTCTAAATGCTATACTTTCAGATAAAATCACTTTCCTTTGAAGAGGCTTAAGCTACTTACAAGCATTCACCAGCAACTCACCTGAGTTTCTCTGAAAAGAAGCAGTCTGTTCCAACACTTCAATTCACTGTGTGAAGTAAATGGAGCGTTGCTTCACTTTCTAAATGCTGTAGTTACAGGGATAATCACTTCCTTTAGAAACTGCCTTAAGATACTTACAGGCATTCACCAGCAAATCACATGCATTTCTCTGAAAGAGTAGCAGTCTCTTCCAACATTTCATTTCATTGTGCAAAGTGAATGGAGTGTTGCTTCACTTTCTAAATGCTGTACTTTCAGAGAAAATCACTTTCTTTTTAAAGTGCCTTAAGCTACTTAAAAGCATTCACAAGAAACTCACAGGCATTTCTCTGAAAGAGAAGCAGTGTGTTCCAACACTTCAATTCACTGTGCGAAGTGAATGGAGTGTTGCTTCACTTTCTAAATGCTGTACTTTCAGAGAAAATCACTTTTCTTTGAAACTGCCTTAGGCTTCATACAAGCATTCACAAGAAACTCACATGCATTTCTTGAAAGAGAAGCAGTCTGTTCCAACACTTCACTTCAGTGTGCGAAGTGAATGGAGTGTTGCTTCACTTTTTAAATGCTGTACTTTCAGAGAAAATCACTTTCCTTTGAAAGTGCCTTAAGCTACTTATGAGCATTAACCAGCAAATCACATGAGTTTCTCTGAAAGAGAAGCAGTCTGTTCCAACACTTCAATTCACTGTGCGAAGTGAATGGAGTGTTGCTTCACTTTCTAAATGCTGTAATTTCAGAGAAAATCACTTTCCTTTGAGAGTTCCTTAACTAATTACAAGCATTCACAAGAAAGTCACATGCATTTCTCTGAAAGAGAAGCAGTCTGTTCCAACACTTCAATTCACTTTGCGAAGTGAATAGAGTGTTTCTTCACTTTCTAAATGCTGTAGTTACAAATATAATCACTTTCATTTGAAACAGCCTTAAGCTACTTACAAGCATTCACCAGCAAATCACATGGGTTTCTCTGAAAGAAGCAGTCTGTTTCAACATTTCAATCCACTGTGCGAAGTTAATGGAGTGCTGCTTCACTTTCTAAATGCTGTACATTCAGAGAAAATCACTTTCCTTTGAAACTGCCTTAGGCTACATACAAGCATTCACCAGCAACTCACATGCATTTCTCTGAAAGAGAAGCAGTCTGTTCCAACACTTCAATTCACTGTGCTAAGTGACTGGAGTGTTGCTTCACTTTCTGAATGCTGTAGTTGCAAATTTAATCCCTTTCTTTTGAAACTGCCTTTGGCTACTTACAAGCATTCACCAGCAACTCACAAGCATTTCTCTGAAAGAGATGCAGTCTGTTCCAACACTTCAATTCAGTGTGTAAAGTGAATGGAGTGTTGCTTCACTTTCTAAATGTTGTAGTTACAGAAAAAATCACTTTCTTTTGAAAGTGCCTTAAGCTACTTACAAGCATTAACCAGCAACACATATGCATTTCTCTGAAAGAGAAGCAGTCTGCTCCAACATTTCAATTCACTGTGCGGAGTGAATGGAGTGTTGCTTCACTTTCTAAATGCTGTAGTTTCAGAGAAAATCACTTTCCTTTGAACGTGCCTTAAACTAATTACAAGCATTCACAAGCAACTCACATGCATTTCTCTGAAAGAGAAGCAGTCTGTTCCAACACTTCAATTCACTGTGCGAAGTGAATGGAGTGTTGCTTCACTTTCTAAATGCTGTACTTTCAGAGAAAATCACTTTCCTTTGAAACTGCCTTAGGCTACATACAAGCATTCACCAGCAACTCACATGTATTTCTCTGAAAGAGAAGCAGTCTGTTTCAACACTTCAATTCACTGTGCGAAGTGAATGGAGTGTTGCTTCACTTTTTAAATTCTGTACTTTCAGAGAAAATCACTTTCCTTTGAAATTGCCTTAAGCTACTTACGAGCGTTCACCAGCAAATCACATGAGTTTCTTGAAAGAGAAGCAGTCTGTTCCAACACTTCAATTCAGTGTGCGAAGTGACTGGAGTGTTGCTTCACTTTCTAAATGCTGTACTTTCAGAGAAAATCACTTTCCTTTGAAAGTGCCTTAAACTAATTACAAGCATTCACATGAAACTACATGCATTTCTCTGAAAGAGAAGCCGTCTGTTCCAACACTTCAATTCACTGTGCGAAGTGAATGGAGTGTTGCTTCACTTTCTAAATGCCGTACTTTCAGAGAAAATCACTTTCCTTTGAAACTGCCTTAAACTAATTATGAGCATTCAACAGCAAATCAGATGAGATTCTCTGAAAGAGAAGCAGTCTGTTCCAACACTTAAATTCACTGTGCAAAATGAATGGAGTGGTGCTTCACTATCTGAAGGGTGTACTTTCAGAGAAAATCACTTTCCTTTGAAACTGCCCTAGGCTACATACAAGCATTCACGAGCAACTCACATGCATTTCTCTGAAAGAGAAGCAGTCTGTTCCAACAGTTTAATTCACTGTGCGAATTGAATGGAGTGTTGCTTCACTTTCGAAATGCTGTACTTTCAGAGAAAAACACTTTCCTCTGAAAGTGCCTTAGGCTACTTATGAGCATTAACCAGCAAATCACATGAGTTTCTCTAAAAGAGAAGCAGTATGTTCCAAAACTTCAATTCACTGTGCGAAGTGACTGGAGTGTTCCTTCACTTTCTGAATGATGTAGTTACAAATATAATCAATTTCTTTCGAAACTGCCTTGGGCTACATACAAGCATTCACCAGCAACTCATATGCATTTCTCTGAGAGAGAAGCAGTCTTTTCCAACACTTCAATTAACTGTGCAGAGTGAATGGAGTGTTGCTTCACTTTCTAAATTCTGTAGTTTCAGAGAAAATCACTTTCCTTTGAAAGTGTCTTAAACTAATTACAAGCATTCACCAGCAACTCACATGCATTTCTCTGAAAGAGAAGCAGTCTGTTCCAACACTTCAATTCACTGTGCAGAGTGAATGGAGTGTTGCTTCACTTTCTAAATGCTGTACTTTCAGAGAAAATCACTTTCCTTTGAAAGTGTCTTAAACTAATTACAAGCATTCACCAGCAACTCACATGCATTTCTCTGAAAGAGAAGCAGTCTGTTCCAACACTTCAATTCACTGTGCAAAGTGAATGGAGTGTTGCTTCACTTTCGAAATGCTGTACTTTCAGAAAAAATCACTTTCTTTAGAAAGTGCCTTAAGCTACTTACCAGCATTAACCAGCAACTCACATGCATTTCTCTGAAAGAGAAGCAGTCTGTTCCAACACTTCAATTCACTGTGCGGAGTGAATGGAGTGTTGCTTCACTTTCTCAATGCTGTACTTTCAGAGAAAATCACTTTCCTTTGAAACTGCCTTGGGCTACTTACAGGCATTCACCAGCAACTCACATGTATTTCTCTGAAAGAGAAGCAGTCTGTTCCAACACTTCAATTCACTGTGCGAAGTGATTGGATTGTTGCTTCACTTTCGAAATGCTGTACTTTCAGAGAAAATCTCTTTCCTTTGAAACTGCCTTAAGCTACTTATGAGCATTCAACAGCAAATCAGATGAGTTTCTCTGAAAGAGAAGCAGTCTGTTCCAACACTTCAATTCACTGTGCAAAGTGAATGGAGTGTTGCTTCACTTTCTAAAGGCTGTACTTTCAGAGAAAATCACTTTCCTTTGAAACTGCCCAGGGCTACATCCAAGCATTCACCAGCAACTCACATGCATTTCTCTGAAAGAGAAGCAGTCTGTTTCAACACTTCAATTCACTGTGCGAAGTGACTGGAGTCTTGCTCCACTTTCAAAATGCTGTAGTTACAAATATAATCACTTTCTTTTGAACTGCCTTGGGCTACTTACAAGCATTCACCAGCAACTAACATGCATTTCCCTGAAAGAGAAACAGTCTGTTCCAACACTTCAATTCACTGTGCGAAGTGAATGGAGTGTTGCTTCACTTTCTAAATGCTGTACTTTCAGAGAAAATCACTTTTCTTGGAAACTGCCTTAGGCTTCATACAAGCATTCACCAGCAACTCACATGCATTTCTCTGAAAGAGAAGCAGTCTGTTTCAACACTTCAATTCACTGTGCAAAAAGAATGGAGTGTTGCTTCACTTTCTAAAGGTTGTACTTTCAGAGAAAATTACTTTCCTTTGAAACTGCCTAAGGCTTCATACAAGCATTCACTAGCAACTCACATGCATTTCTCTGACAGAGAAGCAGTCTGTTCCAACAATTCAATTCACTGTTTGAAGTGAATGGAGTGTTGCATCACTTTCTAAATGCTGTACTTTCAGAGAAAATCACTTTCCTTTGAAAGTGCCTTAAGCTACTCATGAGCATTAACCAGCAAATCACATGAGTTTCTCTGAAAGAGAAGCAGTCTGTTCCAAAACTACAATTCACTGTGCGGAGGGAATGGAGTGTTGATTCACTTTCTAAATGTTGTACTTTCAGAGAAAATCACTTTCCTTTGAAACTGCTTTAGGCTCCATAGAAGCATTCACCAGCAAATCACAAGCATTTCTCTGAAAGAGAAGCAGTCTGTTCCAACACTTCACTTCAATGTGCGAAGTGAATGGATTGTTGCTTCACTTTCTAAATGCTGTAATTTCAGAGAAAATCACTTTCTTTTGAAAGTGCCTTAAGCTACTTACAAGCATTAACCAGCAACTCATATGCATTTCTCTGAAAGAGAAGCAGTCTGTTCCAACACTTCAATTCACTGTGCGGAGGGAATGGAGTGTTGCTTCACTTTCTAAATTTTGTACTTTCAGAGAAAATCACTTTCCTTTCAAAGTGCCTTAAACTAATTACAAGCATTCACAAGAAACTCTCATGCATTTCTCTGAAAGAAAAGCAGTCTCTTCCAACATTTCAATTCACTGTGCGAAGTGAATGGCGTGCTGCTTCACATTCTAAATGCTGTACATTCAGAGAAAATCACTTTCCTTTGAAAGAGCCTTAAGCTACTTACAAGCATTCACCAGCAAATCACATGAGTTTCTCTGAAAAGAAGCAGTCTGTTCGAACACTTCAATTCACTGCGTGAAGTGAATGGAGTGTTGCTTCACTTTCTAAATGCTGTAGTTACAGGGATAATCACTTTCTTTAGAAACTGCCTTAAGATACTTACAGGCATTCACCAGCAAATCACAAGCGTTTCTCTGAAAGAGAAGCAGTCTGTTCCAACACTTCAATTCACTGTGCGAAGTTAATAGTGTGTTGCTTCACTTTCTAAATGCTGTACTTTCAGAGAAAATCACTTTCCTTTGAGAGTGCCTTAACTAATTACAAGCATTCACAAGAAAGTCACATGCATTTCTCTGAAAGAGAAGCAGTCTGTCCCAACACTTCAACTCACCCTGCGAAGTGAATAGAGTGTTGCTTCACTTTATAAATGCTGTAGTTACAAATATAATCACTTTTGTTTGAAACAGCCTTAAGCTACTTACAAGCATTCACCAGCAAATCACATGCGTTTCTCTGAAAGAGAAGCAGTCTGTTCCTATAATTCAATTCACTGTGCGAAGTGAATGGAGTGCTGCTTTACTTTCTAAGTGCTGTACATTCAGAGAAAATCACTTTCCTTTGAAACTGCCTTAGGCCACATACAAGCATTCACCAGTAACTCAAATGCATTTCTCTGAAACTGAAGCAGTCTGTTCCAACACTTCACTTCACTGTGCGAAGTGAATGGATTATTGCTTCACTTTCTAAATGCTGTATTTTCAGAGAAAATCACTTTCCTTTGAAAGTGCCTTAAACTAATTACAAGCATTCACAAGAAACTTACATGCATTTCTCTGAAAGAGATGCAGTCTGTTCCAACACTTCAATTCAGTGTGCAAAGTGAATGGAGTGTTGCTTCACTTTCTAAAGGCTGTAGTTACAGATAAAATCACTTTCTTTTGAAAGTGCCTTGAGCTACTTACAAGCATTAACCAGCAACACATATGCATTTCTCTGAAAGAGAAGCAATCTGCTCCAACACTTCAATTCACTGTGCGGAGTGAATGGAGTGTGGCTTCACTTTCTAAATGCTGTAGTTTCAGAGAAAATCACTTTCCTTTGAATGTGCCTTAAACTAATTACAAGCATTCACAAGAAACTCACATGCATTTCTCTGAAAGAGAAGCAGTCTGTTCCAACACTTCAATTCACTGTGCAAAGTGAATGGAGTGTTGTTTCACTTTCTAAATGCTGTACTTTCAGAGAAAATCACTTTCCTTTGAAAGTGCCTTAAGCTACTAATGAGCATTAACCAGCAAATCACATGAGTTTCTCTGAAAGAGAAGCAGTCTGTTCCAACACTTCAATTCACTGTGCGAAGTGACTGGAGTGTTCCTTCACTTTCTGAATGACGTAGTTACAAATATAATCACTTTCTTTTGAAACTGCCTTGGGCTACTTACAAGCATTCACCAGCAACTCACATGCATTTCTCTGAAGGAGAAGCAGTCTGTTCCAACACTTGAATTCACTGTGCGAAGTGAATGGAGTGTTGCTCCACTTTCTAAATGCTGTAGTTACAAATATAATCACTTTCTTTTGAACTGCCTTGGGCTATATACAAGCATTCACCAGCAACTCACATGCATTTCTCTGAAAGAGAAGCAGTCTGTTCCAACACTTTAATTGACTGTGCGAAGTGAATGGAGTGTTGCTTCACTTTCTACATGCTGTACTTTCAGAGAAAATCACTTTCCTTTGAAACTGCCTTTGGCTACATACAAGCATACACCAGCAAATCACAAGCATTTCTCTGAAAGAGAAGCAGTCTGTTCCAACACTTCCCTTCACTGGGCGAAGTGAATGGATTGTTGCTTCACTTTCTAAATGCTGTACTTTCAGAGAAAATCACTTTCTTTTGAAAGTGCCTTAAGCTACTTACAATTATTATCCAGCAACTCTTACAACTCTTATGCATTTCTCTGAAAGAGAAGTAGTCTGTTCCAGCACTTCAATTCACTGTGCGGAGTGAATGGAGTGTTGCTTCACTTTCTAAATGCTGTACTTTCAGAGAAAATCACTTTCCTTTGAAAGTGCCTTAAACTAATTACAAGCATTCACAAGAAACTCTCATGCATTTCTCTGAAAGAGAAGCACTCTGTTCCAACATTTCAATTCACTGTGCGAAGTGAATGGAGTGCTGCTTCACATTCTAAATGCTATACTTTCAGAGAAAATCACTTTCCTTTGAAAGAGCCTTAAGCTACTTACAAGTATTCTCCAGCAACTCACATGAGTTTCTCTGAAAAGAAGCAGTCTGTTCCAACACTTCAATTCACTGTGTGAAGTGAATGGAGCGTTGCTTCACTTTCTAAATGCTGTAGTTACAGGGATAATCACTTTCTTTAGAAACTGCCTTAATATACTTACAGGCATTCACCAGCAAATCACATGCATTTCTCTGAAAGATAAGCAGTCTCTTCCAACAGTTCATTTCACTGTGCGAAGTGAATGTAGTGTTGCTTCACTTTCTAAAGGCTGTAGTTACAGTTAAAATCACTTTCTTTTGAAAGTGCCTTGAGCTACTTACAAGCATTAACCAGCAACAAATATGCATTTCTCTGAAAGAGAAGCAGTCTGCTCCAACATTTCAATTCACTGTGCGAAGAGACTGGAGTGTTGCTTCACTTTCTAAATACTTTACTTTCAAAGAAAATCACGTTCTTTTGAAACTGCCTTAAGCTACTTATGAGCATTCAACAGCAAATCAGATGAGTTACTCTGAAAGAGAAGCAGTCTGTTCCAACACTTCAATTCACTGTGCAAAGTGAATGGAGTATTGCTTCACTTTCTAAAGGCTGTACTTTCTCGAGAAAATCACTTTCCTTTGAAACTGCCTTAGGCTACATACAAGGATTCACCAGCAACTCACATGCATTTCTCTGAAAGAGAAGCAGTCTGTTTCAACACTTCAATTCACTGTGCAAAGTGAATGGAGTGTTGCTTCACTTTCTAAATGCTGTAGTTACAAATATAATCACTTTCTTTTGAACTGCCTTGGGTTACTTACAAGCATTCACCAGCAACTCACATGCATTTCTCTGAAAGAGATGCAGTCTGTTCCAACACTTCAATTCACTGTGCGAAGTGAATGGAGTGTTTCTTTACTTTCTAAATGCTGTACTTTCAGAGAAAATCACTTTCCTTTGAAAGTGCCTTTAGCTACTTATGAGCATTAACCAGCAAATCACATGCATTTCTCTGAAAGAGAAGCAGTCTGTTCCAACACTTCAATTCACTGTGCGAAGTGAATGGAGCGTTTCTTCACTTTCTAAATGCTGTAGTTACAGGGACAATCACTTTCTTAAGATACTGCCTTAAGATACTTACAGGCATTCACCAGCAAATCACATGCGTTTCTCTGAAAGAGAAGCAGTCTCTTCCAACAGTTCATTTCACTGTGCGAAGTGACTGGAGTGTTGCTTCACTTTCTAAATGCTGTACTTTCTGAGAAAATCACTTTCTTCTGAAAGTGCCTTAAGCTACTTAAAAGCATTCACAAGAAACTCACAGGCATTTCTCTGAAAGAGAGGCAGTCTGTTCCAACACTTCAATTGACTGTGTGAAGTGAATGGAGAGTTGATTCACTTTCTAAATGCTGTACTTTCAGAGAAAATCACTTTCCTTTGAAACTGCCTTAGGCTTCATACAAGCATTCACAAGAAACTCACATGCATTTCTTGAAAGTGAAGCAGTCTGTTCCAACACTTCACTTAGGTGTGCGAAGTGAATGGAGTGTTGCTTCACTTTCTAAATGCTGTACTTTCAGAGAAAATCACTTTCTTTTGAAAGTGCCTTAAGCTACTTATAAGCATTAACAAGCAAATCACATGAGTTTCTCTGAAAGAGAAGCAGTCTGTTCCAACACTTCAATTCACTGTGCTAAGTGACTGGAGTGTTGCTTCACTTTCTGAATGCTGTAGCTACAAATATAATCACATTCTTTTGAAACAGCCTTAATCTACTCACAAGCATTCACCAGCAAATCACATGCGTTTCTCTGAAAGAGAAGCAGTCTGTTCCTACACTTCAATTCACTGTGTGAAGTGAATGGAGTGCTGCTTCACTTTCTAAATGCTGTACATTCAGAGAAAATCACTTTCCTTTGAAACTGCCTTAGGCTACATACAAGCATTCACCAGCAACTCACATGCATTTCTCTGAAAGAGAAACAGTCTGTTCCAACACTTCACTTCACTGTGCGAAGTGAATGGATTGTTGCCTCACTTTCTAAATGCTGTATTTTCAGAGAAAATCACTTTCCTTTGAAAGTGCCTTAAACTTATTACAAGCATTCACAAGAAACTTACATGCATTTCTTTGAAAGAGATGCAGTCTGTTCTAACACTTCAATTCAGTGTGCAAAGTGAATGGAGTGTTGCTTCACTTTCTAAAGGCTGTAGTTACAGATGAAATCACTTTCTTTTGAAAGTGCCTTAAGCTACTTATAAGCATTTACCAGCAAAACATATGCATTTCTCTGAAAGAGAAGCAGTCTGCTCCAACATTTCAATTCACTTTGCGTAGTGAATGGATTGTTGCTTCACTTTCTAAATGCTGTAGTTTCAGAGAAAATCACTTTCCTTTGAAAGTGCCTTAAACTAATTACAAGCATTCACAAGAAACTCACATGCATTTCTCTGAAAGAGAAGCAGTCTGTTCCAACCCTTCAATTCACTGTGCGAAGTGAATGGAGTGTTGCTTCACTTTCTAAATGCTGTACTTTCAGAGAAAATCACTTTTCTTTGAAACTGCCTTAGGCTTCATACAAGCATTCACAAGAAACTCACATGCATTTCTTGAAAGAGAAGCAGTCTGTTCCAACACTTCACTTCAGTGTGCGAAGTGAATGGAGTGTTGCTTCACTTTTTAAATGCTGTACTTTCAGAGAAAATCACTTTCCTTTGAAAGTGCCTTAAGCTACTTATGAGCATTAACCAGCAAATCACATGAGTTTCTCTGAAAGAGAAGCAGTCTGTTCCAACACTTCAATTCACTGTGCGAAGTGAATGGAGTGTTGCTTCACTTTCTAAATGCTGTAATTTCAGAGAAAATCACTTTCCTTTGAGAGTTCCTTAACTAATTACAAGCATTCACAAGAAAGTCACATGCATTTCTCTGAAAGAGAAGCAGTCTGTTCCAACACTTCAATTCACTTTGCGAAGTGAATAGAGTGTTTCTTCACTTTCTAAATGCTGTAGTTACAAATATAATCACTTTCATTTGAAACAGCCTTAAGCTACTTACAAGCATTCACCAGCAAATCACATGGGTTTCTCTGAAAGAAGCAGTCTGTTTCAACATTTCAATCCACTGTGCGAAGTTAATGGAGTGCTGCTTCACTTTCTAAATGCTGTACATTCAGAGAAAATCACTTTCCTTTGAAACTGCCTTAGGCTACATACAAGCATTCACCAGCAACTCACATGCATTTCTCTGAAAGAGAAGCAGTCTGTTCCAACACTTCAATTCACTGTGCTAAGTGACTGGAGTGTTGCTTCACTTTCTGAATGCTGTAGTTGCAAATTTAATCCCTTTCTTTTGAAACTGCCTTTGGCTACTTACAAGCATTCACCAGCAACTCACAAGCATTTCTCTGAAAGAGATGCAGTCTGTTCCAACACTTCAATTCAGTGTGTAAAGTGAATGGAGTGTTGCTTCACTTTCTAAATGTTGTAGTTACAGAAAAAATCACTTTCTTTTGAAAGTGCCTTAAGCTACTTACAAGCATTAACCAGCAACACATATGCATTTATCTGAAAGAGAAGCAGTCTGCTCCAACATTTCAATTCACTGTGCGGAGTGAATGGAGTGTTGCTTCACTTTCTAAATGCTGTAGTTTCAGAGAAAATCACTTTCCTTTGAACGTGCCTTAAACTAATTACAAGCATTCACAAGCAACTCACATGCATTTCTCTGAAAGAGAAGCAGTCTGTTCCAACACTTCAATTCACTGTGCGAAGTGAATGGAGTGTTGCTTCACTTTCTAAATGCTGTACTTTCAGAGATAATCACTTTCCTTTGAAACTGCCTTAGGCTACATACAAGCATTCACCAGCAACTCACATGTATTTCTCTGAAAGAGAAGCAGTCTGTTTCAACACTTCAATTCACTGTGCGAAGTGAATGGAGTGTTGCTTCACTTTTTAAATTCTGTACTTTCAGAGAAAATCACTTTCCTTTGAAATTGCCTTAAGCTACTTACGAGCGTTCACCAGCAAATCACATGAGTTTCTTGAAAGAGAAGCAGTCTGTTCCAACACTTCAATTCAGTGTGCGAAGTGACTGGAGTGTTGCTTCACTTTCTAAATGCTGTACTTTCAGAGAAAATCACTTTCCTTTGAAAGTGCCTTAAACTAATTACAAGCATTCACATGAAACTACATGCATTTCTCTGAAAGAGAAGCCGTCTGTTCCAACACTTCAATTCACTGTGCGAAGTGAATGGAGTGTTGCTTCACTTTCTAAATGCCGTACTTTCAGAGAAAATCACTTTCCTTTGAAACTGCCTTAAACTAATTATGAGCATTCAACAGCAAATCAGATGAGATTCTCTGAAAGAGAAGCAGTCTGTTCCAACACTTAAATTCACTGTTCAAAATGAATGGAGTGGTGCTTCACTATCTGAAGGGTGTACTTTCAGAGAAAATCACTTTCCTTTGAAACTGCCCTAGGCTACATACAAGCATTCACGAGCAACTCACATGCATTTCTCTGAAAGAGAAGCAGTCTGTTCCAACAGTTTAATTCACTGTGCGAATTGAATGGAGTGTTGCTTCACTTTCGAAATGCTGTACTTTCAGAGAAAAACACTTTCCTCTGAAAGTGCCTTAGGCTACTTATGAGCATTAACCAGCAAATCACATGAGTTTCTCTAAAAGAGAAGCAGTATGTTCCAAAACTTCAATTCACTGTGCGAAGTGACTGGAGTGTTCCTTCACTTTCTGAATGATGTAGTTACAAATATAATCAATTTCTTTCGAAACTGCCTTGGGCTACATACAAGCATTCACCAGCAACTCATATGCATTTCTCTGAGAGAGAAGCAGTCTTTTCCAACACTTCAATTAACTGTGCAGAGTGAATGGAGTGTTGCTTCACTTTCTAAATTCTGTAGTTTCAGAGAAAATCACTTTCCTTTGAAAGTGTCTTAAACTAATTACAAGCATTCACCAGCAACTCACATGCATTTCTCTGAAAGAGAAGCAGTCTGTTCCAACACTTCAATTCACTGTGCAGAGTGAATGGAGTGTTGCTTCACTTTCTAAATTCTGTAGTTTCAGAGAAAATCACTTTCCTTTGAAAGTGTCTTAAACTAATTACAAGCATTCACCAGCAACTCACATGCATTTCTCTGAAAGAGAAGCAGTCTGTTCCAACACTTCAATTCACTGTGCGAAGTGAATGGAGTGTTGCTTCACTTTCGAAATGCTGTACTTTCAGAAAAAATCACTTTCTTTAGAAAGTGCCTTAAGCTACTTACCAGCATTAACCAGCAACTCACATGCATTTCTCTGAAAGAGAAGCAGTCTGTTCCAACACTTCAATTCACTGTGCGGAGTGAATGGAGTGTTGCTTCACTTTCTCAATGCTGTACTTTCAGAGAAAATCACTTTCCTTTGAAACTGCCTTGGGCTACTTACAGGCATTCACCAGCAACTCACATGTATTTCTCTGAAAGAGAAGCAGTCTGTTCCAACACTTCAATTCACTGTGCGAAGTGATTGGAGTGTTGCTTCACTTTCGAAATGCTGTACTTTCAGAGAAAATCTCTTTCCTTTGAAACTGCCTTAAGCTACTTATGAGCATTCAACAGCAAATCAGATGAGTTTCTCTGAAAGAGAAGCAGTCTGTTCCAACACTTCAATTCACTGTGCAAAGTGAATGGAGTGTTGCTTCACTTTCTAAAGGCTGTACTTTCAGAGAAAATCACTTTCCTTTGAAACTGCCCAGGGCTACATCCAAGCATTCACCAGCAACTCACATGCATTTCTCTGAAAGAGAAGCAGTCTGTTTCAACACTTCAATTCACTGTGCGAAGTGACTGGAGTCTTGCTCCACTTTCAAAATGCTGTAGTTACAAATATAATCACTTTCTTTTGAACTGCCTTGGGCTACTTACAAGCATTCACCAGCAACTAACATGCATTTCCCTGAAAGAGAAACAGTCTGTTCCAACACTTCAATTCACTGTGCGAAGTGAATGGAGTGTTGCTTCACTTTCTAAATGCTGTACTTTCAGAGAAAATCACTTTTCTTGGAAACTGCCTTAGGCTTCATACAAGCATTCACCAGCAACTCACATGCATTTCTCTGAAAGAGAAGCAGTCTGTTTCAACACTTCAATTCACTGTGCAAAAAGAATGGAGTGTTGCTTCACTTTCTAAAGGTTGTACTTTCAGAGAAAATTACTTTCCTTTGAAACTGCCTAAGGCTTCATACAAGCATTCACTAGCAACTCACATGCATTTCTCTGACAGAGAAGCAGTCTGTTCCAACAATTCAATTCACTGTTTGAAGTGAATGGAGTGTTGCATCACTTTCTAAATGCTGTACTTTCAGAGAAAATCACTTTCCTTTGAAAGTGCCTTAAGCTACTCATGAGCATTAACCAGCAAATCACATGAGTTTCTCTGAAAGAGAAGCAGTCTGTTCCAAAACTACAATTCACTGTGCGGAGGGAATGGAGTGTTGATTCACTTTCTAAATGTTGTACTTTCAGAGAAAATCACTTTCCTTTGAAACTGCTTTAGGCTCCATAGAAGCATTCACCAGCAAATCACAAGCATTTCTCTGAAAGAGAAGCAGTCTGTTCCAACACTTCACTTCAATGTGCGAAGTGAATGGATTGTTGCTTCACTTTCTAAATGCTGTAATTTCAGAGAAAATCACTTTCTTTTGAAAGTGCCTTAAGCTACTTACAAGCATTAACCAGCAACTCATATGCATTTCTCTGAAAGAGAAGCAGTCTGTTCCAACACTTCAATTCACTGTGCGGAGGGAATGGAGTGTTGCTTCACTTTCTAAATTTTGTACTTTCAGAGAAAATCACTTTCCTTTCAAAGTGCCTTAAACTAATTACAAGCATTCACAAGAAACTCTCATGCATTTCTCTGAAAGAAAAGCAGTCTCTTCCAACATTTCAATTCACTGTGCGAAGTGAATGGCGTGCTGCTTCACATTCTAAATGCTGTACATTCAGAGAAAATCACTTTCCTTTGAAAGAGCCTTAAGCTACTTACAAGCATTCACCAGCAAATCACATGAGTTTCTCTGAAAAGAAGCAGTCTGTTCGAACACTTCAATTCACTGCGTGAAGTGAATGGAGTGTTGCTTCACTTTCTAAATGCTGTAGTTACAGGGATAATCACTTTCTTTAGAAACTGCCTTAAGATACTTACAGGCATTCACCAGCAAATCACAAGCGTTTCTCTGAAAGAGAAGCAGTCTGTTCCAACACTTCAATTCACTGTGCGAAGTTAATAGTGTGTTGCTTCACTTTCTAAATGCTGTACTTTCAGAGAAAATCACTTTCCTTTGAGAGTGCCTTAACTAATTACAAGCATTCACAAGAAAGTCACATGCATTTCTCTGAAAGAGAAGCAGTCTGTCCCAACACTTCAACTCACCCTGCGAAGTGAATAGAGTGTTGCTTCACTTTATAAATGCTGTAGTTACAAATATAATCACTTTCGTTTGAAACAGCCTTAAGCTACTTACAAGCATTCACCAGCAAATCACATGCGTTTCTCTGAAAGAGAAGCAGTCTGTTCCTATAATTCAATTCACTGTGCGAAGTGAATGGAGTGCTGCTTTACTTTCTAAGTGCTGTACATTCAGAGAAAATCACTTTCCTTTGAAACTGCCTTAGGCCACATACAAGCATTCACCAGTAACTCAAATGCATTTCTCTGAAACTGAAGCAGTCTGTTCCAACACTTCACTTCACTGTGCGAAGTGAATGGATTATTGCTTCACTTTCTAAATGCTGTATTTTCAGAGAAAATCACTTTCCTTTGAAAGTGCCTTAAACTAATTACAAGCATTCACAAGAAACTTACATGCATTTCTCTGAAAGAGATGCAGTCTGTTCCAACACTTCAATTCAGTGTGCAAAGTGAATGGAGTGTTGCTTCACTTTCTAAAGGCTGTAGTTACAGATAAAATCACTTTCTTTTGAAAGTGCCTTGAGCTACTTACAAGCATTAACCAGCAACACATATGCATTTCTCTGAAAGAGAAGCAATCTGCTCCAACACTTCAATTCACTGTGCGAGTGAATGGAGTGTGGCTTCACTTTCTAAATGCTGTAGTTTCAGAGAAAATCACTTTCCTTTGAATGTGCCTTAAACTAATTACAAGCATTCACAAGAAACTCACATGCATTTCTCTGAAAGAGAAGCAGTCTGTTCCAACACTTCAATTCACTGTGCAAAGTGAATGGAGTGTTGTTTCACTTTCTAAATGCTGTACTTTCAGAGAAAATCACTTTCCTTTGAAAGTGCCTTAAGCTACTAATGAGCATTAACCAGCAAATCACATGAGTTTCTCTGAAAGAGAAGCAGTCTGTTCCAACACTTCAATTCACTGTGCGAAGTGACTGGAGTGTTCCTTCACTTTCTGAATGACGTAGTTACAAATATAATCACTTTCTTTTGAAACTGCCTTGGGCTACTTACAAGCATTCACCAGCAACTCACATGCATTTCTCTGAAGGAGAAGCAGTCTGTTCCAACACTTGAATTCACTGTGCGAAGTGAATGGAGTGTTGCTCCACTTTCTAAATGCTGTAGTTACAAATATAATCACTTTCTTTTGAACTGCCTTGGGCTATATACAAGCATTCACCAGCAACTCACATGCATTTCTCTGAAAGAGAAGCAGTCTGTTCCAACACTTTAATTGACTGTGCGAAGTGAATGGAGTGTTGCTTCACTTTCTACATGCTGTACTTTCAGAGAAAATCACTTTCCTTTGAAACTGCCTTTGGCTACATACAAGCATTCACCAACAAATCACAAGCATTTCTCTGAAAGAGAAGCAGTCTGTTCCAACACTTCCCTTCACTGGGCGAAGTGAATGGATTGTTGCTTCACTTTTTAAATGCTGTACTTTCAGAGAAAATCACTTTCTTTTGAAAGTGCCTTAAGCTACTTACAATTATTATCCAGCAACTCTTACAACTCTTATGCATTTCTCTGAAAGAGAAGTAGTCTGTTCCAGCACTTCAATTCACTGTGCGGAGTGAATGGAGTGTTGCTTCACTTTCTAAATGCTGTACTTTCAGAGAAAATCACTTTCCTTTGAAAGTGCCTTAAACTAATTACAAGCATTCACAAGAAACTCTCATGCATTTCTCTGAAAGAGAAGCACTCTGTTCCAACATTTCAATTCACTGTGCGAAGTGAATGGAGTGCTGCTTCACATTCTAAATGCTATACTTTCAGAGAAAATCACTTTCCTTTGAAAGAGCCTTAAGCTACTTACAAGTATTCTCCAGCAACTCACATGAGTTTCTCTGAAAAGAAGCAGTCTGTTCCAACACTTCAATTCACTGTGTGAAGTGAATGGAGCGTTGCTTCACTTTCTAAATGCTGTAGTTACAGGGATAATCACTTTCTTTAGAAACTGCCTTAATATACTTACAGGCATTCACCAGCAAATCACATGCGTTTCTCTGAAAGATAAGCAGTCTCTTCCAACAGTTCATTTCACTGTGCGAAGTGAATGTAGTGTTGCTTCACTTTCTAAAGGCTGTAGTTACAGTTAAAATCACTTTCTTTTGAAAGTGCCTTGAGCTACTTACAAGCATTAACCAGCAACAAATATGCATTTCTCTGAAAGAGAAGCAGTCTGCTCCAACATTTCAATTCACTGTGCGAAGAGACTGGAGTGTTGCTTCACTTTCTAAATACTTTACTTTCAAAGAAAATCACGTTGTTTTGAAACTGCCTTAAGCTACTTATGAGCATTCAACAGCAAATCAGATGAGTTACTCTGAAAGAGAAGCAGTCTGTTCCAACACTTCAATTCACTGTGCAAAGTGAATGGAGTATTGCTTCACTTTCTAAAGGCTGTACTTTCTCGAGAAAATCACTTTCCTTTGAAACTGCCTTAGGCTACATACAAGGATTCACCAGCAACTCACATGCATTTCTCTGAAAGAGAAGCAGTCTGTTTCAACACTTCAATTCACTGTGCAAAGTGAATGGAGTGTTGCTTCACTTTCTAAATGCTGTAGTTACAAATATAATCACTTTCTTTTGAACTGCCTTGGGTTACTTACAAGCATTCACCAGCAACTCACATGCATTTCTCTGAAAGAGATGCAGTCTGTTCCAACACTTCAATTCACTGTGCGAAGTGAATGGAGTGTTTCTTTACTTTCTAAATGCTGTACTTTCAGAGAAAATCACTTTCCTTTGAAAGTGCCTTTAGCTACTTATGAGCATTAACCAGCAAATCACATGCATTTCTCTGAAAGAGAAGCAGTCTGTTCCAACACTTCAATTCACTGTGCGAAGTGAATGGAGCGTTTCTTCACTTTCTAAATGCTGTAGTTACAGGGATAATCACTTTCTTAAGATACTGCCTTAAGATACTTACAGGCATTCACCAGTAAATCACATGCGTTTCTCTGAAAGAGAAGCAGTCTCTTCCAACAGTTCATTTCACTGTGCGAAGTGACTGGAGTGTTGCTTCACTTTCTAAATGCTGTACTTTCTGAGAAAATCACTTTCTTCTGAAAGTGCCTTAAGCTACTTAAAAGCATTCACAAGAAACTCACAGGCATTTCTCTGAAAGAGAGGCAGTCTGTTCCAACACTTCAATTGACTGTGTGAAGTGAATGGAGAGTTGATTCACTTTCTAAATGCTGTACTTTCAGAGAAAATCACTTTCCTTTGAAACTGCCTTAGGCTTCATACAAGCATTCACAAGAAACTCACATGCATTTCTTGAAAGTGAAGCAGTCTGTTCCAACACTTCACTTAGGTGTGCGAAGTGAATGGAGTGTTGCTTCACTTTCTAAATGCTGTACTTTCCGAGAAAATCACTTTCTTTTGAAAGTGCCTTAAGCTACTTATAAGCATTAACAAGCAAATCACATGAGTTTCTCTGAAAGAGAAGCAGTCTGTTCCAACACTTCAATTCACTGTGCTAAGTGACTGGAGTGTTGCTTCACTTTCTGAATGCTGTAGCTACAAATATAATCACATTCTTTTGAAACAGCCTTAATCTACTCACAAGCATTCACCAGCAAATCACATGCGTTTCTCTGAAAGAGAAGCAGTCTGTTCCTACACTTCAATTCACTGTGTGAAGTGAATGGAGTGCTGCTTCACTTTCTAAATGCTGTACATTCAGAGAAAATCACTTTCCTTTGAAACTGCCTTAGGCTACATACAAGCATGCACCAGCAACTCACATGCATTTCTCTGAAAGAGAAACAGTCTGTTCCAACACTTCACTTCACTGTGCGAAGTGAATGGATTGTTGCCTCACTTTCTAAATGCTGTATTTTCAGAGAAAATCACTTTCCTTTGAAAGTGCCTTAAACTTATTACAAGCATTCACAAGAAACTTACATGCATTTCTTTGAAAGAGATGCAGTCTGTTCTAACACTTCAATTCAGTGTGCAAAGTGAATGGAGTGTTGCTTCACTTTCTAAAGGCTGTAGTTACAGATGAAATCACTTTCTTTTGAAAGTGCCTTAAGCTACTTACAAGCATTAACCAGCAAAACATATGCATTTCTCTGAAAGAGAAGCAGTCTGCTCCAAAATTTCAATTCACTTTGCGGAGTGAATGGATTGTTGCTTCACTTTCTAAATGCTGTAGTTTCAGAGAAAATCACTTTCCTTTGAAAGTGCCTTAAACTAATTACAAGCATTCACAAGAAACTCACATGCATTTCTCTGAAAGAGAAGCAGTCTGTTCCAACCCTTCAATTCACTGTGCGAAGTGAATGGAGTGTTGCTTCACTTTCTAAAGGCTGTACTTTCAGAGAAAATCACTTTCTTTGAAAGTGCCTTAAGCTACATCCAAGCATTCACCAGCAACTCATATGCATTTCTCTGAAAGAGAAGCAATCTGTTCCAACACTTCAATTCACTGTGCGGAGTGAATTGAGTGTTTCTTAATTTTCTAAATGCTGTACTTTCAGAGAAAATCACTTTCCTTTGAAAGTGCCTTAAACTAATTACAAGCATTCACAAGAAACTCTCATGCATTTCTCTGAAAGAGAAGCAGTCTGTTCCAACATTTCAATTCACTGTGCGAAGTGAATGGAGTGCTACTTCACAACCTAAATGCTATACTCTCAGAGAAAATCACTTTCCTTTGAAAGAGCCTTAGGCTACATACAAGCATTCACCAGCATCTCACTTGCATTTCTCTGAAAGAGAAGCAGTCAGTTTCAACCCTTCAATTCACTGTGCGAAGTGAGTGCAGTGTTGCTTCACTTTCTAAATTCTGTACTTTCAGTGAAAATCACTTTCCTTTGAAAGTTCCTTAAGCTACTTACGAGGATTCACCAGCAAATAACATGAGTTTCTCTGAAGGAGAAGCAGTCTGTTCCAACACTTCAATTCACTGTGCGAAGTGACTGGAGTGTTGCTTCACTTTCTAAATGCTGTACTTTCAGAGAAAATCACTTTCCTTTGAAAGTGTCTTAAACTAATTACAAGCATTCACAAGAAACTACATTCATTTCTCTGAAAGAGAAGCAGTCTGTTCCAACACATCAATTCACTGTGCGAAGTGAATGGAGTGTTGCTTCACTTTCTACAGGCTGTACTTTCAGAGAAAATAACTTTCCTTTGAAAAGACTCAGGCTAAATACAAGCATTCACCAGCAACTCTCATGCATTTCTCTGAATGAGAAGCAGTCTGTTTCAACCCTTCAATTCACTGTGCGAAGTGAATGGAGTGTTGCTTCACTTTCTAAATTCTGTACTTTCAGAGAAAATCACTTTCCTTTGAAAGTGCCTTAAGCTACTTAGGAGCATTCACCTGCAAATCACATGAGTTTCTCTGAAAGAGAAGCAGTCTGTTCCAACACTTCAATTCACAGTTCGAAGTGACTGGAGTGTTGCTTAACTTTCTAAATGCTGTACTTTCAGAGAAAATCACTTTCCTTTGAAAGTGTCTTAAACTAATTACAAGCATTCACAAGAAACTACATTCATTTCTCTGAAAGAGAAGCAGTCTGTTCCAACACTTCAATTCACTGTGCGAAGTGAATGGAGTGTTTCTTCACTTTCTAAATGCTGTACTTTCAGAGAAAATCATTTTCCTTTGAAACTGCCTTAAGCTACTTATGAGCATTCAACAGCAATTCAGATGAGTTTCTCTGAAAGAGAAGCAGTCTGTTCCAACACTTCAATTCACTGTGCGAAGTGAATGGAGTGTTGCTTCACTTTCTAAAGGCTGTACTTTCAGAGAAAATCACTTTCCTTTGAAACTGCCTTAGGCTACATAGAAGCATTCATGAGCAACTCACATGCATTTCTCTGAAATAGAAGCAGTCTGTTCCAACACTTCAATTCACTGTGCGAAGTGAATGGAGTGTTGCTTCACTTTCTAAATACCGTAGTTACAGATATAATCAGTTTCTTTGGAAACAGCCTTAAGCTACTTACAAGCATTCACCAGCAAATCCCATGCGTTTCTCTGAAAAAGAAGCAGTCTGTTCCAACAGTTCATTTCACTGTGCGAAGTGAATGGAGTGTTGCTTCACTTTCTAAGTGCTGTACTTTCAGGAAAATCACTTTCTTTTGAAAGTGCCTTAAGCTACTTAAATGCATTCGCAAGAAACTCACAGGCATTTCTCTGAAAGTGAAGCAGTCTGTTCCAACACTTCAATTGACTGTGCAAAGTGAATGGAGTGTTGCTTCACTTTCTACATGTTGTACGTTCAGAGAAAATCACTTTTCTTTGAAACTGCCTTAGGTTTCATACAAGCATTCACCAGCAACTCACATGCATTTCTTGAAATTGACGCAGTCTGTTTCAACACTTCAATTAACTGTGCGAAGTGACTGGAGTGTTGCTTCACTTTCTAAATGCTGTACTTTCAAAGAAAATCACTTTCCTTTGAAACTGCCTTAAGCTACTTATGAGCATTCAACAGTAAATCAGATGAGTTTCTCTGAAAGAGAAGCAGTCTGTTCCAACACTTCAATTCACTGTGCGAAGTGAATGGAGTGTTGCTTCACTTTCTAAAGGCTGTACTTTCCGAGAAAATCACTTTCCTTTGAAACTGCCTTAGGCTACATACAAGCATTCACCAGCAACTCACATGCATTTCTCTGAAAGAGAAGCAGTCTGTTTCAACACATCAATTCACTGTGCGAAGTGAATGGAGTGTTGCTTCACTTTCTAAATGCTGTAGTTACAAATACAATCACTTTCTTTTGAACTGCCTTTGGCTACTTGCAAGCATTCACTAGCAACTCACATGCATTTCTCAGAAAGAGAAGCAGTCTGTTCCAACACTTAAATTCACTGTGCGAAGTAAATGGAGTGTTTCTTCACTTTCTAAATGCTGTACTTTCAGAGAAAATCACTTTCCTTTGAAACTGCCTTAGGCTACATACAAGCATTCACCAGCAACTCACATGCATTTCTCTGAAAGAGAAGCAGTCAGTTTCAACCCTTCAGTTCACTGTGCGAAGTGAGTGCAGTGTTGCTTCACTTTCTAAATTCTGTACTTTCAGAGAAAATCACTTTCCTTTGAAACTGCCTTAAGCTACTTATGAGCATTCAACAGCAAATCAGATGAGTTGCTCTGAAAGAGAAGCAGTCTGTTCCAACACTTCAATTCACTGTGCGAAGTGAATGGAGTGTTGCTTCACTTTCTAAATGCTGTACTTTCAGAGAAAATCACCTTCCTTTCAAACTGCCTTAGGCTACATAGAAGCATTCACCAGCAACTCACATGCATTTCTCTGAAAGAGAAGCAGTCTGTTCCAACACTTCAATTCACTGTGCGAAGTGAAGGGAGTGTTGCTTCACTTTCTAAAGGCTGTACTTTCAGAGAAAATCACTTTCCTTTGAAACAGCCTTTGGCTACATACAAGCATTCACCAGCATCTGACATGCATTTCTCTGAAAGTGAAGCAGTCAGTTTCAACCCTTCAATTCACTGTGCAAAGTGAGTGCAGTGTTGCTTCACTTTCTAAATTCTGTACTTTCAGAGAAAATCACTTTCCTTTGAAAGTGCCTTAAGCTACTAATGAGGATTCACCAGCAAATAACATGAGTTTCTCTGAAGGAGAAGCAGTCTGTTCAAACACTTCAATTCACTGTGCGAAGTGACTGGAGTGTTGCTTCACATTCTAAATGCTGTACTTTTAGAGAAAATCACTTTCCTTTGAAAGTGTCTTAAACTAATTACAAGCATTCACGAGCAACTCACATGCATTTCTCTGAAATAGAAGCAGTCTGTTCCAACACTTCAATTCACTGTGCGAAGTGAATGGAGTGTTGCTTCACTTTCTAAATACCGTAGTTACAGATATAATCAGTTTCTTTGGAAGCAGCCTTAAGCTACTTACAAGCATTCACCAGCAAATCCCATGCGTTTCTCTGAAAAAGAAGCAGTCTGTTCCAACAGTTCATTTCACTGTGCGAAGTGAATGGAGTGTTGCTTCATTTTCTAAATGCTGTACTTTCAGAGAAAATCACTTTCTTTTGAAAGTGCCTTAAGCTACTTAAATGCATTCGCAAGAAACTCACAGGCAATTCTCTGAAAGTGAAGCAGTCTGTTCCAACACTTCAATTGACTGTGCTAAGTGAATGGAGTGTTGCTTCACTTTCTACATGCTGTACTTTCAGAGAAAATCACTTTTCTTTGAAACTGCCTTAGGCTTCATACAAGCATTCACCAGCAACTCACATGCATTTCTTGAAAGAGAAGCAGTCTGTTTCAACACTTCACTTCAGTGTGCGAAGTGAATGGAGTGTTGCTTCACTTTCTAAATTCTGTACTTTCAGAGAAAATCACTTTCCTTTGAAACTGCCTTAAGCTACTTATGAGCATTAACCAGCAAATCACATGAGTTTCTCTGAAAGAGAAGCAGTCTGTTCCAACACTTCAAATCACTGTGCTAAGTGACTGGAGTGTTGCTTCACTTTCTGAATGCTGTAGTTACAAATATAATCACTTTCTTTTGAAACTGCCTTGGGCTACTTACAAGCATTAACCAGCAACACATATGCAATTCTCTGAAAGAGAAGCAGTCTGCTCCAACACTTCAATTCACTGTGCGGAGTGAATGGAGTGTTGTTTCACTTTCTAAATGCTGTACTTTCAGAGAAAATCACTTTCCTTTGAAAGTGCCTTAAACTTATCACAAGCATTCACAAGAAACTCACATGCATTTCTCTGAAAGAGAAGCAGTCTGTTCCAACACTTCAATTCACTGTGCGAAGTGAATGGAGTGTTGCTTCACTTTCTGAATGCTGTACTTTCAGAGAAAATCACTTTCCTTTGAAACTGCCTTAGACTACATACAAGCATTCACCAGCAACTCACATGAATTTCTCTAAAAGAGAAGCAGTCTGATTCAACCTTTCAATTCACTGTGCGAAGTGAATGGAGTGTTGCTTCACTTTCTAAATTCTGTACTTTCAGAGAAAATAACTTTCCTTTGAAAGTGCCGTAGCTACTTACGAGCATTCACCAGCAAATCACATGAGTTTCTCTGAAAGAGAAGCAGTCTGTTCCAAAACTTCAATTCAGTGTGCGAAGTGACTGGAGTGTTGCTTCACTTTCTAAATGCTGTACTTTTTGAGAAAATCACTTTCCTTTGAAAGTGTCTTAAACTAATTACAAGCATTCACAAGAAACTACATGCATTTCTCTGAAAAAGAAGCAGTCTGTTTCAACACTTCAATTCACTATGCGAAGTGACTGGAGTGCTGCTTCACTTTCAAAATGCTGTACTTTCAAAGAAAATCACTTTCCCTTGAAACTGCCTTAAGTTACTTATGAGCATTGAACATCAAATCAGATGACTTTCTCTGAAAGAGAAACACTCTGTTACAACACTTCAATTCACTGTGCAAAGTGAATGGAGTGTTGCTTCACTTTCTAAAGTCTGTACTTTCCGAGAAAATCACTTTCCTTTGAAACTGCCTTAGGTTACATACAAGCATTCACCTGCAACTCACATGCATTTCTCTGAAAGAGAAGCAGTCTGTTTCAACACATCTATTCACTGTGCGAAGTGAATGGAGTGTTCTTCACTTTCTAAATGCTGTAGTTACAAAAACAATCACTTTCTTTTGAACTGCCTTCGGCTACTTACAAGCATTCACCAGCAACTCATATGCATTTCTCTGAAAGAGAAGCAGTCTGTTCCAACACTTCACTTCAGGGTGGGAAGTGAATGGAGTGTTGCTTCACTTTCTTAATGCTGTACTTTCAGAGAAAATCACTTTCCTTTGAAACAGTCTAAAGCTGCTTACGAGCATTCACCAGCAAATCACATGAGTTTCTCTGAAAGAGAAGCAGTCTGCTCCAACACTTCAATTCACTGTGCGAAGTGAATGCAGTGTTGCTTCACTTTCTAAATGCTGTACTTTCAGAGAAAATCACTTTCCTTTGAAAGTGCCTTAAACTAATTGCAAGCATTCACAAGAAACTCACATGCATTTCTCTGAAAGAGAAGCAGTCTGTTCCACACTTCAATTCACTGTGCGAAGTGAATGGAGTGTTGCTTCACTTTCTAAATGCTATAGTTACAAATATAATCACTATCTTTTGAACTGCATTGGGCTACTTACAAGCACTCACCAGCAACTCACATGCATTTCTCTGAAACAGAAGCAGTCTGTTCCAACACTTCAATTCACTGTGCGAAGTGAATGGAGTGTTGCTTCACTTTCTAAAGGCTGTACTTTCAGAGAAAATCACTTTCCTTTGAAACTGCCTCAGGCTACATACAAGCATTCACCAGCAACTCACATGCATTTCTCTGAAAGAGAAGCAGTCTGTTTCAACACTTCAATTCACTGTGCGAAGTGAAGGGAGTGTTGCTTCACTTTCTAAAGGCTATACTTTCAGAGAAAATCACTTTCCTTTGAAACAGCCTTAGGCTACATACAAGCATTCACCAGCATCTCACTTGCATTTCTCTGAAAGAGAAGCAGTCAGTTTCAACCCTTCAATTCACTGTGCGAAGTGAGTGCAGTGTTGCTTCACTTTCTAAATTCTGTACTTTCAGAGAAAATCACTTTCCTTTGAAAGTTCCTTAAGCTACTTACGAGGATTCACCAGCAAATAACATGAGTTTCTCTGAAGGAGAAGCAGTCTGTTCCAACACTTCAATTCACTGTGCGAAGTGACTGGAGTGTTGCTTCACTTTCTAAATGCTGTACTTTCAGAGAAAATCACTTTCCTTTGAAAGTGTCTTAAACTAATTACAAGCATTCACAAGAAACTACATTCATTTCTCTGAAAGAGAAGCAGTATGTTCCAACACATCAATTCACTGTGCGAAGTGAATGGAGTGTTGCTTCACTTTCTACAGGCTGTACTTTCAGAGAAAATAACTTTCCTTTGAAAAGACTCAGGCTAAATACAAGCATTCACCAGCAACTCTCATGCATTTCTCTGAATGAGAAGCAGTCTGTTTCAACCCTTCAATTCACTGTGCGAAGTGAATGGAGTGTTGCTTCACTTTCTAAATTCTGTACTTTCAGAGAAAATCACTTTCCTTTGAAAGTGCCTTAAGCTACTTACGAGCATTCACCTGCAAATCACATGAGTTTCTCTGAAAGAGAAGCAGTCTGTTCCAACACTTCAATTCACAGTTCGAAGTGACTGGAGTGTTGCTTAACTTTCTAAATGCTGTACTTTCAGAGAAAATCACTTTCCTTTGAAAGTGTCTTAAACTAATTACAAGCATTCACAAGAAACTACATTCATTTCTCTGAAAGAGAAGCAGTCTGTTCCAACACTTCAATTCACTGTGCGAAGTGAATGGAGTGTTTCTTCACTTTCTAAATGCTGTACTTTCAGAGAAAATCATTTTCCTTTGAAACTGCCTTAAGCTACTTATGAGCATTCAACAGCAATTCAGATGAGTTTCTCTGAAAGAGAAGCAGTCTGTTCCAACACTTCAATTCACTGTGCGAAGTGAATGGAGTGTTGCTTCACTTTCTAAAGGCTGTACTTTCAGAGAAAATCACTTTCCTTTGAAACTGCCTTAGGCTACATAGAAGCATTCACGAGCAACTCACATGCATTTCTCTGAAATAGAAGCAGTCTGTTCCAACACTTCAATTCACTGTGCGAAGTGAATGGAGTGTTGCTTCACTTTCTAAATACCGTAGTTACAGATATAATCAGTTTCTTTGGAAACAGCCTTAAGCTACTTACAAGCATTCACCAGCAAATCCCATGCGTTTCTCTGAAAAAGAAGCAGTCTGTTCCAACAGTTCATTTCACTGTGCGAAGTGAATGGAGTGTTGCTTCACTTTCTAAGTGCTGTACTTTCAGGAAAATCACTTTCTTTTGAAAGTGCCTTAAGCTACTTAAATGCATTCGCAAGAAACTCACAGGCATTTCTCTGAAAGTGAAGCAGTCTGTTCCAACACTTCAATTGACTGTGCTAAGTGAATGGAGTGTTGCTTCACTTTCTACATGTTGTACGTTCAGAGAAAATCACTTTTCTTTGAAACTGCCTTAGGTTTCATACAAGCATTCACCAGCAACTCACATGCATTTCTTGAAATTGACGCAGTCTGTTTCAACACTTCAATTAACTGTGCGAAGTGACTGGAGTGTTGCTTCACTTTCTAAATGCTGTACTTTCAAAGAAAATCACTTTCCTTTGAAACTGCCTTAAGCTACTTATGAGCATTCAACAGTAAATCAGATGAGTTTCTCTGAAAGAGAAGCAGTCTGTTCCAACACTTCAATTCACTGTGCAAAGTGAATGGAGTGTTGCTTCACTTTCTAAAGGCTGTACTTTCCGAGAAAATCACTTTCCTTTGAAAGTTCCTTAAGCTACTTACGAGGATTCACCAGCAAATAACATGAGTTTCTCTGAAGGAGAAGCAGTCTGTTCCAACACTTCAATTCACTGTGCGAAGTGACTGGAGTGTTGCTTCACTTTCTAAATGCTGTACTTTCAGAGAAAATCACTTTCCTTTGAAAGTGTCTTAAACTAATTACAAGCATTCACAAGAAACTACATTCATTTCTCTGAAAGAGAAGCAGTCTGTTCCAACACATCAATTCACTGTGCGAAGTGAATGGAGTGTTGCTTCACTTTCTACAGGCTGTACTTTCAGAGAAAATAACTTTCCTTTGAAAAGACTCAGGCTAAATACAAGCATTCACCAGCAACTCTCATGCATTTCTCTGAATGAGAAGCAGTCTGTTTCAACCCTTCAATTCACTGTGCGAAGTGAATAGAGTGTTGCTTCACTTTCTAAATTCTGTACTTTCAGAGAAAATCACTTTCCTTTGAAAGTGCCTTAAGCTACTTACGAGCATTCACCTGCAAATCACATGAGTTTCTCTGAAAGAGAAGCAGTCTGTTCCAACACTTCAATTCACTGTGCGAAGTGAATGGAGTGTTGCTTCACTTTCTAAATACCGTAGTTACAGATATAATCAGTTTCTTTGGAAGCAGCCTTAAGCTACTTACAAGCATTCACCAGCAAATCCCATGCGTTTCTCTGAAAAAGAAGCAGTCTGTTCCAACAGTTCATTTCACTGTGCGAAGTGAATGGAGTGTTGCTTCACTTTCTAAATGCTGTACTTTCAGAGAAAATCACTTTCTTTTGAAAGTGCCTTAAGCTACTTAAATGCATTCGCAAGAAACTCACAGGCAATTCTCTGAAAGTGAAGCAGTCTGTTCCAACACTTCAATTGACTGTGCTAAGTGAATGGAGTGTTGCTTCACTTTCTACATGCTGTACTTTCAGAGAAAATCACTTTTCTTTGAAACTGCCTTAGGCTTCATACAAGCATTCACCAGCAACTCACATGCATTTCTTGAAAGAGAAGCAGTCTGTTTCAACACTTCACTTCAGTGTGCGAAGTGAATGGAGTGTTGCTTCACTTTCTAAATTCTGTACTTTCAGAGAAAATCACTTTCCTTTGAAACTGCCTTAAGCTACTTATGAGCATTAACCAGCAAATCACATGAGTTTCTCTGAAAGAGAAGCAGTCTGTTCCAACACTTCAAATCACTGTGCTAAGTGACTGGAGTGTTGCTTCACTTTCTGAATGCTGTAGTTACAAATATAATCACTTTCTTTTGAAACTGCCTTGGGCTACTTACAAGCATTAACCAGCAACACATATGCAATTCTCTGAAAGAGAAGCAGTCTGCTCCAACACTTCAATTCACTGTGCGGAGTGAATGGAGTGTGGTTTCACTTTCTAAATGCTGTACTTTCAGAGAAAATCACTTTCCTTTGAAAGTGCCTTAAACTTATCACAAGCATTCACAAGAAACTCACATGCAGTTCTCTGAAAGAGAAGCAGTCTGTTCCAACACTTCAATTCACTGTGCGAAGTGAATGGAGTGTTGCTTCACTTTCTGAATGCTGTACTTTCAGAGAAAATCACTTTCCTTTGAAACTGCCTTAGACTACATACAAGCATTCACCAGCAACTCACATGAATTTCTCTAAAAGAGAAGCAGTCTGATTCAACCTTTCAATTCACTGTGCGAAGTGAATGGAGTGTTGCTTCACTTTCTAAATTCTGTACTTTCAGAGAAAATAACTTTCCTTTGAAAGTGCCGTAGCTACTTACGAGCATTCACCAGCAAATCACATGAGTTTCTCTGAAAGAGAAGCAGTCTGTTCCAAAACTTCAATTCAGTGTGCGAAGTGACTGGAGTGTTGCTTCACTTTCTAAATGCTGTACTTTTTGAGAAAATCACTTTCCTTTGAAAGTGTCTTAAACTAATTACAAGCATTCACAAGAAACTACATGCATTTCTCTGAAAAAGAAGCAGTCTGTTTCAACACTTCAATTCACTATGCAAAGTGACTGGAGTGCTGCTTCACTTTCAAAATGCTGTACTTTCAAAGAAAATCACTTTCCCTTGAAACTGCCTTAAGTTACTTATGAGCATTGAACATCAAATCAGATGACTTTCTCTGAAAGAGAAACACTCTGTTACAACACTTCAATTCACTGTGCAAAGTGAATGGAGTGTTGCTTCACTTTCTAAAGTCTGTACTTTCCGAGAAAATCACTTTCCTTTGAAACTGCCTTAGGTTACATACAAGCATTCACCTGCAACTCACATGCATTTCTCTGAAAGAGAAGCAGTCTGTTTCAACACATCAATTCACTGTGCGAAGTGAATGGAGTGTTCTTCACTTTCTAAATGCTGTAGTTACAAAAACAATCACTTTCTTTTGAACTGCCTTCGGCTACTTACAAGCATTCACCAGCAACTCATATGCATTTCTCTGAAAGAGAAGCAGTCTGTTCCAACACTTCACTTCAGGGTGGGAAGTGAATGGAGTGTTGCTTCACTTTCTTAATGCTGTACTTTCAGAGAAAATCACTTTCCTTTGAAACAGTCTAAAGCTGCTTACGAGCATTCACCAGCAAATCACATGAGTTTCTCTGAAAGAGAAGCAGTCTGCTTCAACACTTCAATTCACTGTGCGAAGTGAATGCAGTGTTGCTTCACTTTCTAAATGCTGTACTTTCAGAGAAAATCACTTTCCTTTGAAAGTGCCTTAAACTAATTGCAAGCATTCACAAGAAACTCACATGCATTTCTCTGAAAGAGAAGCAGTCTGTTCCACACTTCAATTCACTGTGCGAAGTGAATGGAGTGTTGCTTCACTTTCTAAATGCTATAGTTACAAATATAATCACTATCTTTTGAACTGCATTGGGCTACTTACAAGCACTCACCAGCAACTCACATGCATTTCTCTGAAACAGAAGCAGTCTGTTCCAACACTTCAATTCACTGTGCGAAGTGAATGGAGTGTTGCTTCACTTTCTAAAGGCTGTACTTTCAGAGAAAATCACTTTCCTTTGAAACTGCCTTAGGCTACATACAAGCATTCACCAGCAACTCACATGCATTTCTCTGAAAGAGAAGCAGTCTGTTTCAACACTTCAATTCACTGTGCGAAGTGAATGGAGTGTTGCTTCACTTTCTAAAGGCTATACTTTCAGAGAAAATCACTTTCCTTTGAAACAGCCTTAGGCTACATACAAGCATTCACCAGCATCTCACTTGCATTTCTCTGAAAGAGAAGCAGTCAGTTTCAACCCTTCAATTCACTGTGCGAAGTGAGTGCAGTGTTGCTTCACTTTCTAAATTCTGTACTTTCAGAGAAAATCACTTTCCTTTGAAAGTTCCTTAAGCTACTTACGAGGATTCACCAGCAAATAACATGAGTTTCTCTGAAGGAGAAGCAGTCTGTTCCAACACTTCAATTCACTGTGCGAAGTGACTGGAGTGTTGCTTCACTTTCTAAATGCTGTACTTTCAGAGAAAATCACTTTCCTTTGAAAGTGTCTTAAACTAATTACAAGCATTCACAAGAAACTACATTCATTTCTCTGAAAGAGAAGCAGTCTGTTCCAACACATCAATTCACTGTGCGAAGTGAATGGAGTGTTGCTTCACTTTCTACAGGCTGTACTTTCAGAGAAAATAACTTTCCTTTGAAAAGACTCAGGCTAAATACAAGCATTCACCAGCAACTCTCATGCATTTCTCTGAATGAGAAGCAGTCTGTTTCAACCCTTCAATTCACTGTGCGAAGTGAATGGAGTGTTGCTTCACTTTCTAAATTCTTTACTTTCAGAGAAAATCACTTTCCTTTGAAAGTGCCTTAAGCTACTTACGAGCATTCACCTGCAAATCACATGAGTTTCTCTGAAAGAGAAGCAGTCTGTTCCAACACTTCAATTCACAGTTCGAAGTGACTGGAGTGTTGCTTAACTTTCTAAATGCTGTACTTTCAGAGAAAATCACTTTCCTTTGAAAGTGTCTTAAACTAATTACAAGCATTCACAAGAAACTACATTCATTTCTCTGAAAGAGAAGCAGTCTGTTCCAACACTTCAATTCACTGTGCGAAGTGAATGGAGTGTTTCTTCACTTTCTAAATGCTGTACTTTCAGAGAAAATCATTTTCCTTTGAAACTGCCTTAAGCTACTTATGAGCATTCAACAGCAATTCAGATGAGTTTCTCTGAAAGAGAAGCAGTCTGTTCCAACACTTCAATTCACTGTGCGAAGTGAATGGAGTGTTGCTTCACTTTCTAAAGGCTGTACTTTCAGAGAAAATCACTTTCCTTTGAAACTGCCTTAGGCTACATAGAAGCATTCACGAGCAACTCACATGCATTTCTCTGAAATAGAAGCAGTCTTTTCCAACACTTCAATTCACTGTGCGAAGTGAATGGAGTGTTGCTTCACTTTCTAAATACCGTAGTTACAGATATAATCAGTTTCTTTGGAAACAGCCTTAAGCTACTTACAAGCATTCACCAGCAAATCCCATGCGTTTCTCTGAAAAAGAAGCAGTCTGTTCCAACAGTTCATTTCACTGTGCGAAGTGAGTGGAGTGTTGCTTCACTTTCTAAGTGCTGTACTTTCAGGAAAATCACTTTCTTTTGAAAGTGCCTTAAGCTACTTAAATGCATTCGCAAGAAACTCACAGGCATTTCTCTGAAAGTGAAGCAGTCTGTTCCAACACTTCAATTGACTGTGCTAAGTGAATGGAGTGTTGCTTCACTTTCTACATGTTGTACGTTCAGAGAAAATCACTTTTCTTTGAAACTGCCTTAGGTTTCATACAAGCATTCACCAGCAACTCACATGCATTTCTTGAAATTGACGCAGTCTGTTTCAACACTTCAATTAACTGTGCGAAGTGACTGGAGTGTTGCTTCACTTTCTAAATGCTGTACTTTCAAAGAAAATCACTTTCCTTTGAAACTGCCTTAAGCTACTTATGAGCATTCAACAGTAAATCAGATGAGTTTCTCTGAAAGAGAAGCAGTCTGTTCCAACACTTCAATTCACTGTGCAAAGTGAATGGAGTGTTGCTTCACTTTCTAAAGGCTGTACTTTCCGAGAAAATCACTTTCCTTTGAAACTGCCTTAGGCTACATACAAGCATTCACCAGCAACTCACATGCATTTCTCTGAAAGAGAAGCAGTCTGTTTCAACACATCAATTCACTGTGCGAAGTGACTGGAGTGTTGCTTCACTTTCTAAATGCTGTGCTTTCAGAGAAAATCACTTTCCTTTGAAAGTGCCTTAAACTAATTACAAGCATTCACATGAAACTCACATGCATTTCTCTGAAAGAGAAGCAGTCAGTTTCAGCCCTTCAATTCACTTTGCGAAGTGAATGGAGTGTTGCTTCACTTTCTAAATTCTGTACTTTCAGAGAAAATCACTTTCCTTTGAAAGCGTCTTAAGCTACTTACGAGGATTCACCAGCAAATAACATGAGTTTCTCTGAAGGAGAAGCAGTCTGTTCCAACACTTCAATTCACTGTGCGAAGTGACTGGAGTGTTTCTTCACTTTCTAAATGCTGTACTTTCAGAGAAAATCACTTTCCTTTGAAAGTGTCTTAAACTAATTACAAGCATTCACAAGAAACTACATTCATATCTCTGAAAGAGAAGCAGTCTGTTCCATCACTTTAATTCACTGTGCGAAGTGAATGGAGTGTTTCTTTACTTTCTAAATGCTGTACTTTCAGCGAAAATCACTTTCTTTGAAACTGCCTTAAGCTACTTATGAGCATTCAACAGCAAATCAGATGAGTTTCTCTGAAAGAGAAGCAGTCTGTTCCAACACTTCAATTCACTGTGCGAAGTGAATGGAGTGTTGCTTCACTTACTAAATGCTGTACTTTCAGAGAAAATCACTTTCCTTTGAAACTGCCTTAGGCTACATAGAAGCATTCACCAGCAACTCACATGCATTTCTCAGAAAGAGAAGCAGTCTGTTTCAACACTTCAATTCACTGTGCGAAGTGAATGGAGTGTTGCTTCACTTTCCAAATGCTGTACATTCAGAGAAAATCACTTTCGTTTGAAACTGCCTTAAAGTACTTATGAGCATTCACCAGCAAATCACATGAGTTTCTCTGAGAGAGAAGCAGTCTGTTCCAACACTTCAATTCACTGTGCGAAGTGACTGGAGTGTTGCTTCACTTTGTAAATTCTGTACTTTCAGAGAAAATCACTTTCCTTTGAAAGTGCCTTAAACTTATTACAAGCATTCACAAGAAACTCACATGCATTTCTCTGAAAGAGAAGCAGTCTGTTTCAACACTTCACTTCACTGTGCGAAGTGAATGGATTGTTCTTCACTTTCTAGATGCTGTACTTTCAGAGAAAATCACTTTCCTTTGAAAGTGCCTTAAGCTACTTACAAGCCTTAACTAATTACAAGCATTCACAAGAAACTCACATGCATTTCTCTGAAAGAGAAGCAGTCTGTTCCAACACTTCAATTCACTGTGCGAAGTGAATGGAGTGTTGCTTCACTTTCTAAATACCGTAGTTACAGATATAATCAGTATCTTTGGAAACAGCCTTAAGCTACTTACAAGCATTCACCAGCAAATCACATGAGTTTCTCTGAGAGAGAAGCAGTCTGTTCCAACACTTCAATTCACTGTGCGAAGTGACTGGAGTGTTGCTTCACTTTGTAAATGCTGTACTTTCAGAGAAAATCACTTTCTTTTGAAAGTGCCTTAAGCTACTTAAATGCATTCGCAAGAAACTCACAGGCATTTCTCTGAAAGTGAAGCAGTCTGTTCCAACACTTCAATTGACTGTGCTAAGTGAATGGAGTGTTGCTTCACTTTCTACATGCTGTACTTTCAGAGAAAATCACTTTTCTTTGAAACTGCCTTAGGCTTCATACAAGCATTCACCAGCAACTCACATGCATTTCTTGAAAGAGAAGCAGTCTGTTTCAACACTTCACTTCAGTGTGCGAAGTGAATGGAGTGTTGCTTCACTTTCTAAATGCTGTACTTTCAGAGAAAATCACTTTCCTTTGAAACTGCCTTAGACTACATACAAGCATTCACCAGCAACTCACATGCATTTCTCTAAAAGAGAAGCAGTCTGTTTCAACCCTTCAATTCACTGTGCGAAGTGAATGCAGTGTTGCTTTACTTTCTAAATGCTGTACTTTCAGAGAAAATCACTTTCTTGAAAGTGCCTTAAACTAATTACAAGCATTCACAAGAAACTCACATGCATTTCTCTGAAAGAGAAGCAGTCTGTTCCACACTTCAATTCACTGTGCGAAGTGAAGGGAGTGTTGCTTCACTTTCTAAATGCTGTAGTTACAAATATAATCGCTTTCTTTTGAACTGCCTTGGGCTACTTACAAGCACTCACCAGCAACTTACATGCATTTCTCTGAAAGAGAAGCAGTCTGTTACAACACTTCAATTCACTGTGCGAAGTGAATGGAGTGTTGCTTCACTTTCTAAAGGCTGTACTTTCAGAGAAAATCACTTTCCTTTGAAACTGCCTTAGGCTACATACAAGCATTCACCAGCAACTCACATGCATTTCTCTGAAAGAGAAGCAGTCTGTTTCAAGACTTCAATTCACTGTGCGAAGTGAATGGAGTGTTGCTTCACTTTCTATAGGCTGTACTTTCAGAGAAAATCACTTTCCTTTGAAACTGCCTTAGGCTACATAGAAGCATTCACGAGCAACTCACATGCATTTCTCTGAAATAGAAGCAGTCTGTTCCAACACTTCAATTCACTGTGCGAAGTGAATGGAGTGTTGCTTCACTTTCTAAATACCGTAGTTACAGATATAATCAGTTTCTTTGGAAACAGCCTTAAGCTACTTACAAGCATTCACCAGCAAATCCCATGCGTTTCTCTGAAAAAGAAGCAGTCTGTTCCAACAGTTCATTTCACTGTGCGAAGTGAATGGAGTGTTGCTTCACTTTCTAAGTGCTGTACTTTCAGGAAAATCACTTTCTTTTGAAAGTGCCTTAAGCTACTTAAATGCATTCGCAAGAAACTCACAGGCATTTCTCTGAAAGTGAAGCAGTCTGTTCCAACACTTCAATTGACTGTGCTATGTGAATGGAGTGTTGCTTCACTTTCTACATGTTGTACGTTCAGAGAAAATCACTTTTCTTTGAAACTGCCTTAGGTTTCATACAAGCATTCACCAGCAACTCACATGCATTTCTTGAAATTGACGCAGTCTGTTTCAACACTTCAATTAACTGTGCGAAGTGACTGGAGTGTTGCTTCACTTTCTAAATGCTGTACTTTCAAAGAAAATCACTTTCCTTTGAAACTGCCTTAAGCTACTTATGAGCATTCAACAGTAAATCAGATGAGTTTCTCTGAAAGAGAAGCAGTCTGTTCCAACACTTCAATTCACTGTGCAAAGTGAATGGAGTGTTGCTTCACTTTCTAAAGGCTGTACTTTCCGAGAAAATCACTTTCCTTTGAAACTGCCTTAGGCTACATACAAGCATTCACCAGCAACTCACATGCATTTCTCTGAAAGAGAAGCAGTCTGTTTCAACACATCAATTCACTGTGCGAAGTGACTGGAGTGTTGCTTCACTTTCTAAATGCTGTGCTTTCAGAGAAAATCACTTTCCTTTGAAAGTGCCTTAAACTAATTACAAGCATTCACATGAAACTCACATGCATTTCTCTGAAAGAGAAGCAGTCAGTTTCAGCCCTTCAATTCACTTTGCGAAGTGAATGGAGTGTTGCTTCACTTTCTAAATTCTGTACTTTCAGAGAAAATCACTTTCCTTTGAAAGCGTCTTAAGCTACTTACGAGGATTCACCAGCAAATAACATGAGTTTCTCTGAAGGAGAAGCAGTCTGTTCCAACACTTCAATTCACTGTGCGAAGTGACTGGAGTGTTTCTTCACTTTCTAAATGCTGTACTTTCAGAGAAAATCACTTTCCTTTGAAAGTGTCTTAAACTAATTACAAGCATTCACAAGAAACTACATTCATATCTCTGAAAGAGAAGCAGTCTGTTCCATCACTTTAATTCACTGTGCGAAGTGAATGGAGTGTTTCTTTACTTTCTAAATGCTGTACTTTCAGCGAAAATCACTTTCCTTTGAAACTGCCTTAAGCTACTTATGAGCATTCAACAGCAAATCAGATGTGTTTCTCTGAAAGAGAAGCAGTCTGTTCCAACACTTCAATTCACTGTGCGAAGTGAATGGAGTGTTGCTTCACTTACTAAATGCTGTACTTTCAGAGAAAATCACTTTCCTTTGAAACTGCCTTAGGCTACATAGAAGCATTCACCAGCAACTCACATGCATTTCTCAGAAAGAGAAGCAGTCTGTTTCAACACTTCAATTCACTGTGCGAAGTGAATGGAGTGTTGCTTCACTTTCCAAATGCTGTACATTCAGAGAAAATCACTTTCGTTTGAAACTGCCTTAAAGTACTTATGAGCATTCACCAGCAAATCACATGAGTTTCTCTGAGAGAGAAGCAGTCTGTTCCAACACTTCAATTCACTGTGCGAAGTGACTGGAGTGTTGCTTCACTTTGTAAATGCTGTACTTTCAGAGAAAATCACTTTCTTTTGAAAGTGCCTTAAGCTACTTAAATGCATTCGCAAGAAACTCACAGGCATTTCTCTGAAAGTGAAGCAGTCTGTTCCAACACTTCAATTGACTGTGCTAAGTGAATGGAGTGTTGCTTCACTTTCTACATGCTGTACTTTCAGAGAAAATCACTTTTCTTTGAAACTGCCTTAGGCTTCATACAAGCATTCACCAGCAACTCACATGCATTTCTTGAAAGAGAAGCAGTCTGTTTCAACACTTCACTTCAGTGTGCGAAGTGAATGGAGTGTTGCTTCACTTTCTAAATGCTGTACTTTCAGAGAAAATCACTTTCCTTTGAAACTGCCTTAGACTACATACAAGCATTCACCAGCAACTCACATGCATTTCTCTAAAAGAGAAGCAGTCTGTTTCAACCCTTCAATTCACTGTGCGAAGTGAATGCAGTGTTGCTTTACTTTCTAAATGCTGTACTTTCAGAGAAAATCACTTTCTTGAAAGTGCCTTAAACTAATTACAAGCATTCACAAGAAACTCACATGCATTTCTCTGAAAGAGAAGCAGTCTGTTCCACACTTCAATTCACTGTGCGAAGTGAAGGGAGTGTTGCTTCACTTTCTAAATGCTGTAGTTACAAATATAATCGCTTTCTTTTGAACTGCCTTGGGCTACTTACAAGCACTCACCAGCAACTTACATGCATTTCTCTGAAAGAGAAGCAGTCTGTTCCAACACTTCAATTCACTGTGCGAAGTGAATGGAGTGTTGCTTCACTTTCTAAAGGCTGTACTTTCAGAGAAAATCACTTTCCTTTGAAACTGCCTTAGGCTACATACAAGCATTCACCAGCAACTCACATGCATTTCTCTTAAAGAGAAGCAGTCTGTTTCAAGGCTTCAATTCACTGTGCGAAGTGAATGGAGTGTTGCTTCACTTTCTATAGGCTGTACTTTCAGAGAAAATCACTTTCCTTTGAAACTGCCTTAGGCTACATAGAAGCATTCACGAGCAACTCACATGCATTTCTCTGAAATAGAAGCAGTCTGTTCCAACTCTTCAATTCACTGTGCGAAGTGAATGGAGTGTTGCTTCACTTTCTAAATACCGTAGTTACAGATATAATCAGTTTCTTTGGAAACAGCCTTAAGCTACTTACAAGCATTCACCAGCAAATCCCAAGCGTTTCTCTGAACAAGAAGCAGTCTGTTCCAACAGTTCATTTCACTGTGCGAAGTGAATGGAGTGTTGCTTCACTTTCTAAATGCTGTAATTTCAGAGAAAATCACTTTCTTTTGAAAGTGCCTTAAGCTACTTAAATGCATTCGCAAGAAACTCACAGGCATTTCTGTGAAAGTGAAGCAGTCTGTTCCAACACTTCAATTGACTGTGCTAAGTGAATGGAGTGTTGCTTCACTTTCTACATGCTGTACGTTCAGAGAAAATCACTTTTCTTTGAAACTGCCTTAGGTTTCATACAAGCATTCACCAGCAACTCACATGCATTTCTTGAAAGAGAAGCAGTCTGCTCCAACACTTCAATTCACTGTGCGGAGTGAATGGAGTGTTGTTTCACTTTCTAAATGCTGTACTTTCAGAGAAAATCACTTTCCTTTGAAACTGCCTTAGACTACATACAAGCATTCACCAGCAACTCTCATGCATTTCTCTAAAAGAGAAGCAGTCTGTTTCAACCCTTCAATTCACTGTGCGAAGTGAATGCAGTGTTGCTTCACTTTCTAAATGCTGTACTTTCAGAGAAAATCACTTTCTTTGAAAGTGCCTTAAACTAATTACAAGCATTCACAAGAAACTCACATGCATTTCTCTGAAAGAGAAGCAGTCTGTTCCAAACTTCAATTCACTGTGCGAAGTGAAGGGAGTGTTGCTTCACTTTCTAAAGGCTGTACTTTCAGAGAAAATCACTTTCCTTTGAAACAGCCTTTGGCTACATACAAGCATTCACCAGCATCTCACATGCATTTCTCTGAAAGTGAAGCAGTCAGTTTCAACCCTTCAATTCACTGTGCAAAGTGAGTGCAGTGTTGCTTCACTTTCTAAATTCTGTACTTTCAGAGAAAATCACTTTCCTTTGAAACTGCCTTAAGCTACTTACGAGGATTCACCAGCAAATAACATGAGTTTCTCTGAAGGAGAAGCAGTCTGTTCAAACACTTCAATTCACTGTGCGAAGTGACTGGAGTGTTGCTTCACATTCTAAATGCTGTACTTTCAGAGAAAATCACTTTCCTCTGAAAGTGTCTTAAACTAATTACAAGCATTCACAAGAAACTACATTCATTTCTCTGAAAGAGAAGCAGTCTGTTCCAACACATCAATTCACTGTGCGAAGTGAATGGAGTGTTGCTTCACTTTCTACAGGCTGTACTTTCAGAGAAAATAACTTTCCTTTGAAAAGCCTCAGGCTAAATACAAGCATTCACCAGCAACTCTCATGCATTTCTCTGAATGAGAAGCAGTCTGTTTCAACCCTTCAATTCACTGTGCGAAGTGACTGGAGTGTTGCTTCACTTTGTAAATGCTGTACTTTCAGAGAAAATCACTTTCTTTTGAAAGTGCCTTAAGCTACTTAAATGCATTCGCAAGAAACTCACAGGCATTTCTCTGAAAGTGAAGCAGTCTGTTCCAACACTTCAATTGACTGTGCTAAGTGAATGGAGTGTTGCTTCACTTTCTACATGCTGTACTTTCAGAGAAAATCACTTTTCTTTGAAACTGCCTTAGGCTTCATACAAGCATTCACCAGCAACTCACATGCATTTCTTGAAAGAGAAGCAGTCTGTTTCAACACTTCACTTCAGTGTGCGAAGTGAATGGAGTGTTGCTTCACTTTCTAAATGCTGTACTTTCAGAGAAAATCACTTTCCTTTGAAACTGCCTTAGACTACATACAAGCATTCACAAGCAACTCACATGCATTTCTCTAAAAGAGAAGCAGTCTGTTTCAACCCTTCAATTCACTGTGCGAAGTGAATGCAGTGTTGCTTTACTTTCTAAATGCTGTACTTTCAGAGAAAATCACTTTCTTGAAAGTGCCTTAAACTAATTACAAGCATTCACAAGAAACTCACATGCATTTCTCTGAAAGAGAAGCAGTCTGTTCCACACTTCAATTCACTGTGCGAAGTGAAGGGAGTGTTGCTTCACTTTCTAAATGCTGTAGTTACAAATATAATCGCTTTCTTTTGAACTGCCTTGGGCTACTTACAAGCACTCACCAGCAACTTACATGCATTTCTCTGAAAGAGAAGCAGTCTGTTACAACACTTCAATTCACTGTGCGAAGTGAATGGAGTGTTGCTTCACTTTCTAAAGGCTGTACTTTCAGAGAAAATCACTTTCCTTTGAAACTGCCTTAGGCTACATACAAGCATTCACCAGCAACTCACATGCATTTCTCTTAAAGAGAAGCAGTCTGTTTCAAGACTTCAATTCACTGTGCGAAGTGAATGGAGTGTTGCTTCACTTTCTATAGGCTGTACTTTCAGAGAAAATCACTTTCCTTTGAAACTGCCTTAGGCTACATAGAAGCATTCACGAGCAACTCACATGCATTTCTCTGAAATAGAAGCAGTCTGTTCCAACTCTTCAATTCACTGTGCGAAGTGAATGGAGTGTTGCTTCACTTTCTAAATACCGTAGTTACAGATATAATCAGTTTCTTTGGAAACAGCCTTAAGCTACTTACAAGCATTCACCAGCAAATCCCAAGCGTTTCTCTGAACAAGAAGCAGTCTGTTCCAACAGTTCATTTCACTGTGCGAAGTGAATGGAGTGTTGCTTCACTTTCTAAATGCTGTAATTTCAGAGAAAATCACTTTCTTTTGAAAGTGCCTTAAGCTACTTAAATGCATTCGCAAGAAACTCACAGGCATTTCTGTGAAAGTGAAGCAGTCTGTTCCAACACTTCAATTGACTGTGCTAAGTGAATGGAGTGTTGCTTCACTTTCTACATGCTGTACGTTCAGAGAAAATCACTTTTCTTTGAAACTGCCTTAGGTTTCATACAAGCATTCACCAGCAACTCACATGCATTTCTTGAAAGAGAAGCAGTCTGCTCCAACACTTCAATTCACTGTGCGGAGTGAATGGAGTGTTGTTTCACTTTCTAAATGCTGTACTTTCAGAGAAAATCACTTTCCTTTGAAACTGCCTTAGACTACATACAAGCATTCACCAGCAACTCTCATGCATTTCTCTAAAAGAGAAGCAGTCTGTTTCAACCCTTCAATTCACTGTGCGAAGTGAATGCAGTGTTGCTTCACTTTCTAAATGCTGTACTTTCAGAGAAAATCACTTTCTTTGAAAGTGCCTTAAACTAATTACAAGCATTCACAAGAAACTCACATGCATTTCTCTGAAAGAGAAGCAGTCTGTTCCAAACTTCAATTCACTGTGCGAAGTGAAGGGAGTGTTGCTTCACTTTCTAAAGGCTGTACTTTCAGAGAAAATCACTTTCCTTTGAAACAGCCTTTGGCTACATACAAGCATTCACCAGCATCTCACATGCATTTCTCTGAAAGTGAAGCAGTCAGTTTCAACCCTTCAATTCACTGTGCAAAGTGAGTGCAGTGTTGCTTCACTTTCTAAATTCTGTACTTTCAGAGAAAATCACTTTCCTTTGAAACTGCCTTAAGCTACTTACGAGGATTCACCAGCAAATAACATGAGTTTCTCTGAAGGAGAAGCAGTCTGTTCAAACACTTCAATTCACTGTGCGAAGTGACTGGAGTGTTGCTTCACATTCTAAATGCTGTACTTTCAGAGAAAATCACTTTCCTCTGAAAGTGTCTTAAACTAATTACAAGCATTCACAAGAAACTACATTCATTTCTCTGAAAGAGAAGCAGTCTGTTCCAACACATCAATTCACTGTGCGAAGTGAATGGAGTGTTGCTTCACTTTCTACAGGCTGTACTTTCAGAGAAAATAACTTTCCTTTGAAAAGCCTCAGGCTAAATACAAGCATTCACCAGCAACTCTCATGCATTTCTCTGAATGAGAAGCAGTCTGTTTCAACCCTTCAATTCACTGTGCGAAGTGAATGGAGTGTTGCTTCACTTTCTAAATTCTGTACTTTCAGAGAAAATCACTTTCCTTTGAAAGTGCCTTAAGCTCCTTACTAGCATTCACCTGCAAATCACATGAGTTTCTCTGAAAGAGAAGCAGTCTGTTCCAACACTTCAATTCACTGTTCGAAGTGACTGGAGTGTTGCTTAACTTTCTAAATGCTGTACTTTCAGAGAAAATCACTTTCCTTTGAAAGTGTCTTAAACTAATTACAAGCATTCACAAGAAACTACATTCATTTCTCTGAAAGAGAAGCAGTCTGTTCCAACACTTCAATTCACTGTGCGAAGTGAATGGAGTGTTGCTTCTCTTTCTAAAGGCTGTACTTTCAGAGAAAATCACTTTCCTTTGAAACTGCCTTAGGCTACATAGAAGCATTCACGAGCAACTCACATGCATTTCTCTGAAATAGAAGCAGTCTGTTCCAACACTTCAATTCACTGTGCGAAGTGAATGGAGTGTTGCTTCACTTTCTAAATACTGTAGTTACAGATATAATCAGTTTCTTTGGAAACAGCCTTAAGCTACTTACAAGCATTCACCACCAAATCCCATGCGTTTCTCTGAAAAAGAAGCAGTCTGTTCCAACAGTTCATTTCACTGTGCGAAGTGAATGGAGTGTTGCTTCACTTTCTAAATGCTGTAATTTCAGAGAAAATCACTTTCTTTTGAAAGTGCCTTAAGCTACTTAAATGCATTCGCAAGAAACTCACAGGCATTTCTCTGAAAGTGAAGCAGTCTGTTCCAACACTTCAATTGACTGTGCTAAGTGAATGGAGTGTTGCTTCACTTTCTACATGCTGTACGTTCAGAGAAAATCACTTTTCTTTGAAACTGCCTTAGGTTTCATACAAGCATTCACCAGCAACTCACATGCATTTCTTGAAAGAGAAGCAGTCTGTTTCAACACTTCACTTCAGTGTGCGAAGTGATTGGAGTGTTGCTTCACTTTCTAAATTCTGTACTTTCAGAGAAAATCACTTTCCTTTGAAAGTGCCTTAAGCTACTTATGAGCATTAACCAGCAAATCACATGAGTTTCTGTGAAAGAGAAGCAGTCTGTTCCAACACTTCAAATCACTGTGCTAAGTGACTGGACTGTTGCTTCACTTTCTGAATGCTGTAGTTACAAATATAATCACTTTCTTTTGAAACTGCCTTGGGCTACTTACAAGCATTAACCAGCAACACATATGCATTTCTCTGAAAGAGAAGCAGTCTGCTCCAACACTTCAATTCACTGTGCGGAGTGAATGTAGTGTTGTTTCACTTTCTAAACGCTGTACTTTCAGAGAAAATCACTTTCCTTTGAAAGTCCCTTAGCTACTTACGAGCATTCACCAGCAAATCACATGAGTTTCTCTGAAAGAGAAGCAGTATGTTCCAACACTTCAATTCAGTGTGCGAAGTGACTGGAGTGTTGCTTCACTTTCTAAATGCTGTACTTTCAGAGAAAATCACGTTCCTTTGAAAGTGTCTTGAACTAATTACAAGCATTCACAAGTACCTACTTGCATTTCTCTGAAAGAGAAGCAGTCTGTTCCAACACTTCAATTAACTGTGCGAAGTGACTGGAGTGTTGCTTCACTTTCTAAATGCTGTACTTTCAAAGAAAATCACTTTCCTTTGAAACTGCCTTAAGCTACTTATGAGCATTCAACAGCAAATCAGATGAGTTTCTCTGAAAGAGAAGCAGTCTGTTCCAACACTTCAATTCACTGTGCAAAGTGAATGGAGTGTTGCTTCACTTTCTAAAGGCTGTACTTTCCGAGAAAATCACTTTCCTTTGAAACTGCCTTAGGCTACATACAAACATTCACCAGCAACTCACATGCATTTCTCTGAAAGAGAAGCAGTCTGTTTCAACACATCAATTCACTGTGCGAAGTGAATGGAGTGTTGCTTCACTTTCTAAATGCTGTAGTTACAAATACAATCACTTTCTTTTGAACTGCCTTCGGCTACTTACAAGCATTCATCAGCAACTCACACGCATTTCTCAGAAAGAGAAGCAGTCTGTTCCAACACTTAAATTCACTGTGCGAAGTAAATGGAGTGTTTCTTCACTTTCTAAATTCTGTACTTTCAGAGAAAATCACTTTCCTTTGAAAGTGTCTTAAACTAATTACAAGCATTCACAAGAAACTACATTCATTTCTCTGAAAGAGAAGCAGTCTGTTCCAACACTTTAATTCACTGTGCGAAGTGAATGGAGTGTTGCTTCACTTTCTAAATGCTGTACTTTCAGAGAAAATCACTTTCCTTTGAAACTGCCTTAGGCTATATAGAAGCATTCACCAGCAACTCACATGCATTTCTCTGAAGGAGAAGCAGTTTGTTTCAGCACTTCAATTCACTGTGCGAAGTGAATGGAGTGTTGCTTCACTTTCCAAATGCTGTACTTTCAGAGAAAATCACTTTCGTTTGAAACTGCCTTAAAGTACTTATGAGCATTCACCAGAAAATCACATGAGTTTCTCTGAGAGAGAAGCAGTCTGTTCCAACACTTCAATTCACTGTGCGAAGTGACTGGAGTGTTGCTTCACTTTCTAAATTCTGTACTTTCAGAGAAAATCACTTTCCTTTGAAAGTGCCTTAAACTTATTACAAGCATTCACAAGAAACTCACATGCATTTCTCTGAAAGAGAAGCAGTCTGTTCCAACACTTCAATTCACTGTGCGAAGTGAATGGAGTGTTGCTTCACTTTCTAAATGCTGTACTTTCAGAGAAAATCACTTTCCTTTCAAACTGCCTTAGGCTACATACAAGCATTCACCAGCAACTCACATGCATTTCTCTGAAAGAGAAGCAGTCTGTTCCAACACTTCAATTCACTGTGCAAAGTGAATGCAGTGTTGCCTCACTTTCTAAAAGCTGTACTTTCAGAGAAAATCATTTTCCTTTGAAACTGCCTTAAGCTACTTATGAGCATTCAACAGCAAATCAGATGAGTTTCTCTGAAAGAGAAGCAGTCTCTTCCAACACTTCAATTCACTGTGCAAAGTGAATGGAGTGTTGCTTCACTTTCTAAAGGCTGTACTTTCCGAGAAAATCACTTTCCTTTGAAACTGCCTTAGGCTACATACAAGGATTCACCAGCAACTCACATGCATTTCTCTGAAAGAGAAGCAGTCTGTTTCAACACTTCAATGCACTGTGCGAAGTGAATGGAGTGTTGCTTCACTTTCTAAGGGCTACACTTTCAGAGAAAATCACTTTCCTTTGAGAGTGCCTTAAACTACTTACGAGCATTCACCAGCAAAACACATGAGTTTCTCTGAAAGAGAAGCAGTCTGTTCCAACACTTCAATTCACTGTGCGATGTGACTGGAGTACTGCTTCACTTTCTAAATGCTGTACTTTCAGAGAAAATCACTTTCCTTTGAAAGTGCCTTAAACTAATTAAAAGCATTCACCAGCAACTCAAATGCATTTCTCTGAAAGAGAAGCAGTCTGTTCCAACACTTCAATTCACTGTGCGAAGTGAATGGAGTCTTGCTTCACTTTCTAAATACCGTAGTTACAGATATAATCAGTTTCTTTGGAAACAGCCTTAAGCTACTTACAAGCATTCACCAGCAAATCACATGCGTTTCTCTGAAAAAGAAGCAGTCTGTTCCAACACTTCAATTCACTGTGCGGAGTGAATGTAGTGTTGCTTCACTTTCTAAATGCTGTACTTTCAGAGAAAATCACTTTCTTTGAGAGTGCCTTAACTAATTACAAGCATTCACAAGAAACTCACATGCATTTCTCTGAAAGAGAAGCAGTCTGTTTCAACACTTCAGTTCACTGTGCGAAGTGAATGGAGTGCTGCTTCACTTTCTAAATGCTGTACATTCAGAGAAAATCACTTTCCTTTGAAACTGCCTTAGGCTACATACAAGCATTCACCAGCAACTCACATGCATTTCTCTGAAGGAGAAGCAGTCTGTTTCAACACTTCACTTCACTGTGCGAAGTGAATGGATTGTTCTTCACTTTCTAGATGCTGTACTTTCAGAGAAAATCACTTTCCTTTGAAAGTGCCTTAAGCTACTTACAAGCATTCACAAGAAACTCACATGCATTTCTCTGAAAGAGATGCAGTCTGTTCCAAGACTTCAATTCAGTGTGTGAAGTGAATGGAGTGTTGCTTCACTTTCTAAATGCTGTAGTTACAAATATAATCACTTTCTTTTGAAACTGCCATGGGCTACTTAAAAGCATTCTACAGCAACTCACATGCATTTCTCTGAAAGAGAAGCAGTCTTTTCCAACAATTCAATTCACTGTGCGAAGTGAATGGAGTGTTGCTTCACTTTCTCAATGCTGTACTTTCAGAGAAAATCACTTTCCTTTGAAAGTGCCTTAAACTAATTAAAAGCATTCACCAGCAACTCACATGCATTTCTCTGAAATAGAACCAGTCTGTTCCAACACTTCAATTCACTGTCTGAAGTGAACGGAGCGTTGCTTCACTTTGTAAATGCCTTAGTTACAGAGATAATCACTTTCTTTAGAAACTGCCTTAAGCTACTTACAGGCATTCACCAGCAATTCACATGCATTTCTCTGAAAGAAAAGCAGTCTGTTCCAACAGTTCATTTCACTGTGCGAAGTGAATGGAGTGTTGCTTCACTTTCTAAATGCTGTACTTTCAGAGAAAATCGCTTTCCTTTGAAACTGCCTTGGGCTACTTACAGGCATTCACCAGCAACTCACATGTATTTCTCTGAAAGAGAAGCAGTCTGTTTCAACACTTCAATTCACTGTTCGAAGTGAATGGAGTGTTGCTTCACTTTCCAAGGGCTGCACTTTCAGAGAAAATCACTTTCCTTTGAAAGTGCCTTAAACTACTTACGAGCATTCACCTGCAAATCACATGAGTTTCTCTGAAAGAGAAGCAGTCTGTTCCAACACTTCAATTCACTGTGCGAAGTGACTGGAGTATTGCTTCACTTTCTAAATGCTGTACTTTCAGGGAAAATCACTTTCCTTTGAAAGTGCCTTAGGCTACATACAAGCATTCACCAGCAACTCACATGCATTTCTCTGAAAGAGAAGCAGTCTGTTTCAACACTTCAATTCACTGTGCGAAGTGACTGGAGTATTGCTTCACTTTCTAAATGCTGTACTTTCAGAGAAAATCACTTTCCTTTGAAAGTGCCTTAAACTAATTAAAAGCATTCACCAACAACTCACATGCATTTCTCTGAAATAGAAGCAGTCTGTTCCAACACTTCAATTCACAGTGTAAGTGAATGGAGTGTTGCTTCACTTTCTAAATGCTGTACTGTCAGAGAAAATCACTTTCCTTTGAAACTGTCTTAGGCTACATACAAGCATTCACCAGCAACTCACATGCATTTCTCTGAAAGAGAAGCTGTCTGTTTCAACACCTTAATTCACTGTGCGAATTGAATGGAGTGTTGCTTCACTTTCTAAATGCTGTACTTTCAGAGAAAATCACTTTCCTTTGAAAGTGCCTTAAGCTACATATGAGCATTCAACAGCAAATCACATGAGTTTCTCTGAAAGAGAAGCAGTCTGTTCCAAAACTTCAATTCACAGTGCGAGTGAATGTAGTGTTGCTTCACTTTCTAAAGGCTGTACTTTCAGAGAAAATCACTTTCCTTTGAAAGTGCCTTAAACTTATTACAAGCATTCACAAGAAACTCATGCATTTCTCTGAAAGAGAAGCAGTCTTTTCCAACACTTCAATTCACTGTGCGAAGTGACTGGAGTGTTGCTTCACTTTCTAAATGCTGTACTTTCAGGGAAAATCACTTTCCTTTGAAAGTGCCTTAGGCTACATACAAGCATTCACCAGCAACTCACATGCATTTCTCTGAAAGAGAAGCAGTCTGTTTCAACATTTCAATTCACTGTGTGAAGTGAATGGAGTGTTGCTTCACTTTATAAATGCTGTAGTTACAAATATAATCACTTTCTTTTGAACTGCCTTGGGCTACATACAAGCATTCACCAGCAACTCACATGCATTTCTCTGAGAGAGAAGCAGTCTGTTTCAACACTTCAATTCACTGTGCGAAGTGAATGGACTGTTGATTCACTTTCTAAATGCTGTAGTTACAAATATAATCACTTTCCTTTGAAACTGCCTTTGGCTACACACAAGCATTCACCAGCAACACACATGCATTTCTCTGAAAGAGAAGCAGTCTGTTTCAACACTTCAATTCACTGTGCGAAGTGAATGGAGTGTTGCTTCACATTCTAAAGGCTGTATTTTCAGAGAAAATCACTTTCCTTTGAAAATCCTCAGGCTACATACAAGCATTCACCAGCAACTCACATGCATATCTCTAAAAGAGAAGCAGTCTGTTTCAACACTTCAATTAACTGTGAGAAGTGAATGGAGTGTTGCTTCACTTTCTAAATTCTGTACTTTCAGAGAAAATCACTTTCCTTTGAAAGTGCCTTAAGCTACTTACGAGCATTCACCTGCAAATCACATGAGTATCTCTGAAAGAGTAGCAGTCTGTTCCAACACTTCAATTCACTGTGCGATATGACTGGAGTGTTGCTTCACTTTCTAAATGCTGTACTTTCAGAGAAAATCACTTTCCTTTGAACGTGTCTTAAACTAATTACAAGCATTCACAAGAAACTATATTAATTTCTCTGAAAGAGAAGTAGTCTGTTCCAACACTTCAATTCACTGTGCGAAGTGAATGGAGTGTTTCTTCACTTTCTATATGCTATACTTTCAGAGAAATTCATTTTCCTTTGTAACTGCCTTAAGCTGCTTATGAGCATTCAACAGCAAATCAGATGAGTTTCTCTGAAAGAGAAGCAGTCTGTTCCAACACTTCTATTCACTGTGCGAAGTGAATGGAGTGTTGCTTCACTTTCTAAGGGCTGCACTTTCAGAGAAAATCACTTTCCTTTGAAAAGCCTCAGGCTAAATACAAGCATTCACCAGCAACTCTCATGCATTTCTCTGAATGAGAAGCAGTCTGTTTCAACCCTTCAATTCACTGTGCGAAGTGAATGGAGTGTTGCTTCACTTTCTAAATTCTGTACTTTCAGAGAAAATCACTTTCCTTTGAAAGTGCCTTAAGCTACTTACAAGCATTCAACTGCAAATCACATGAGTTTCTCTGAAAGAGAAGCAGTCTGTTCCAACACTTCAGTTCACTGTTTGAAGTGACTGGAGTGTTGCTTAACTTTCTAAATGCTGTACTTTCAGAGAAAATCACTTTCCTTTGTAAGTGTCTTAAACTATTTACAAGCATTCACAAGAAACTACATTCATTTCTCTGAAAGAGAAGCAGTCTGTTCCAACACTTCAATTCACTGTGCGAAGTGAATGGAGTGTTGACTCACTTTCTAAAGGCTGTACTTTCAGAGAAAATCACTTTCCTTTGAAACTGCCTTAGGCTACACAGAAGCATTCACGAGCAACTCACATGCATTTCTCTGAAATAGAAGCAGTCTGTTCCAACACTTCAATTCACTGTGCGAAGTGAATGGAGTGTTGCTTCACTTTCTAAATACCGTAGTTACAGATATAATCAGTTTCTTTGGAAACAGCCTTAAGCTACTTATAAGCATTCACCAGCAAATCCCATGCGTTTCTCTGAAAAAGAAGCAGTCTGTTCCAACAGTTCATTTCACTGTGCGAAGTGAATGGAGTGTTGCTTCACTTTCTAAATGCTGTAATTTCAGAGAAAATCACTTTCTTTTGAAAGTGCCTTAAGCTACTTAAATGCATTCGCAAGAAACTCACAGGCATTTCTCTGAAAGTGAAGCAGTCTGTTCCAACACTTCAATTGACTGTGCTAAGTGAATGGAGTGTTGCTTCATTTTCTACATGCTGTACTTTCAGAGAAAATCACTTTTCTTTGAAACTGCCTTAGGCTTCATACAAGCATTCACCAGCAACTCACATGCATTTCTTGAAAGAGAAGCAGTCTGTTTCAACACTTCACTTCAGTGTGCGAAGTGAATGGAGTGTTGCTTCACTTTCTACATTCTGTACTTTCAGAGAAAATCACTTTCCTTTGAAAGTGCCTTAAGCTACTTATGAGCATTAACCAGCAAATCACATGAGTTTCTCTGAAAGAGAAGCAGTCTGTTCCAACACTTCAAATCACTGTGCTAAGTGACTGGAGTGTTGCTTCACTTTCTGAATGCTGTAGTTACAAATATAATCACTTTCTTTTGAAACTGCCTTGGGCTACTTACAAGCATTAATCAGCAACACATATGCATTTCTCTGAAAGAGAAGCAGTCTGCTCCAACACTTCAATTCACTGTGCGGAGTGAATGGAGTGTTGTTTCACTTTCTAAATGCTGTACTTTCAGAGAAAATCACGTTCCTTTGAAAGTGCCTTAAACTTATCACAAGCATTCACAAGAAACTCACATGCATTTCTCTGAAAGAGAAGCAGTCTGTTCCAACACTTCAATTCACTCTGCGAAGTGAATGGAGTGTTGCTTCACTTTCTAAATGCTGTACTTTCAGAGAAAATCACTTTCCTTTGAAACTGCCTTAGACTACATACAAGCATTCACCAGCAACTCACATGCATTTCTCTAAAAGAGAAGCAGTCTGTTTCAACCCTTCAATTCACTGTGCGAAGTGAATGCAGTGTTGCTTCACTTTCTAAATGCTGTACTTTCAGAGAAAATCACTTTCTTTGAAAGTGCCTTAAACTAATTACAAGCATTCACAAGAAACTCACATGCATTTCTCTGAAAGAGAAGCAGTCTGTTCCACACTTCAATTCACTGTGCGAAGTGAAGGGAGTGTTGCTTCACTTTCTAAATGCTGTAGTTACAAATATAATCACTTTCTTTTGAACTGCCTTGGGCTACTTACAAGCACTCACCAGCAACTTACATGCATTTCTCTGAAAGAGAAGCAGTCTGTTCCAACACTTCAATTCACTGTGCGAAGTGAATGGAGTGTTGCTTCACTTTCTAAAGGCTGTACTTTCAGAGAAAATCACTTTCCTTTGAAACTGCCTTAGGCTACATACAAGCATTCACCAGCAACTCACATGCATTTCTCTGAAAGAGAAGCAGTCTGTTTCAACACTTCAATTCATTGTGCGAAGTGAATGGAGTGTTGCTTCACTTTCTAAAGGCTGTACTTTCAGAAAAAATCACTTTCCTTTGAAACAGCCTTTGGCTACATACAAGCATTCACCAGCATCTCACATGCATTTCCCTGAAAGTGAAGCAGTCAGTTTCAACCCTTCAATTCACTGTGCAAAGTGAGTGCAGTGTTGCTTCACTTTCTAAATTCTGTACTTTCAGAGAAAATCACTTTCCTTTGAAACTGCCTTAAGCTACTTACGAGGATTCACCAGCAAATAACATGAGTTTCTCTGAAGGAGAAGCAGTCTGTTCAAACACTTCAATTCACTGTGCGAAGTGACTGGAGTGTTGCTTCACATTCTAAATGCTGTACTTTCAGAGAAAATCACTTTCCTTTGAAAGTGTCTTAAACTAATTACAAGCATTCACAAGAAACTACATTCATTTCTCTGAAAGAGAAGCAGTCTGTTCCAACACATCAATTCACTGTGCGAAGTGAATGGAGTGTTGCTTCACTTTCTACAGGCTGTACTTTCAGAGAAAATAACTTTCCTTTGAAAAGCCTCAGGCTAAATACAAGCATTCACCAGCAACTCTCATGCATTTCTCTGAATGAGAAGCAGTCTGTTTCAACCCTTCAATTCACTGTGCGAAGTGAATGGAGTGTTGCTTCACTTTCTATATTCTGTACTTTCAGAGAAAATCACTTTCCTTTGAAAGTGCCTTAAGCTCCTTACTAGCATTCACCTGCAAATCACATGAGTTTCTCTGAAAGAGAAGCAGTCTGTTCCAACACTTCAATTCACTGTTCGAAGTGACTGGAGTGTTGCTTAACTTTCTAAATGCTGTACTTTCAGAGAAAATCACTTTCCTTTGAAAGTGTCTTAAACTAATTACAAGCATTCACAAGAAACTACATTCATTTCTCTGAAAGAGAAGCAGTCTGTTCCAACACTTCAATTCACTGTGCGAAGTGAATGGAGTGTTGCTTCACTTTCTAAAGGCTGTACTTTCAGAGAAAATCACTTTCCTTTGAAACTGCCTTAGGCTACATAGAAGCATTCACGAGCAACTCACATGCATTTCTCTGAAATAGAAGCAGTCTGTTCCAACACTTCAATTGACTGTGCTAAGTGAATGGAGTGTTGCTTCACTTTCTACATGCTGTACGTTCAGAGAAAATCACTTTTCTTTGAAACTGCCTTAGGTTTCATACAAGCATTCACCAGCAACTCACATGCATTTCTTGAAAGAGAAGCAGTCTGTTTCAACACTTCACTTCAGTGTGCGAAGTGATTGGAGTGTTGCTTCACTTTCTAAATTCTGTACTTTCAGAGAAAATCACTTTCCTTTGAAAGTGCCTTAAGCTACTTATGAGCATTAACCAGCAAATCACATGAGTCTGTGAAAGAGAAGCAGTCTGTTCCAACACTTCAAATCACTGTGCTAAGTGACTGGACTGTTGCTTCACTTTCTGAATGCTGTAGTTACAAATATAATCACTTTCTTTTGAAACTGCCTTGGGCTACTTACAAGCATTAACCAGCAACACATATGCATTTCTCTGAAAGAGAAGCAGTCTGCTCCAACACTTCAATTCACTGTGCGGAGTGAATGGAGTGTTGTTTCACTTTCTAAATGCTGTACTTTCAGAGAAAATCACATTCCTTTGAAAGTCCCTTAGCTACTTACGAGCATTCACCAGCAAATCACATGAGTTTCTCTGAAAGAGAAGCAGTCTGTTCCAACACTTCAATTCAGTGTGCGAAGTGACTGGAGTGTTGCTTCACTTTCTAAATGCTGTACTTTCAGAGAAAATCACGTTCCTTTGAAAGTGTCTTGAACTAATTACAAGCATTCACAAGAAACTACATGCATTTCTCTGAAAGAAAAGCAGTCTGTTCTAACACTTCAATTAACTGTTCAAAGTGACTGGAGTGTTGCTTCACTTTCTAAATGCTGTACTTTCAAAGAAAATCACTTTCCTTTGAAACTGCCTTAAGCTACTTATGAGCATTCAACAGCAAATCAGATGAGTTTCTCTGAAAGAGAAGCAGTCTGTTCCAACACTTCAATTCACTGTGCAAAGTGAATGGAGTGTTGCTTCACTTTCTAAAGGCTGTACTTTCCGAGAAAATCACTTTCCTTTGAAACTGCCTTAGGCTACATACAAGCATTCACCAGCAACTCACATGCATTTCTCTGAAAGAGAAGCAGTCTGTTTCAACACATCCATTCACTGTGCGAAGTGAATGGAGTGTCGCTTCACTTTCTAAATGCTGTAGTTACAAATACAATCACTTCTTTTGAACTGCCATCGGCTACTTACAAGCATTCATCAGCAACTCACATGCATTTCTCAGAAAGAGAAGCAGTCTGTTCCAACACTTAAATTCACTGTGCGAAGTAAATGGAGTATTTCTTCACTTTCTAAATTCTGTACTTTCAGAGAAAATCACTTTCGTTTGAAAGTGTCTTAAACTAATTACAAGCATTCACAAGAAACTACATTCATTTCTCTGAAAGAGAAGCAGTCTGTTCCAACACTTTAATTCACTGTGCGAAGTGAATGGAGTGTTGCTTCACTTTCTAAATGCTGTACTTTCAGAGAAAATCACTTTCCTTTGAAACTGCCTTAGGCTATATAGAAGCATTCACCAGCAACTCACATGCATTTCTCTGAAGGAGAAGCAGTTTGTTTCAGCACTTCAATTCACTGTGCGAAGTGAATGGAGTGTTGCTTCACTTTCCAAATGCTGTACTTTCAGAGAAAATCACTTTCGTTTGAAACTGCCTTAAAGTACTTATGAGCATTCACCAGCAAATCACATGAGTTTCTCTGAGAGAGAAGCAGTCTGTTCCAACATTTCAATTCACTGTGCGAAGTGACTGGAGTGTTGCTTCACTTTCTAAATTCTGTACTTTCAGAGAAAATCACTTTCCTTTGAAAGTGCCTTAAACTAATTAAAAGCATTCACCAGCAACTCAAATGCATTTCTCTGAAAGAGAAGCAGTCTGTTCCAACACTTCAATTCACTGTGCGAAGTGAATGGAGTGTTGCTTCACTTTCTAAAGGCTGTACTTTCCGAGAAAATCACTTTCCTTTGAAACTGCCTTAGGCTACATACAAGGATTCACCAGCAACTCACATGCATTTCTCTGAAAGAGAAGCAGTCTGTTTCAACACTTCAATGCACTGTGCGAAGTGAATGGAGTGTTGCTTCACTTTCTAAGGGCTACACTTTCAGAGAAAATCACTTTCCTTTGAGAGTGCCTTAAACTACTTACGAGCATTCACCAGCAAAACACATGAATTTCTCTGAAAGAGAAGCAGTCTGTTCCAACACTTCAATTCACTGTGCGATGTGACTGGAGTACTGCTTCACTTTCTAAATGCTGTACTTTCAGAGAAAATCACTTTCCTTTGAAAGTGCCTTAAACTAATTAAAAGCATTCACCAGCAACTCAAATGCATTTCTCTGAAAGAGAAGCAGTCTGTTCCAACACTTCAATTCACTGTGCGAAGTGAATGGAGTCTTGCTTCACTTTCTAAATACCGTAGTTACAGATATAATCAGTTTCTTTGGAAACAGCCTTAAGCTACTTACAAGCATTCACCAGCAAATCACATGCGTTTCTCTGAAAAAGAAGCAGTCTGTTCCAACACTTCAATTCACTGTGCGGAGTGAATGTAGTGTTGCTTCACTTTCTAAATGCTGTACTTTCAGAGAAAATCACTTTCTTTGAGAGTGCCTTAACTAATTACAAGCATTCACAAGAAACTCACATGCATTTCTCTGAAAGAGAAGCAGTCTGTTTCAACACTTCAGTTCACTGTGCGAAGTGAATGGAGTGCTGCTTCACTTTCTAAATGCTGTACATTCAGAGAAAATCACTTTCCTTTGAAACTGCCTTAGGCTACATACAAGCATTCACCAGCAACTCACATGCATTTCTCTGAAGGAGAAGCAGTCTGTTTCAACACTTCACTTCACTGTGCGAAGTGAATGGATTGTTCTTCACTTTCTAGATGCTGTACTTTCAGAGAAAATCACTTTCCTTTGAAAGTGCCTTAAGCTACTTACAAGCATTCACAAGAAACTCACATGCATTTCTCTGAAAGAGATGCAGTCTGTTCCAAGACTTCAATTCAGTGTGTGAAGTGAATGGAGTGTTGCTTCACTTTCTAAATGCTGTAGTTACAAATATAATCACTTTCTTTTGAAACTGCCATGGGCTACTTAAAAGCATTCTACAGCAACTCACATGCATTTCTCTGAAAGAAAAGCAGTCTTTTCCAACAATTCAATTCACTGTGCGAAGTGAATGGAGTGTTGCTTCACTTTCTCAATGCTGTACTTTCAGAGAAAATCACTTTCCTTTGAAAGTGCCTTAAACTAATTAAAAGCATTCACCAGCAACTCACATGCATTTCTCTGAAATAGAAGCAGTCTGTTCCAACACTTCAATTCACTGTCTGAAGTGAACGGAGCATTGCTTCACTTTGCAAATGCCTTAGTTACAGAGATAATCACTTTCATTTGAAACTGCCTTGAGCTACTTGCAGGCATTCACCAGCAATTCACATGCATTTCTCTGAAAGAAAAGCAGTCTGTTCCAACAGTTCATTTCACTGTGCGAAGTAAATGGAGTGTTGCTTCACTTTCTAAATGCTGTACTTTCAGAGAAAATCGCTTTCCTTTGAAACTGCCTTGGGCTACTTACAGGCATTCACCAGCAACTCACATGTGTTTCTCTGAAAGAGAAGCAGTCTGTTTCAACACTTCAATTCACTGTGCGAAGTGAATGGAGTGTTGCTTCACTTTCTAAGGGCTGCACTTTCAGAGAAAATCACTTTCCTTTGAAAGTGCCTTAAACTACTTACGAGCATTCACCTGCAAATCACATGAGTTTCTCTGAAAGAGAAGCAGTCTGTTCCAACACTTCAATTCACTGTGCGAAGTGACTGGAGTATTGCTTCACTTTCTAAATGCTGTACTGTCAGAGAAAATCACTTTCCTTTGAAACTGTCTTAGGCTACATACAAGCATTCACCAGCAACTCACATGCATTTCTCTGAAAGAGAAGCTGTCTGTTTCAACACCTTAATTCACTGTGCGAATTGAATGGAGTGTTGCTTCACTTTCTAAATGCTGTACTTTCAGAGAAAATCACTTTCCTTTGAAAGTGCCTTAAGCTACATATGAGCATTCAACAGCAAATCACATGAGTTTCTCTGAAAGAGAAGCAGTCTGTTCCAAAACTTCAATTCACAGTGCGAGTGAATGTAGTGTTGCTTCACTTTCTAAAGGCTGTACTTTCAGAGAAAATCACTTTCCTTTGAAAGTGCCTTAAACTTATTACAAGCATTCACAAGAAACTCATGCATTTCTCTGAAAGAGAAGCAGTCTTTTCCAACACTTCAATTCACTGTGCGAAGTGACTGGAGTGTTGCTTCACTTTCTAAATGCTGTACTTTCAGAGAAAATCACTTTCCTTTGAAAGTGCCTTAGGCTACATACAAGCATTCACCAGCAACTCACATGCATTTCTCTGAAAGAGAAGCAGTCTGTTTCAACATTTCAATTCACTGTGCGAAGTGAATGGAGTGTTGCTTCACTTTCTAAATGCTGTAGTTACAAATATAATCACTTTCTTTTGAACTGCCTTGGGCTACATACAAGCATTCACCAGCAACTCACATGCATTTCTCTGAAAGAGAAGCAGTCTGTTTCAACACTTCAATTCACTGTGCGAAGTGAATGGACTGTTGCTTCACTTTCTAAATGCTGTAGTTACAAATATAATCACTTTCCTTTGAAACTGCCTTTGGCTCCACACAAGCATTCAGCAGCAACACACATGCATTTCTCTGAAAGAGAAGCAGTCTGTTTCAACACTTCAATTCACTGTGCGAAGTGAATGGAGTGTTGCTTCACATTCTAAAGGCTGTATTTTCAGAGAAAATCACTTTCCTTTGAAAATCCTCAGGCTACATACAAGCATTCACCAGCAACTCACATGCATATCTCTAAAAGAGAAGCAGTCTGTTTCAACACTTCAATTAACTGTGAGAAGTGAATGGAGTGTTGCTTCACTTTCTAAATTCTGTACTTTCAGAGAAAATCACTTTCCTTTGAAAGTGCCTTAAGCTACTTACGAGCATTCACCTGCAAATCACATGAGTATCTCTGAAAGAGAAGCAGTCTGTTCCAACACTTCAATTCACTGTGCGATGTGACTGGAGTGTTGCTTCACTTTCTAAATGCTGTACTTTCAGAGAAAATCACTTTCCTTTGAAAGTGTCTTAAACTAATTACAAGCATTCACAAGAAACTACATTCATTTCTCTGAAAGAGAAGTAGTCTGTTCCAACACTTCAATTCACTGTGCGAAGTGAATGGAGTGTTTCTTCACTTTCTATATGCTATACTTTCAGAGAAATTCATTTTCCTTTGTAACTGCCTTAAGCTGCTTATGAGCATTCAACAGCAAATCAGATGAGTTTCTCTGAAAGAGAAGCAGTCTGTTCCAACACTTCTATTCACTGTGCGAAGTGAATGGAGTGTTGCTTCACTTTCTAAGGGCTGCACTTTCAGAGAAAATCACTTTCCTTTGAAAAGCCTCAGGCTAAATACAAGCATTCACCAGCAACTCTCATGCATTTCTCTGAATGAGAAGCAGTCTGTTTCAACCCTTCAATTCACTGTGCGAAGTGAATGGAGTGTTGCTTCACTTTCTAAATTCTGTACTTTCAGAGAAAATCACTTTCCTTTGAAAGTGCCTTAAGCTACTTACAAGCATTCACCTGCAAATCACATGAGTTTCTCTGAAAGAGAAGCAGTCTGTTCCAACACTTCAGTTCACTGTTTGAAGTGACTGGAGTGTTGCTTAACTTTCTAAATGCTGTACTTTCAGAGAAAATCACTTTCCTTTGAAAGTGTCTTAAACTATTTACAAGCATTCACAAGAAACTACATTCATTTCTCTGAAAGAGAAGCAGTCTGTTCCAACACTTCAATTCACTGTGCGAAGTGAATGGAGTGTTGACTCACTTTCTAAAGGCTGTACTTTCAGAGAAAATCACTTTCCTTTGAAACTGCCTTAGGCTACATAGAAGCATTCACGAGCAACTCACATGCATTTCTCTGAAATAGAAGCAGTCTGTTCCAACAGTTCAATTCACTGTGCGAAGTGAATGGAGTGTTGCTTCACTTTCTAAATACCGTAGTTACAGATATAATCAGTTTCTTTGGAAACAGCCTTAAGCTACTTATAAGCATTCACCAGCAAATCCCATGCGTTTCTCTGAAAAAGAAGCAGTCTGTTCCAACAGTTCATTTCACTGTGCGAAGTGAATGGAGTGTTGCTTCACTTTCTAAATGCTGTAATTTCAGAGAAAATCACTTTCTTTTGAAAGTGCCTTAAGCTACTTAAATGCATTCGCAAGAAACTCACAGGCATTTCTCTGAAAGTGAAGCAGTCTGTTCCAACACTTCAATTGACTGTGCTAAGTGAATGGAGTGTTGCTTCACTTTCTACATGCTGTACTTTCAGAGAAAATCACTTTTCTTTGAAACTGCCTTAGGCTTCATACAAGCATTCACCAGCAACTCACATGCATTTCTTGAAAGAGAAGCAGTCTGTTTCAACACTTCACTTCAGTGTGCGAAGTGAATGGAGTGTTGCTTCACTTTCTACATTCTGTACTTTCAGAGAAAATCACTTTCCTTTGAAAGTGCCTTAAGCTACTTATGAGCATTAACCAGCAAATCACATGAGTTTCTCTGAAAGAGAAGCAGTCTGTTCCAACACTTCAAATCACTGTGCTAAGTGACTGGAGTGTTGCTTCACTTTCTGAATGCTGTAGTTACAAATATAATCACTTTCTTTTGAAACTGCCTTGGGCTACTTACAAGCATTTACTAGCAACACATATGCATTTCTCTGAAAGAGAAGCAGTCTGCTCCAACACTTCAATTCACTGTGCGGAGTGAATGGAGTGTTGTTTCACTTTCTAAATGCTGTACTTTCAGAGAAAATCACTTTCCTTTGAAAGTGCCTTAAACTTATCACAAGCATTCACAAGAAACTCACATGCATTTCTCTGAAAGAGAAGCAGTCTGTTCCAACACTTCAATTCACTCTGCGAAGTGAATGGAGTGTTGCTTCACTTTCTAAATGCTGTACTTTCAGAGAAAATCACTTTCCTTTGAAACTGCCTTAGACTACATACAAGCATTCACCAGCAACTCACATGCATTTCTCTAAAAGAGAAGCAGTCTGTTTCAACCCTTCAATTCACTGTGCGAAGTGAATGCAGTGTTGCTTCACTTTCTAAATGCTGTACTTTCAGAGAAAATCACTTTCTTTGAAAGTGCCTTAAACTAATTACAAGCATTCACAAGAAACTCACATGCATTTCTCTGAAAGAGAAGCAGTCTGTTCCACACTTCAATTCACTGTGCGAAGTGAAGGGAGTGTTGCTTCACTTTCTAAATGCTGTAGTTACAAATATAATCACTTTCTTTTGAACTGCCTTGGGCTACTTACAAGCACTCACCAGCAACTTACATGCATTTCTCTGAAAGAGAAGCAGTCTGTTCCAATACTTCAATTCACTGTGCGAAGTGAATGGAGTGTTGCTTCACTTTCTAAAGGCTGTACTTTCAGAGAAAATCACTTTCCTTTGAAACTGCCTTAGGCTACATACAAGCATTCACCAGCAACTCACATGCATTTCTCTGAAAGAGAAGCAGTCTGTTTCAACACTTCAATTCATTGTGCGATGTGAATGGAGTGTTGCTTCACTTTCTAAAGGCTGTACTTTCAGAAAAAATCACTTTCCTTTGAAACAGCCTTTGGCTACATACAAGCATTCACCAGCATCTCACATGCATTTCCCTGAAAGTGAAGCAGTCAGTTTCAACCCTTCAATTCACTGTGCAAAGTGAGTGCAGTGTTGCTTCACTTTCTAAATTCTGTACTTTCAGAGAAAATCACTTTCCTTTGAAACTGCCTTAAGCTACTTACGAGGATTCACCAGCAAATAACATGAGTTTCTCTGAAGGAGAAGCAGTCTGTTCAAACACTTCAATTCACTGTGCGAAGTGACTGGAGTGTTGCTTCACATTCTAAATGCTGTACTTTCAGAGAAAATCACTTTCCTTTGAAAGTGTCTTAAACTAATTACAAGCATTCACAAGAAACTACATTCATTTCTCTGAAAGAGAAGCAGTCTGTTCCAACACATCAATTCACTGAGCGAAGTGAATGGAGTGTTGCTTCACTTTCTACAGGCTGTACTTTCAGAGAAAATAACTTTCCTTTGAAAAGCCTCAGGCTAAATACAAGCATTCACCAGCAACTCTCATGCATTTCTCTGAATGAGAAGCAGTCTGTTTCAACCCTTCAATTCACTGTGCGAAGTGAATGGAGTGTTGCCTCACTTTCTAAATTCTGTACTTTCAGAGAAAATCACTTTCCTTTGTAAGTGCCTTAAGCTACTTACGAGCATTCACCTGCAAATCACATGAGTTTCTCTGAAAGAGAAGCAGTCTGTTCCAACACTTCAATTCACTGTTCGAAGTGACTGGAGTGCTGCTTAACTTTCTAAATGCTGTACTTTCAGAGAAAATCACTTTCCTTTGATAGTGTCTTAAACTAATTACAAGCATTCACAAGAAACTACATTCATTTCTCTGAAAGAGAAGCAGTCTGTTCCAACACTTCAATTCACTGTGCGAAATGAATGGAGTGTTGCTTCACTTTCTAAAGGCTGTACTTTCAGAGAAAATCACTTTCCTTTGAAACTGCCTTAGGCTACATAGAAGCATTCACGAGCAACTCACATGCATTTCTCGGAAATAGAAGCAGTCTGTTCCAACACTTCAATTCACTGTGCGAAGTGAATGGAGTGTTGCTTCACTTTCTAAATACCGTAGTTACAGATATAATCAGTTTCTTTGGAAACAGCCTTAAGCTACTTACAAGCATTCACCAGCAAATCCCATGCGTTTCTCTGAAAAAGAAGCAGTCTGTTCCAACAGTTCATTTCACTGTGCGAAGTGAATGGAGTGTTGCTTCACTTTCTAAATGCTGTAATTTCAGAGAAAATCACTTTCTTTTGAAAGTGCCTTAAGCTACTTAAATGCATTCGCAAGAAACTCACAGGCATTTCTCTGAAAGTGAAGCAGTCTGTTCCAACACTTCAATTGACTGTGCTAAGTGAATGGAGTGTAGCTTCACTTTCTACATGCTGTACGTTCAGAGAAAATCACTTTTCTTTGAAACTGCCTTAGGTTTCATACAAGCATTCACCAGCAACTCACATGCATTTCTTGAAAGAGAAGCAGTCTGTTTCAACACTTCACTTCAGTGTGCGAAGTGATTGGAGTGTTGCTTCACTTTCTAAATTCTGTACTTTCAGAGAAAATCACTTTCCTTTGAAAGTGCCTTAAGCTACTTATGAGCATTAACCAGCAAATCACATGAGTTTCTGTGAAAGAGAAGCAGTCTGTTCCAACACTTCAAATCACTGTGCTAAGTGACTGGACTGTTGCTTCACTTTCTGAATGCTGTAGTTACAAATGTAATCACTTTCTTTTGAAACTGCCTTGGGCTACTTACAAGCATTAACCAGCAACACATATGCATTTCTCTGAAAGAGAAGCAGTCTGCTCCAACACTTCAATTCACTGTGCGGAGTGAATGGAGTGTTGTTTCACTTTCAAAATGCTGTACTTTCAGAGAAAATCACATTCCTTTGAAAGTCCCTTAGCTACTTACGAGCATTCACCAGCAAATCACATGAGTTTCTCTGAAAGAGAAGCAGTCTGTTCCAACACTTCAATTCAGTGTGCGAAGTGACTGGAGTGTTGCTTCACTTTCTAAATGCTGTACTTTCAGAGAAAATCACGTTCCTTTGAAAGTGTCTTGAACTAATTACAAGCATTCACAAGAAACTACATGCATTTCTCTGAAAGAAAAGCAGTCTGTTCTAGCACTTCAATTAACTGTTCAAAGTGACTGGAGTGTTGCTTCACTTTCTAAATGCTGTACTTTCAAAGAAAATCACTTTCCTTTGAAACTGCCTTAAGCTACTTATGAGCATTCAACAGCAAATCAGATGAGTTTCTCGGAAAGAGAAGCAGTCTGTTCCAACACTTCAATTCACTGTGCAAAGTGAATGGAGTGTTGCTTCACTTTCTAAAGGCTGTACTTTCCGAGAAAATCACTTTCCTTTGAAACTGCCTTAGGCTGCATACAAGCATTCACCAGCAACTCACATGCATTTCTCTGAAAGAGAAGCAGTCTGTTTCAACACATCAATTCACTGTGCGAAGTGAATGGAGTGTTGCTTCACTTTATAAATGCTGTAGTTACAAATAGAATCACTTTCTTTTGAACTGCCTTCGGCTACTTACAAGCATTCATCAGCAACTCACATGCATTTCTCAGAAAGAGAAGCAGTCTGTTCCAACACTTAAATTCACTGTGCGAAGTAAATGGAGTGTTTCTTCACTTTCTAAATTCTGTACTTTCAGAGAAAATCACTTTCCTTTGAAAGTGTCTTAAACTAATTACAAGCATTCACAAGAAACTACATTCATTTCTCTGAAAGAGAAGCAGTCTGTTCCAACACTTTAATTCACTGTGCGAAGTGAATGGAGTGTTTCTTTACTTTCTAAATGCTGTACTTTCAGAGAAAATCACTTTCCTTTGAAACTGCCTTAAGCTACTTATGAGCATTCAACAGCAAATCAGATGAGTTTCTCTGAAAGAGAAGCAGTCTGTTCCAACACTTCAATTCACTGTGCGAAGTGAATGGAGTGTTGCTTCACTTTCTAAATGCTGTACTTTCAGAGAAAATCACTTTCCTTTGAAACTGCCTTAGGCTATAGAGAAGCATTCACCAGCAACTCACATGCATTTCTCTGAAAGAGAAGCAGTCTGTTTCAGCACTTCAATTCACTGTGCGAAGTGAATGGAGTGTTGCTTCACTTTCCAAATGCTGTACTTTCAGAGAAAATCACTTTCGTTTGAAACTGCCTTAGAGTACTTATGAGCATTCACCAGCAAATCACATGAGTTTCTCTGAGAGAGAAGCAGTCTGTTCCAACACTTCAATTCACTGTGCGAAGTGACTGGAGTGTTGCTTCACTTTCTAAATTCTGTACTTTCAGAGAAAATCACTTTCCTTTGAAAGTGCCTTAAACTTATTACAAGCATTCACAAGAAACTCACATGCATTTCTCTGAAAGAGAAGCAGTCTGTTCCAACACTTCAATTCACTGTGCGAAGTGAATGGAGTGTTGCTTCACTTTCTAAATGCTGTACTTTCAGAGAAAATCACTTTCCTTTCAAACTGCCTTAGGCTACATACAAGCATTCACCAGCAACTCACATGCATTTCTCTGAAAGAGAAGCAGTAGGTTTCAACACTTCTATTCACTGTGCGAAGTGAATGGACTGTTGCTTCACTTTCTAAATGCTGTAGTTACAAACATAATCACTTTCTTTTGAACTGCCTTAGGCTACATACAAGCACTCACCAGCAACTCACATGCATTTCTCTGAAAGAGAAGCAGTCTGTTCCAACACTTCAATTCACTGTGCGAAGTGAATGCAGTGTTGCCTCACTTTCTAAAAGCTGTACTTTCAGAGAAAATTATTTTCCTTTGAAACTGCCTTAAGCTACTTATGAGCATTCAACAGCAAATCAGATGAGTTTCTCTGAAAGAGAAGCAGTCTCTTCCAACACTTCAATGCACTGTGCGAAGTGAATGGAGTGTTGCTTCACTTTCTAAGGGCTACACTTTCAGAGAAAATCACTTACCTTTGAAAGTGCCTTAAACTACTTACGAGCATTCACCAGCAAAACACATGAGTTTCTCTGAAAGAGAAGCAGTCTGTTCCAACACTTCAATTCACTGTGCGATGTGACTGGAGTACTGCTTCACTTTCTAAATGCTGTACTTTCAGAGAAAATCACTTTCCTTTGAAAGTGCCTTAAACTAATTAAAAGCATTCACCAGCAACTCATATGCATTTCTCTGAAAGAGAAGCAGTCTGTTCCAACACTTCAATTCACTGTGCGAATTGAATGGAGTCTTGCTTCACTTTCTAAATACCGTAGTTACAGATATAATCAGTTTCTTTGGAAACAGCCTTAAGCTACTTACAAGCATTCACCAGCAAATCACATGCGTTTCTCTGAAAAAGAAGCAGTCTGTTCCAACACTTCAATTCACTGTGCGAAGTGAATGGAGTGTTGCTTCACTTTCTCAATGCTGTACTTTCAGAGAAAATCACTTTCCTTTGAAAGTGCCTTAAACTAATTAAAAGCATTCACCAGCAACTCACATGCATTTCTCTGAAATAGAAGCAGTCTGTTCCAACACTTCAATTCACTGTGTGAAGTGAACGGAGCGTTGCTTCACTTTGTAAATGCCTTAGTTACAGAGATAATCACTTTCTTTAGAAACTACCTTAAGCTACTTACAGGCATTCACCAGCAATTCACATGCATTTCTCTGAAAGAAAAGCAGTCTGTTCCAACAGTTCATTTCACTGTGCGAAGTGAATGGAGTGTTGCTTCACTTTCTAAATGCTGTACTTTCAGAGAAAATCGCTTTCCTTTGAAACTGCCTTGGGCTACTTACAGGCATTCACCAGCAACTCACATGTATTTCTCTGAAAGAGAAGCAGTCTGTTTCAACACTTCAATTCACTGTGCGAAGTGAATGGAGTGTTGCTTCACTTTCTAAGGGCTGCACTTTCAGAGAAAATCACTTTCCTTTGAAAGTTCCTTAAACTACTAACGAGCATTCACCTGCAAATCACATGAGTTTCTCTGAAAGAGAAGCAGTCTGTTCCAACACTTCAATTCACTGTGCGAAGTGACTGGAGTATTGCTTCACTTTCTAAATGCTGTACTGTCAGAGAAAATCACTTTCCTTTGACACTGTCTTAGGCTACATACAAGCATTCACCAGCAACTCACATGCATTTCTCTGAAAGAGAAGCTGTCTGTTTCAACACCTTAATTCACTGTGCGAATTGAATGGAGTGTTGCTTCACTTTCTAAATGCTGTACTTTCAGAGAAAATCACTTTCCTTTGAAAGTGCCTTAAGCTACATATGAGCATTCAACAGCAAATCACATGAGTTTCTCTGAAAGAGAAGCAGTCTGTTCCAAAACTTCAATTCACAGTGCGAGTGAATGTAGTGTTGCTTCACTTTCTAAAGGCTGTACTTTCAGAGAAAATCACTTTCCTTTGAAAGTGCCTTAAACTTATTACAAGCATTCACAAGAAACTCATGCATTTCTCTGAAAGAGAAGCAGTCTGTTTCAACATTTCAATTCACTGTGTGAAGTGAATGGAGTGTTGCTTCACTTTCTAAATGCTGTAGTTACAAATATAATCACTTTCTTTTGAACTGCCTTGGGCTACATACAAGCATTCACCAGCAACTCACATGCATTACTCTGAAAGAGAAGCAGTCTGTTTCAACACTTCAATTCACTGTGCGAAGTGAATGGACTGTTGCTTCACTTTCTAAATGCTGTAGTTACAAATATAATCACTTTCCTTGAAACTGCCTTTGGTTACACACAAGCATTCACCAGCAACACACATGCATTTCTCTGAAATAGAAGCAGTCTGTTTCAACACTTCAATTTACTGTGCGAAGTGAATGGAGTGTTGCTTCACATTCTAAAGGCTGTATTTTCAGAGAAAATCACTTTCCTTTGAAAATCCTCAGGCTACATACAAGCATTCACCAGCAACTCACATGCATGTCTCTAAAAGAGAAGCAGTCTGTTTCAACACTTCAATTAACTGTGCGAAGTGAATGGAGTGTTGCTTCACTTTCCAAATTCTGTACTTTCAAAGAAAATCACTTTCCTTTGAAAGTGCCTTGGGCTACTTAAAAGCATTCTCCAGCGACTCACATGCTTTTCTCTGAAAGAGAAGCAGTCTTTTCCAACAATTCAATTCACTGTGCGAAGTGAATGGAGTGTTGCTTCACTTTCGAAATTCTGTACATTCAGAAAAAATCACTTTCTTTTGAAAGTGCCTTAAGCTACTTACCAGCATTAACCAGCAACTCACATGCATTTCTCTGAAAGAGAAGCAGTCTGTTCCAACACTTCAATTCACTCTGCGGAGTGAATGGAGTGTTGCTTCACTGTCTCAATGCTGTACTCTCAGAGAAAATCACTTTCTTTTGAAAGTGCCTTAAGCTACTTACCAGCATTCACCAGCAAATCACATGAGTGTCTCTGAAAGAGAAGCAGTCTGTTCCAACACTTCAATTCACTCTGCGAAGTGAATAGAGTGTTGCTTCGCTTTCTAAATGTTGTATTTCAGAAAAAATCACTTTCCTTTGAAACTGCCTTAAGCTACTTACAAGCATTCACCAGCAAATCACATTCGTTTCTCTGAAAGAGAAGCAGTCTGTTCCAACATTTCCATTCTCTGGGCGAAGTGAATGGAGTGCTGCTTCACATTATAAATGCTATACTCTCAGAGAATATCACTTTCCTTTGAAAGTGCCTTAAGCTACTTAAAAGCATTCACCAGCAACTCACATGAGTTTCTCTGAAAAGAAGCAGTCTGTTCCAACACTTCAATTCACTGTGTGAAGTGAACGGAGAGTTGCTTCACTTTCTAAATGCCATAGTTACAGAGATAATCACTTTCTTTAGAAACTGCCTTAAGCTACTTACAGGCATTCACCAGCAAATCACATGCGTTTCTCAGAAAGAGAAGCAGTCTGTTTCAACAGTTCAATTCACTGTGCGAAGTGAATGGAGGGTTGAGTCACTTTCTAAAGGCTGAACTTTCAGAGAAAATCACTTTCCTTTGAAACTGCCTTAAACTAATTACAACCATTCATAAGAAACTCACATGTATTTCTCTGAAAGAGAACCAGTCTGTTCCAACACTTCAATTCACTGGGCGAAGTGAATGGAGTGTTGCTTCACTTTCTAAATGCTGTAGTTACAAATATAATCACTTTCATTTGAAACAGCCTTAAGCTACTTACAAGCATTCACCAGCAAATCACATGCGTTTCTCTGAAAGAGAAGCAGTCTGTTCCAACACTTCAGTTCACAGTGCGAAGTGAATGGAGTGTTGCTTCACTTTCTAAATGCTGTACTGTCAGAGAAAATCACTTTCCTTTAAAACTGCCTTAGGCTACATACAAGCATTCACCAGCAACTCACATGCATTTCTCTGAAAGAGAAGCTTCTGTTTCAACACCTTAATTCACTGTGCGAATTGAATGGAGTGTTGCTTCACTTTCTAAATGCTGTACTTTCAGAGAAAATTACTTTCCTTTGAAAGTGCCTTAAGCTACATATGAGCATTCACCAGCAAATCACATGCGTTTCTCTGAATGAGAAGCAGTCTGTTTCAACACTTCAATTCACTTTGTGAGGTTAATGGAGTGTTGCTTCACTTTCTAAATGCTGTACTGTGAGAGAAAATCACTTTCCTTTGAAACTGCCTTAGGCTACATACAAGCATTCACCAGCAACTCACATGCATTTCTCTGAAAGAGAAGCAGTCTGTTCCAACACTTCAATTCACTGTGCGGAGTGAATGGAGTGTTGCTTCACTTTCTAAAGGCTGTGCTTTTAGAGAAAATTACTTTCTTTGAGAGTGCCTTAACTAATTACTACCATTCACAAGAAACTCACATGCATTTCTCTGAAAGAGAACCAGTCTGTTCCAACACTTCAATTCACTGTGCGAAGTGAATGGAGTGTTGCTTCACTTTCGAAATGCTGTACATTCAGAAAAAATCACTTTCTTTTGAAAGTGCCTTAAGCTACTTACCAGCATTAACCAGCAACTCACATGCATTTCTCTGAAAGAGAAGCAGTCTGTTCCAACACTTCAATTCACTCTGCGGAGTGAATGGAGTGTTGCTTCACTGTCTCAATGCTGTACTCTCAGAGAAAATCACTTTCTTTTGAAAGTGCCTTAAGCTACTTACCAGCATTCACCAGCAAATCACATGAGTGTCTCTGAAAGAGAAGCAGTCTGTTCCAACACTTCAATTCACTCTGCGAAGTGAATAGAGTGTTGCTTTGCTTTCTAAATGTTGTATTTCAGAAAAAATCACTTTCCTTTGAAACTGCCTTAAGCTACTTACAAGCATTCACCAGCAAGTCACATTCGTTTCTCTGAAAGAGAAGCAGTCTGTTCCAACATTTCCATTCTCTGGGCGAAGTGAATGGAGTGCTGCTTCACATTCTAATTGCTATACTTTCAGAGAAAATCACTTTCCTTTGAAAGTGCCTTAAGCTACTTAAAAGCATTCACCAGCAACTCACATGAGTTTCTCTGAAAAGAAGCAGTCTGTTCCAACACTTCAATTCACTGTGTGAAGTGAACGTAGCGTTGCTTCACTTTCTAAAGGCTGTAGTTACAAATATAATCACTTTCTTTTGAAACAGCCTTAAGCTACTTACAAGCATTCACCAGCAAATCACATGCGTTTCTCTGAAAGAGAAGCAGTCTGTTCCAACACTTCAATTCACAGTGTGAAGTGAATGGAGTGTTGCTTCACTTTCTAAATGCTGTACTGTCAGAGAAAATCACTTTCCTTTGAAACTGCCTTAGGCTACATACAAGCATTCACCAGCAACTCACATGCATTTCTCTGAAAGAGAAGCAGTCTGTTCCAACACTTCAATTCACTGTGCGGAGTGAATGGAGTGTTGCTTCACTTTCTAAAGGCTGTACTTTCAGAGAAAATTACTTTCTTTGAGAGTGCCTTAACTAATTACTACCATTCACAAGAAACTCACATGCATTTCTCTGAAAGAGAACCAGTCTGTTCCAACACTTCAATTCACTGTGCGAAGTGAATGGAGTGTTGCTTCACTTTCGAAATGCTGTACATTCAGAAAAAATCACTTTCTTTTGAAAGTGCCTTAAGCTACGTACCAGCATTAACCAGCAACTCACATGCATTTCTCTGAAAGAGAAGCAGTCTGTTCCAACACTTCAATTCACTCTGCGGAGTGAATGGAGTGTTGCTTCACTGTCTCAATGCTGTACTCTCAGAGGAAATCACTTTCTTTTGAAAGTGCCTTAAGCTACTTACCAGCATTCACCAGCAAATCACATGAGTGTCTCTGAAAGAGAAGCAGTCTGTTCCAACACTTCAATTCACTCTGCGAAGTGAATAGAGTGTTGCTTCGCTTTCTAAATGTTGTATTTCAGAAAAAATCACTTTCCTTTGAAACTGCCTTAAGCTACTTACAAGTATTCACCAGCAAGTCACATTCGTTTCTCTGAAAGAGAAGCAGTCTGTTCCAACATTTCCATTCTCTGGGCGAAGTGAATGGAGTGCTGCTTCACATTCTAATTGCTATACTTTCAGAGAAAATCACTTTCCTTTGAAAGTGCCTGAAGCTACTTAAAAGCATTCACCAGCAACTCACATGAGTTTCTCTGAAAAGAAGCAGTCTGTTCCAACACTTCAATTCACTGTGTGAAGTGAACGTAGCGTTGCTTCACTTTCTAAAGCCTGTAGTTACAAATATAATCACTTTCTTTTGAAACAGCCTTAAGCTACTTACAAGCATTCACCAGCAAATCACATGCGTTTCTCTGAAATAGAAGCAGTCTGTACCAACACTTCAATTCACAGTGTGAAGTGAATGGAGTGTTGCTTCACTTTCTAAATGCTGTACTGTCAGACAAAATCACTTTCCTTTGAAACTGCCTTAGGCTACATACAAGCATTCACCAGCAACTCACATGCATTTCTCTGAAAGAGAAGCTGTCTGTTTCAACACGTTAATTCACTGTGCGAATTGAATGGAGTGTTGCTTCACTTTCTAAATGCTGTACTTTCAGAGAAAAACACTTTCCTTTGAAAGTGCCTTAAGCTACATATGAGCATTCACCAGCAAATCACATGCGTTTCTCTGAAAGAGAAGCAGTCTGTTTCAACACTTCAATTCACAGTGTGAGGTTAATGGAGTGTTGCTTCACTTTCTAAATGCTGTACTGTCAGAGAAAATCACTTTCCTTTGGAACTGCCTTAGGCTACATACATGCATTCACCAGGAACTCACCTGCATTTCTCTGAAAGAGAAGCTGTCTGTTTCAACACCTTAATTCACTGTGCGAATTGAATGAATTGAATGGAGTGTTGCTTCACTTTCTAAATGCTGTAGTTACAAATATAATCACTTTCTTTTGAAACTGCCTTGGGCTACTTAAAAGCATTCTCCAGCAACTCACATGCGTTTCTCTGAAAGAGAAGCTGTCTGTTTCAACACCTTAATTCACTGTGCGAATTGAATCGAGTGTTGCTTCACTTTCTAAATGCTGTAATTTCAGTGAAAATCACTTTCCTTTGAAAGTGCCTTAAGCTACATATGAGCATTCAACAGCAAATCACATGAGTTTGTCTGAAAGAGAAGCAGTCTGTTCCAACACTTCAATTCACTGTGCGGAGTGAATGGAGTGTTGCATCACTTTTTAAATGCTGTACTTTCAGAGAAAATCACTTTCTTTGAGAGTGCCTTAACTAATTACAAGCATTCACAAGAAACTCACATGCATTTCTCTGAAGGAGAAGCAGTCTGCTTCAACACTTCAATTCACTGTGCGAAGTGAATGGAGTGCTGCTTCACTTTCTAAATGCTGTACATTCAGAGAAAATCACTTTCCTTTGAAAGTGCCTTAAGCTACTTACAAGCATTCACAAGAAACTCACCTGCATTTCTCTGAAAGAGAAGCTGTCTGTTTCAACACCTTAATTCACTGTGCGAATTGAATGCAGTGTTGCTTCACTTTCTAAATGCTGTAGTTACAAATACAATCACTTTCTTTTGAAACTGCCTTGGGCTACTTAAAAGCATTCTCCAGCAACTCACATGCATTTCTCTGAAAGAGAAGCAGTCTTTTCCAACAATTCAATTCACTGTGCGAAGTGAATGGAGTGTTGCTTCACTTTCGAAATGCTGTACTTTCAGAAAAAATCACTTTCTTTTGAAAGTGCCTTAAGCTACTTACCAGCATTAACCAGCAACTCACATGCATTTCTCTGAAAGAGAAGCAGTCTGTTCCAACACTTCAATTCACTGTGCGGAGTGAATGGAGTGTTGCTTCACTTTCTGAATGCTATAGTTACAAATATAATCACTTTCTTTTGAAACTGCCTTGGGCTACTTTCAAGCATTCACCAGCAACTCACATGCATTTCTATGAGAGAAAAGCAGTCTGTTCCAACACTTCAATTCACTGTGCGGAGTGAATGGAGTATTGCTTCACTTTCTAAATGCTGTACTTCAGAGAAAATCACTTTCCTTTGAAACTCCCTTAAACTAAATACAACCATTCACAAGAAACTCACATGCATTTCTCTGAAAGAGAACCAATCTGTTTCAACACTTCAATTCACTGGGCGAAGTGAATGGAGTGTTGCTTCACTTTCTAAATGCTGTAGTTACAAATATAATCACTTTCTTTTGAAACAGCCTTAAGCTACTTACAAGCATTCACCAGCAAATCACATGCGTTTCTCTGAAAGAGAAGCAGTCTGTTCCAACACTTCAATTCACAGTGTGAAGTGAATGGAGTGTTGCTTCGCTTTCTAAATGCTGTACTGTCAGAGAAAATCACTTCCCTGTGAAACTGCCTTAGGCTACATACAAGCATTCACCAGCAACTCACATGCATTTCTCTGAAAGAGAAGCTGTCTGTTTCAACACCTTAATTCACTGTGCGAATTGAATGGAGTGTTGCTTCACTTTCTAAATGCTGTAATTTCAGTGAAAATCACTTTCCTTTGAAAGTGCCTTAAGCTACATATGAGCATTCAACAGCAAATCACATGAGTTTCTCTGAAAGAGAAGCAGGCTGTTCCAACACTTCAATTCACTCTGCGAAGTGAATAGAGTGTTGCTTCACTTTCAAAATGCCGTAGTTACAGATATAATCAGTTTCTTTTGAAACAGCCTTAAGCTACTTACCAGCATTAACCAGCAACTCACATGCATTTCTCTGAAAGAGAAGCAGTCTGTTCCAACACTTCAATTCACTGTGCGGAGTGAATGGAGTTTTGCTTCACTTTTTAAATGCTGTACTTTCAGGGAAAATTACTTTCTTTGTGAGTGCCTTAACTAATTACAAGCATTCACAAGAAACTCACATGCATTTCTCTGAAAGAGAAGCAGTCTGCTTCAACACTTCAATTCACTGTGCGAAGTGAATGGAGTGCTGCTTCACTTTCTAAATGCTGTACATTCAGAGAAAATCACTTTCCTTTGAAACTGCCTTAGGCTACATACAAGCATCCACCAGCAACTCACATGCATTTCTCTGAAAGAGAAGCATGCTGTTCCAACACTTCACTTCACTGTGCGAAGTGAATGGATTGTTCTTCACTTTCTAAATGCTGTAATTTCAGAGAAAATCACTTTCCCTTGAAAGTGCCTTAAGCTACTTACAAGCATTCACAAGAAACTCACCTGCATTTCTCTGAAAGAGAAGCTGTCTGTTTCAACACCTTAATTCACTGTGCGAATTGAATGGAGTGTTGCTTCACTTTCTAAATGCTGTAGTTACAAAAACAATCACTTTCTTTTGAAACTGCCTTGGGCTACTTAAAAGCATTCTCTAGCAACTCACATGCATTTCTCTGAAAGAGAAGCAGTCTTTTCCAACAATTCAATTCACTGTGCGAAGTGAATGGAGTGTTGCTTCACTTTCGAAATGCTGTACTTTCAGAAAAAATCACTTTCTTTTAAAGTGCCTTAAGCTACTTACCAGCATTAACCAGCAACTCACATGCATTTCTCTGAAAGAGAAGCAGTCTGTTCCAACACTTCAATTCACTGTGCGGAGTGAATGGAGTGTTGCTTCACTTTCTCAATGCTGTACTTTCAGAGAAAATCACTTTCCTTTGAAACTGCCTTGGGATACTTACAGGCATTCACCAGAAACTCACATGTATTTCTCTGAAAGAGAAGCAGTCTGTTTCCAAACTTCAATTCACTGTGCGAAGTGAATGAAGTGTTGCCTCACTTTCTAAAGGCTGTACTTTCAGAGAAAATCACTTTCCTTTGAAACTCCCTTAAACTAAATACAACCATTCACAAGAAACTCACATGCATTTCTCTGAAAGAGAACCAATGTGTTTCAACACTTCAATTCACTGGGCGAAGTGAATGGAGTGTTGCTTCACTTTCTAAATGCTGTAGTTACAAATATAATCACTTTCTTTTGAAACAGCCTTAAGCTACTTACAAGCATTCACCAGCAAATCACATGCGTTTCTCTGAAAGAGAAGCAGTCTGTTCCAACACTTCAATTCACAGTGTGAAGTGAATGGAGTGTTGCTTCGCTTTCTAAATGCTGTACTGTCAGAGAAAATCACTTCCCTGTGAAACTGCCTTAGGCTACATACAAGCATTCACCAGCAACTCACATGCATTTCTCTGAAAGAGAAGCTGTCTGTTTCAACACCTTAATTCACTGTGCGAATTGAATGGAGTGTTGCTTCACTTTCTAAATGCTGTAATTTCAGTGAAAATCACTTTCCTTTCAAAGTGCCTTAAGCTACATATGAGCATTCAACAGCAAATCACATGAGTTTCTCTGAAAGAGAAGCAGGCTGTTCCAACACTTCAATTCACTCTGCGAAGTGAATAGAGTGTTGCTTCACTTTCAAAATGCCGTAGTTACAGATATAATCAGTTTCTTTTGAAACAGCCTTAAGCTACTTACCAGCATTAACCAGCAAATCACATGCATTTCTCTGAAAGAGAAGCAGTCTGTTCCAACAATTCAATTCACTGTGCGGAGTGAATGGAGTTTTGCTTCACTTTTTAAATGCTGTACTTTCAGAGAAAATTACTTTCTTTGAGAGTGCCTTAACTAATTACAAGCATTCACATGAAACTCACATGCATTTCTCTGAAAGAGAGGCAGTCTGCTTCAACACTTCAATTCACTGTGCGAAGTGAATGGAGTGCTGCTTCACTTTCTAAATGCTGTACATTCAGAGAAAATCACTTTCCTTTGAAACTGCCTTAGGCTACATACAAGCATCCACCAGCAACTCACATGCATTTCTCTGAAAGGGAAGCAGGCTGATCCAACACTTCACTTCACTGTGCGAAGTGAATGGATTGTTCTTCACTTTCTAAATGCTGTAATTTCAGAGAAAATCACTTTCCTTTGAAAGTGCCTTAAGCTACTTACAAGCATTCACAAGAAACTCACCTGCATTTCTCTGAAAGAGAAGCTGTCTGTTTCAACACCTTAATTCACTGTGCGAATTGAATGGAGTGTTGCTTCACTTTCTAAATGCTGTAGTTACAAATACAATCACTTTCTTTTGAAACTGCCTTGGGCTACTTAAAAGCATTCTCCAGCAACTCACATGCATTTCTCTGAAAGAGAAGCAGTCTTTTCCAACAATTCAATTCACTGTGCGAAGTGAATGGAGTGTTGCTTCACTTTCGAAATGCTGTACTTTCAGAAAAAATCACTTTCTTTTGAAAGTGCCTTAAGCTACTTACCAGCATTAACCAGCAACTCACATGCATTTCTCTGAAAGAGAAGCAGTCTGTTCCAACACTTCAATTCACTGTGCGGAGTGAATGGAGTGTTGCTTCACTTTCTCAATGCTGTACTTTCAGAGAAAATCACTTTCCTTTGAAACTGCCTCGGGCTACTTACAGGCATTCACTAGAAACTCACATGTATTTCTCTGAAAGAGAAGCAGTCTGTTTCCACACTTCAATTCACTGTGCGAAGTGAATGAAGTGTTGCGTCACTTTCTAAAGGCTGTACTTTCAGAGAAAATCACTTTCCTTTGAAACTCCCTTAAACTAAATACAACCATTCACAAGAAACTCACATGCATTTCTCTGAAAGAGAACCAATCTGTTTCAACACTTCAATTCACTGGGCGAAGTGAATGGAGTGTTGCTTCACTTTCTAAATGCTGTAGTTACAAATATAATCACTTTCTTTTGAAACAGCCTTAAGCTACTTACAAGCATTCACCAGCAAATCACATGCGTTTCTCTGAAAGAGAAGCAGTCTGTTCCAACACTTCAATTCACAGTGTGAAGTGAATGGAGTGTTGCTTCGCTTTCTAAATGCTGTAATTTCAGTGAAAATCACTTTCCTTTGAAAGTGCCTTAAGCTACATATGAGCATTCAACAGCAAATCACATGAGTTTGTCTGAAAGAGAAGCAGTCTGTTCCAACACTTCAATTCACTGTGCGGAGTGAATGGAGTGTTGCATCACTTTTTAAATGCTGTACTTTCAGAGAAAATCACTTTCTTTGAGAGTGCCTTAACTAATTACAAGCATTCACAAGAAACTCACATGCATTTCTCTGAAGGAGAAGCAGTCTGCTTCAACACTTCAATTCACTGTGCGAAGTGAATGGAGTGCTGCTTCACTTTCTAAATGCTGTACATTCAGAGAAAATCACTTTCCTTTGAAAGTGCCTTAAGCTACTTACAAGCATTCACAAGAAACTCACCTGCATTTCTCTGAAAGAGAAGCTGTCTGTTTCAACACCTTAATTCACTGTGCGAATTGAATGCAGTGTTGCTTCACTTTCTAAATGCTGTAGTTACAAATACAATCACTTTCTTTTGAAACTGCCTTGGGCTACTTAAAAGCATTCTCCAGCAACTCACATGCATTTCTCTGAAAGAGAAGCAGTCTTTTCCAACAATTCAATTCACTGTGCGAAGTGAATGGAGTGTTGCTTCACTTTCGAAATGCTGTACTTTCAGAAAAAATCACTTTCTTTTGAAAGTGCCTTAAGCTACTTACCAGCATTAACCAGCAACTCACATGCATTTCTCTGAAAGAGAAGCAGTCTGTTCCAACACTTCAATTCACTGTGCGGAGTGAATGGAGTGTTGCTTCACTTTCTGAATGCTATAGTTACAAATATAATCACTTTCTTTTGAAACTGCCTTGGGCTACTTTCAAGCATTCACCAGCAACTCACATGCATTTCTATGAGAGAAAAGCAGTCTGTTCCAACACTTCAATTCACTGTGCGGAGTGAATGGAGTATTGCTTCACTTTCTAAATGCTGTACTTCAGAGAAAATCACTTTCCTTTGAAACTCCCTTAAACTAAATACAACCATTCACAAGAAACTCACATGCATTTCTCTGAAAGAGAACCAATCTGTTTCAACACTTCAATTCACTGGGCGAAGTGAATGGAGTGTTGCTTCACTTTCTAAATGCTGTAGTTACAAATATAATCACTTTCTTTTGAAACAGCCTTAAGCTACTTACAAGCATTCACCAGCAAATCACATGCGTTTCTCTGAAAGAGAAGCAGTCTGTTCCAACACTTCAATTCACAGTGTGAAGTGAATGGAGTGTTGCTTCGCTTTCTAAATGCTGTACTGTCAGAGAAAATCACTTCCCTGTGAAACTGCCTTAGGCTACATACAAGCATTCACCAGCAACTCACATGCATTTCTCTGAAAGAGAAGCTGTCTGTTTCAACACCTTAATTCACTGTGCGAATTGAATGGAGTGTTGCTTCACTTTCTAAATGCTGTAATTTCAGTGAAAATCACTTTCCTTTGAAAGTGCCTTAAGCTACATATGAGCATTCAACAGCAAATCACATGAGTTTCTCTGAAAGAGAAGCAGGCTGTTCCAACACTTCAATTCACTCTGCGAAGTGAATAGAGTGTTGCTTCACTTTCAAAATGCCGTAGTTACAGATATAATCAGTTTCTTTTGAAACAGCCTTAAGCTACTTACCAGCATTAACCAGCAACTCACATGCATTTCTCTGAAAGAGAAGCAGTCTGTTCCAACACTTCAATTCACTGTGCGGAGTGAATGGAGTTTTGCTTCACTTTTTAAATGCTGTACTTTCAGGGAAAATTACTTTCTTTGTGAGTGCCTTAACTAATTACAAGCATTCACAAGAAACTCACATGCATTTCTCTGAAAGAGAAGCAGTCTGCTTCAACACTTCAATTCACTGTGCGAAGTGAATGGAGTGCTGCTTCACTTTCTAAATGCTGTACATTCAGAGAAAATCACTTTCCTTTGAAACTGCCTTAGGCTACATACAAGCATCCACCAGCAACTCACATGCATTTCTCTGAAAGAGAAGCATGCTGTTCCAACACTTCACTTCACTGTGCGAAGTGAATGGATTGTTCTTCACTTTCTAAATGCTGTAATTTCAGAGAAAATCACTTTCCCTTGAAAGTGCCTTAAGCTACTTACAAGCATTCACAAGAAACTCACCTGCATTTCTCTGAAAGAGAAGCTGTCTGTTTCAACACCTTAATTCACTGTGCGAATTGAATGGAGTGTTGCTTCACTTTCTAAATGCTGTAGTTACAAAAACAATCACTTTCTTTTGAAACTGCCTTGGGCTACTTAAAAGCATTCTCTAGCAACTCACATGCATTTCTCTGAAAGAGAAGCAGTCTTTTCCAACAATTCAATTCACTGTGCGAAGTGAATGGAGTGTTGCTTCACTTTCGAAATGCTGTACTTTCAGAAAAAATCACTTTCTTTTAAAGTGCCTTAAGCTACTTACCAGCATTAACCAGCAACTCACATGCATTTCTCTGAAAGAGAAGCAGTCTGTTCCAACACTTCAATTCACTGTGCGGAGTGAATGGAGTGTTGCTTCACTTTCTCAATGCTGTACTTTCAGAGAAAATCACTTTCCTTTGAAACTGCCTTGGGATACTTACAGGCATTCACCAGAAACTCACATGTATTTCTCTGAAAGAGAAGCAGTCTGTTTCCAAACTTCAATTCACTGTGCGAAGTGAATGAAGTGTTGCCTCACTTTCTAAAGGCTGTACTTTCAGAGAAAATCACTTTCCTTTGAAACTCCCTTAAACTAAATACAACCATTCACAAGAAACTCACATGCATTTCTCTGAAAGAGAACCAATGTGTTTCAACACTTCAATTCACTGGGCGAAGTGAATGGAGTGTTGCTTCACTTTCTAAATGCTGTAGTTACAAATATAATCACTTTCTTTTGAAACAGCCTTAAGCTACTTACAAGCATTCACCAGCAAATCACATGCGTTTCTCTGAAAGAGAAGCAGTCTGTTCCAACACTTCAATTCACAGTGTGAAGTGAATGGAGTGTTGCTTCGCTTTCTAAATGCTGTACTGTCAGAGAAAATCACTTCCCTGTGAAACTGCCTTAGGCTACATACAAGCATTCACCAGCAACTCACATGCATTTCTCTGAAAGAGAAGCTGTCTGTTTCAACACCTTAATTCACTGTGCGAATTGAATGGAGTGTTGCTTCACTTTCTAAATGCTGTAATTTCAGTGAAAATCACTTTCCTTTGAAAGTGCCTTAAGCTACATATGAGCATTCAACAGCAAATCACATGAGTTTCTCTGAAAGAGAAGCAGGCTGTTCCAACACTTCAATTCACTCTGCGAAGTGAATAGAGTGTTGCTTCACTTTCAAAATGCCGTAGTTACAGATATAATCAGTTTCTTTTGAAACAGCCTTAAGCTACTTACCAGCATTAACCAGCAAATCACATGCATTTCTCTGAAAGAGAAGCAGTCTGTTCCAACAATTCAATTCACTGTGCGGAGTGAATGGAGTTTTGCTTCACTTTTTAAATGCTGTACTTTCAGAGAAAATTACTTTCTTTGAGAGTGCCTTAACTAATTACAAGCATTCACATGAAACTCACATGCATTTCTCTGAAAGAGAGGCAGTCTGCTTCAACACTTCAATTCACTGTGCGAAGTGAATGGAGTGCTGCTTCACTTTCTAAATGCTGTACATTCAGAGAAAATCACTTTCCTTTGAAACTGCCTTAGGCTACATACAAGCATCCACCAGCAACTCACATGCATTTCTCTGAAAGGGAAGCAGGCTGATCCAACACTTCACTTCACTGTGCGAAGTGAATGGATTGTTCTTCACTTTCTAAATGCTGTAATTTCAGAGAAAATCACTTTCCTTTGAAAGTGCCTTAAGCTACTTACAAGCATTCACAAGAAACTCACCTGCATTTCTCTGAAAGAGAAGCTGTCTGTTTCAACACCTTAATTCACTGTGCGAATTGAATGGAGTGTTGCTTCACTTTCTAAATGCTGTAGTTACAAATACAATCACTTTCTTTTGAAACTGCCTTGGGCTACTTAAAAGCATTCTCCAGCAACTCACATGCATTTCTCTGAAAGAGAAGCAGTCTTTTCCAACAATTCAATTCACTGTGCGAAGTGAATGGAGTGTTGCTTCACTTTCGAAATGCTGTACTTTCAGAAAAAATCACTTTCTTTTGAAAGTGCCTTAAGCTACTTACCAGCATTAACCAGCAACTCACATGCATTTCTCTGAAAGAGAAGCAGTCTGTTCCAACACTTCAATTCACTGTGCGGAGTGAATGGAGTGTTGCTTCACTTTCTCAATGCTGTACTTTCAGAGAAAATCACTTTCCTTTGAAACTGCCTCGGGCTACTTACAGGCATTCACTAGAAACTCACATGTATTTCTCTGAAAGAGAAGCAGTCTGTTTCCACACTTCAATTCACTGTGCGAAGTGAATGAAGTGTTGCGTCACTTTCTAAAGGCTGTACTTTCAGAGAAAATCACTTTCCTTTGAAACTCCCTTAAACTAAATACAACCATTCACAAGAAACTCACATGCATTTCTCTGAAAGAGAACCAATCTGTTTCAACACTTCAATTCACTGGGCGAAGTGAATGGAGTGTTGCTTCACTTTCTAAATGCTGTAGTTACAAATATAATCACTTTCTTTTGAAACAGCCTTAAGCTACTTACAAGCATTCACCAGCAAATCACATGCGTTTCTCTGAAAGAGAAGCAGTCTGTTCCAACACTTCAATTCACAGTGTGAAGTGAATGGAGTGTTGCTTCGCTTTCTAAATGCTGTACTGTCAGAGAAAATCACTTTCCTTTGAAACTGCCTTAGGCTACATACAAGCATTCACCAGCAACTCACATGCATTTCTCTGAAAGAGAAGCTGTCTGTTTCAACACCTTAATTCACTGTGCGAATTGAATGGAGTGTTGCTTCACTTTCTAAATGCTGTAAATTCAGGGAAAATCACTTTCCTTTGAAAGTGCCTTAAGCTACATATGAGCATTCAACAGCAAATCACATGAGTTTCTCTGAAAGAGAAGCAGTCTGTTCCAACACTTTAATTCACTCTGCGAAGTGAATAGAGTGTTGCTTCACTTTCAAAATGCCGTAGTTGCAGATATAATCAGTTTCTTTTGAAACAGCCTTAAGCTACTTACCAGCATTAACCAGCAACTCACATGCATTTCTCTGAAAGAGAAGCAGTCTGTTCCAACACTTCAATTCACTGTGCGGAGTGAATTGAGTTTTGCTTCACTTTTTAAATGCTGTATTTTCAGAGAAAATTACTTTCTTTGAGAGTGCCTTAACTAATTACAAGCATTCACAAGAAACTCACATGCATTTCTCTGAAAGAGAAGCAGTCTGCTTCAACACTTCAATTCACTGTGCGAAGTGAATGGAGTGCTGCTTCACTTTCTAAATGCTGTACATTCAGAGAAAATCACTTTCCTTTGAAACTGCCTTAGGCTACATACAAGCATCCACCAGCAACTCACATGCATTTCTCTGAAAGAGAAGCAGGCTTTTCCAACACTTCACTTCACTGTGCGAAGTTAATGGATTGTTCTTCACTTTCTAAATTCTGTACTTTCAGAGAAAATCACTTTCCTTTGAAAGTACCTTAAGCTACTTACAAGCATTCACAAGAAACTCACATGCATTTCTCTGAAAGAGATGCAGTCTGTTCCAACACTTCAATTCAGTGTGTGAGGTGAATGGAGTGTTGCTTCACTTTCTAATTGCTGTAGTTACAAATATAATCGCTTTCTTTTGAAACAGCCTTAAGCTACATACAAGCATTCACCAGCAAATCACATGCGTTTCTGAAAGAGAAGCAGTCTGTTCCAAGACTTCAATCCACAGTGTGAAGTGAATGGAGTGTTGCTTCACTTTCTAAATGCTGTACTGTCAGCAAAAATCACTTTCCTTTGAAACTGCCTTAGGCTACATACAAGCATTCACCAGCAACTCACATGCATTTCTCTGAAAGAGAAGCTGTCTGTTTCAACACCTTAATTCACTGTGCGACTTGAATGGAGTGTTGCTCACTTTCTAAATGCTGTAATTTCAGTGAAAATCACTTTCCTTTCAAAGTGCCTTAAGCTACATATGAGCATTCAACAGCAAATCACATGAGTTTCTCTGAAAGAGAAGCAGTCTGTTCCAACACTTCAATTCACTCTGCGAAGTGAATAGATTGTTGCTTCACTTTCAAAATGCCGTAGTTACAGATACAATCAGTTTCTTTTGAAACAGCCTTAAGCTACTTACCAGCATTAACGAGCAACTCACATGCATTTCTCTGAAAGGGAAGCAGTCTGTTCCAACACTTCAATTCACTGTGCGGAGTGAATGGAGTGTTGCTTCACTTTTTAAATGCTGTACTTTCATAGAAAATCACTTTCTTTGAGAGTGCCTTAACTAATTACAAGCATTCACAAGAAATTCACATGCGTTTCTCTGAAAGAGAAGCAGTCTGTTTCAACACTTCAATTCACTGTGCGAAGTGAATGGAGTGCTGCTTCACTTTCTAAATGCTGTACATTCAGAGAAAATCACTTTCCTTTGAAACTGCCTTAGGCTACATAAAAGCATCCACCAGCAACTCACATGTATTTCTCTGAAAGAGAAGCAGGCTGTTCCAACACTTCACTTCACTGTGCGAAGTTAATGGATTGTTCTTCACTTTCTAAATGCTGTACTTTCAGAGAAAATCACTTTCCTTTGAAAGTGCCTTAAGCTACTTACAAGCATTCACAAGAAACTCACATGCATTTCTCTGAAAGAGATGCAGTGTGTTCCAACACTTCAATTCAGTGTATGAAGTGAATGGAGTGTTGCTTCACTTTCTAAATGCTGTACTTACAAATATAATCACTTTCTTTTGAAACTGCCTTGGGCTACTTAAAAGCATTCTCCAGCAACTCACATGCATTTCTCTGAAAGAGAAGCAGGCTGTTCCAACACTTCACTTCACTGTGCGAAGTGAATGGATTGTTCTTCACTTTCTAAATGCTGTACTTTCAGAGAAAATCACTTTCCTTTGAAAGTGCCTTAAGCTACTTACAAGCATTCACAAGAAACTCACATGCATTTCTCTGAAAGAGATGCAGTCTGTTCCAACACTTCAATTCAGTGTGTGAAGTGAATGGAGTGTTGCTTCACTTTCTAAATGCTGTAGTTACAAATATAATCACTTTCTTTTGAAACAGCTTTAAGCTACTTACAAGCATTCACCAGCAAATCACATGCGTTTCTCTGAAAGAGAAGCAGTCTGTTCCAAGACTTCAATCCACAGTGTGAAGTGAATGGAGTGTTGCTTCACTTTCTAAATGCTGTACTGTCAGCAAAAATCACTTTCCTTTGAAACTGCCTTAGGCTACATACAAGCATTCACCAGCAACTCACATGCATTTCTCTGAAAGAGAAGCTGTCTGTTTCAACACCTTATTTCACTGTGCGACTTGAATGGAGTGTTGCTCACTTTCTAAATGCTGTAATTTCAGTGAAAATCACTTTCCTTTCAAAGTGCCTTAAGCTACATATGAGCATTCAACAGCAAATCACATGAGTTTCTCTGAAAGAGAAGCAGTCTGTTCCAACACTTCAATTCACTCTGCGAAGTGAATAGATTGTTGCTTCACTTTCAAAATGCCGTAGTTACAGATACAATCAGTTTCTTTTGAAACAGCCTTAAACTACTTACCAGCATTAACGAGCAACTCACATGCATTTCTCTGAAAGGGAAGCAGTCTGTTCCAACACTTCAATTCACTGTGCGGAGTGAATGGAGTGTTGCTTCACTTTTTAAATGCTGTACTTTCAGAGAAAATCACTTTCTTTGAGAGTGCCTTAACTAATTACAAGCATTCACAAGAAATTCACATGCGTTTCTCTGAAAGAGAAGCAGTCTGTTTCAACACTTCAATTCACTGTGCGAAGTGAATGGAGTGCTGCTTCACTTTCTAAATGCTGTACATTCAGAGAAAATCACTTTCATTTGAAACTGCCTTAGGCTACATAAAAGCATCCACCAGCAACTCACATGTATTTCTCTGAAAGAGAAGCAGGCTGTTCCAACACTTCACTTCTCTGTGCGAAGTTAATGGATTGTTCTTCACTTTCTAAATGCTGTACTTTCAGAGAAAATCACTTTCCTTTGAAAGTGCCTTAAGCTACTTACAAGCATTCACAAGAAACTCACATGCATTTCTCTGAAAGAGATGCAGTGTGTTCCAACACTTCAATTCAGTGTATGAAGTGAATGGAGTGTTGCTTCACTTTCTAAATGCTGTAGTTACAAATATAATCACTTTCTTTTGAAACTGCCTTGGGCTACTTAAAAGCATTCTCCAGCAACGCACATGCATTTCTCTGAAAGAGAAGCAGTCTTTTCCAACAATTCAATTCACTGTGCGAAGTGAATGGAGTGTTGCTTAACTTTCGAAATGCTGTACTTTCAGAGAAAATCAGTTTACTTTGAAACTGCCTTGGGCTACTTACAGGCATTCACCAGCAACTCACATGCATTTCTCTGAAAGGGAAGCAGTCTGTTTCCACACTTCAATTCACTGTGCGAAGTGAATGGAGTGTTGCGTCACTTTCTAAAGGCTGTACTTTCAGAGAAAATCACTTTCCTTTGAAACTGCCTTAAACTAATTACTACCATTCACAAGAAACTCACATGCATTTCTCTGAATGAGAACCAGTCTGTTCCAATACTTCAATTCACTGGGCAAAGTGAATGGAGTGTTGCTTCACTTTCTAAATGCTGTAGTTACAAATATAATCACTTTCTTTTGAAACAGCCTTAAGCTACTTACAAGCATTCACCAGCAAATCACATGCGTTTCTCTGAAAGAGAAGCAGTCTGTTCCAAGACTTCAATTCACAGTGTGAAGTGAATGGAGTGTTGCTTCACTTTCTAAATGCTGTACTGTCAGAGAAAATCACTTTCCTTTGAAACTGCCTTAGGCTACATACAAGCATTCACCAGCAACTCACATGCATTTCTCTGAAAGAGAAGCTTTCTGTTTCAACACCTTAATTCACTGTGCGAATTGAATGGAGTGTTGCTTCACTTTCTAAATGCTGTAATTTCAGAGAAAATCATTTTCCTTTGAAAGTTCCTTAAGCTACATATGAGCATTCAACAGCAAATCACATGAGTTTCTCTGAAAGAAAAGCAGTCTGTTCCAACACTTCAATTCACTGTGCGAAGTGACTGGAGTGTTGCTTCACTTTCTGAATGCTATAGTTACAAATATAATCACTTTCTTTTGAAACTGCCTTGGGCTACTTTCAAGCATTCACCAGCAACTCACATGCATTTCTATGAGAGAAAAGCAGTCTGTTCCAACACTTCAATTCACTGTGCGGAGTGAATGGAGTATTGCTTCACTTTCTAAATGCTGTACTTCAGAGAAAATCACTTTCCTTTGAAACTCCCTTAAACTAAATACAACCATTCACAAGAAACTCACATGCATTTCTCTGAAAGAGAACCAATCTGTTTCAACACTTCAATTCACTGGGCGAAGTGAATGGAGTGTTGCTTCACTTTCTAAATGCTGTAGTTACAAATATAATCACTTTCTTTTGAAACAGCCTTAAGCTACTTACAAGCATTCACCAGCAAATCACATGCGTTTCTCTGAAAGAGAAGCAGTCTGTTCCAACACTTCAATTCACAGTGTGAAGTGAATGGAGTGTTGCTTCGCTTTCTAAATGCTGTACTGTCAGAGAAAATCACTTCCCTGTGAAACTGCCTTAGGCTACATACAAGCATTCACCAGCAACTCACATGCATTTCTCTGAAAGAGAAGCTGTCTGTTTCAACACCTTAATTCACTGTGCGAATTGAATGGAGTGTTGCTTCACTTTCTAAATGCTGTAATTTCAGTGAAAATCACTTTCCTTTGAAAGTGCCTTAAGCTACATATGAGCATTCAACAGCAAATCACATGAGTTTCTCTGAAAGAGAAGCAGGCTGTTCCAACACTTCAATTCACTCTGCGAAGTGAATAGAGTGTTGCTTCACTTTCAAAATGCCGTAGTTACAGATATAATCAGTTTCTTTTGAAACAGCCTTAAGCTACTTACCAGCATTAACCAGCAACTCACATGCATTTCTCTGAAAGAGAAGCAGTCTGTTCCAACACTTCAATTCACTGTGCGGAGTGAATGGAGTTTTGCTTCACTTTTTAAATGCTGTACTTTCAGGGAAAATTACTTTCTTTGTGAGTGCCTTAACTAATTACAAGCATTCACAAGAAACTCACATGCATTTCTCTGAAAGAGAAGCAGTCTGCTTCAACACTTCAATTCACTGTGCGAAGTGAATGGAGTGCTGCTTCACTTTCTAAATGCTGTACATTCAGAGAAAATCACTTTCCTTTGAAACTGCCTTAGGCTACATACAAGCATCCACCAGCAACTCACATGCATTTCTCTGAAAGAGAAGCATGCTGTTCCAACACTTCACTTCACTGTGCGAAGTGAATGGATTGTTCTTCACTTTCTAAATGCTGTAATTTCAGAGAAAATCACTTTCCCTTGAAAGTGCCTTAAGCTACTTACAAGCATTCACAAGAAACTCACCTGCATTTCTCTGAAAGAGAAGCTGTCAGTTTCAACACCTTAATTCACTGTGCGAATTGAATGGAGTGTTGCTTCACTTTCTAAATGCTGTAGTTACAAAAACAATCACTTTCTTTTGAAACTGCCTTGGGCTACTTAAAAGCATTCTCTAGCAACTCACATGCATTTCTCTGAAAGAGAAGCAGTCTTTTCCAACAATTCAATTCACTGTGCGAAGTGAATGGAGTGTTGCTTCACTTTCGAAATGCTGTACTTTCAGAAAAAATCACTTTCTTTTAAAGTGCCTTAAGCTACTTACCAGCATTAACCAGCAACTCACATGCATTTCTCTGAAAGAGAAGCAGTCTGTTCCAACACTTCAATTCACTGTGCGGAGTGAATGGAGTGTTGCTTCACTTTCTCAATGCTGTACTTTCAGAGAAAATCACTTTCCTTTGAAACTGCCTTGGGATACTTACAGGCATTCACCAGAAACTCACATGTATTTCTCTGAAAGAGAAGCAGTCTGTTTCCAAACTTCAATTCACTGTGCGAAGTGAATGAAGTGTTGCCTCACTTTCTAAAGGCTGTACTTTCAGAGAAAATCACTTTCCTTTGAAACTCCCTTAAACTAAATACAACCATTCACAAGAAACTCACATGCATTTCTCTGAAAGAGAACCAATGTGTTTCAACACTTCAATTCACTGGGCGAAGTGAATGGAGTGTTGCTTCACTTTCTAAATGCTGTAGTTACAAATATAATCACTTTCTTTTGAAACAGCCTTAAGCTACTTACAAGCATTCACCAGCAAATCACATGCGTTTCTCTGAAAGAGAAGCAGTCTGTTCCAACACTTCAATTCACAGTGTGAAGTGAATGGAGTGTTGCTTCGCTTTCTAAATGCTGTACTGTCAGAGAAAATCACTTCCCTGTGAAACTGCCTTAGGCTACATACAAGCATTCACCAGCAACTCACATGCATTTCTCTGAAAGAGAAGCTGTCTGTTTCAACACCTTAATTCACTGTGCGAATTGAATGGAGTGTTGCTTCACTTTCTAAATGCTGTAATTTCAGTGAAAATCACTTTCCTTTGAAAGTGCCTTAAGCTACATATGAGCATTCAACAGCAAATCACATGAGTTTCTCTGAAAGAGAAGCAGGCTGTTCCAACACTTCAATTCACTCTGCGAAGTGAATAGAGTGTTGCTTCACTTTCAAAATGCCGTAGTTACAGATATAATCAGTTTCTTTTGAAACAGCCTTAAGCTACTTACCAGCATTAACCAGCAACTCACATGCATTTCTCTGAAAGAGAAGCAGTCTGTTCCAACACTTCAATTCACTGTGCGGAGTGAATGGAGTTTTGCTTCACTTTTTAAATGCTGTACTTTCAGGGAAAATTACTTTCTTTGTGAGTGCCTTAACTAATTACAAGCATTCACAAGAAACTCACATGCATTTCTCTGAAAGAGAAGCAGTCTGCTTCAACACTTCAATTCACTGTGCGAAGTGAATGGAGTGCTGCTTCACTTTCTAAATGCTGTACATTCAGAGAAAATCACTTTCCTTTGAAACTGCCTTAGGCTACATACAAGCATCCACCAGCAACTCACATGCATTTCTCTGAAAGAGAAGCATGCTGTTCCAACACTTCACTTCACTGTGCGAAGTGAATGGATTGTTCTTCACTTTCTAAATGCTGTAATTTCAGAGAAAATCACTTTCCCTTGAAAGTGCCTTAAGCTACTTACAAGCATTCACAAGAAACTCACCTGCATTTCTCTGAAAGAGAAGCTGTCTGTTTCAACACCTTAATTCACTGTGCGAATTGAATGGAGTGTTGCTTCACTTTCTAAATGCTGTAGTTACAAAAACAATCACTTTCTTTTGAAACTGCCTTGGGCTACTTAAAAGCATTCTCTAGCAACTCACATGCATTTCTCTGAAAGAGAAGCAGTCTTTTCCAACAATTCAATTCACTGTGCGAAGTGAATGGAGTGTTGCTTCACTTTCGAAATGCTGTACTTTCAGAAAAAATCACTTTCTTTTAAAGTGCCTTAAGCTACTTACCAGCATTAACCAGCAACTCACATGCATTTCTCTGAAAGAGAAGCAGTCTGTTCCAACACTTCAATTCACTGTGCGGAGTGAATGGAGTGTTGCTTCACTTTCTCAATGCTGTACTTTCAGAGAAAATCACTTTCCTTTGAAACTGCCTTGGGATACTTACAGGCATTCACCAGAAACTCACATGTATTTCTCTGAAAGAGAAGCAGTCTGTTTCCAAACTTCAATTCACTGTGCGAAGTGAATGAAGTGTTGCGTCACTTTCTAAAGGCTGTACTTTCAGAGAAAATCACTTTCCTTTGAAACTCCCTTAAACTAAATACAACCATTCACAAGAAACTCACATGCATTTCTCTGAAAGAGAACCAATGTGTTTCAACACTTCAATTCACTGGGCGAAGTGAATGGAGTGTTGCTTCACTTTCTAAATGCTGTAGTTACAAATATAATCACTTTCTTTTGAAACAGCCTTAAGCTACTTACAAGCATTCACCAGCAAATCACATGCGTTTCTCTGAAAGAGAAGCAGTCTGTTCCAACACTTCAATTCACAGTGTGAAGTGAATGGAGTGTTGCTTCGCTTTCTAAATGCTGTACTGTCAGAGAAAATCACTTCCCTGTGAAACTGCCTTAGGCTACATACAAGCATTCACCAGCAACTCACATGCATTTCTCTGAAAGAGAAGCTGTCTGTTTCAACACCTTAATTCACTGTGCGAATTGAATGGAGTGTTGCTTCACTTTCTAAATGCTGTAATTTCAGTGAAAATCACTTTCCTTTGAAAGTGCCTTAAGCTACATATGAGCATTCAACAGCAAATCACATGAGTTTCTCTGAAAGAGAAGCAGGCTGTTCCAACACTTCAATTCACTCTGCGAAGTGAATAGAGTGTTGCTTCACTTTCAAAATGCCGTAGTTACAGATATAATCAGTTTCTTTTGAAACAGCCTTAAGCTACTTACCAGCATTAACCAGCAAATCACATGCATTTCTCTGAAAGAGAAGCAGTCTGTTCCAACAATTCAATTCACTGTGCGGAGTGAATGGAGTTTTGCTTCACTTTTTAAATGCTGTACTTTCAGAGAAAATTACTTTCTTTGAGAGTGCCTTAACTAATTACAAGCATTCACATGAAACTCACATGCATTTCTCTGAAAGAGAGGCAGTCTGCTTCAACACTTCAATTCACTGTGCGAAGTGAATGGAGTGCTGCTTCACTTTCTAAATGCTGTACATTCAGAGAAAATCACTTTCCTTTGAAACTGCCTTAGGCTACATACAAGCATCCACCAGCAACTCACATGCATTTCTCTGAAAGGGAAGCAGGCTGATCCAACACTTCACTTCACTGTGCGAAGTGAATGGATTGTTCTTCACTTTCTAAATGCTGTAATTTCAGAGAAAATCACTTTCCTTTGAAAGTGCCTTAAGCTACTTACAAGCATTCACAAGAAACTCACCTGCATTTCTCTGAAAGAGAAGCTGTCTGTTTCAACACCTTAATTCACTGTGCGAATTGAATGGAGTGTTGCTTCACTTTCTAAATGCTGTAGTTACAAATACAATCACTTTCTTTTGAAACTGCCTTGGGCTACTTAAAAGCATTCTCCAGCAACTCACATGCATTTCTCTGAAAGAGAAGCAGTCTTTTCCAACAATTCAATTCACTGTGCGAAGTGAATGGAGTGTTGCTTCACTTTCGAAATGCTGTACTTTCAGAAAAAATCACTTTCTTTTGAAAGTGCCTTAAGCTACTTACCAGCATTAACCAGCAACTCACATGCATTTCTCTGAAAGAGAAGCAGTCTGTTCCAACACTTCAATTCACTGTGCGGAGTGAATGGAGTGTTGCTTCACTTTCTCAATGCTGTACTTTCAGAGAAAATCACTTTCCTTTGAAACTGCCTCGGGCTACTTACAGGCATTCACTAGAAACTCACATGTATTTCTCTGAAAGAGAAGCAGTCTGTTTCCACACTTCAATTCACTGTGCGAAGTGAATGAAGTGTTGCGTCACTTTCTAAAGGCTGTACTTTCAGAGAAAATCACTTTCCTTTGAAACTCCCTTAAACTAAATACAACCATTCACAAGAAACTCACATGCATTTCTCTGAAAGAGAACCAATCTGTTTCAACACTTCAATTCACTGGGCGAAGTGAATGGAGTGTTGCTTCACTTTCTAAATGCTGTAGTTACAAATATAATCACTTTCTTTTGAAACAGCCTTAAGCTACTTACAAGCATTCACCAGCAAATCACATGCGTTTCTCTGAAAGAGAAGCAGTCTGTTCCAACACTTCAATTCACAGTGTGAAGTGAATGGAGTGTTGCTTCGCTTTCTAAATGCTGTACTGTCAGAGAAAATCACTTTCCTTTGAAACTGCCTTAGGCTACATACAAGCATTCACCAGCAACTCACATGCATTTCTCTGAAAGAGAAGCTGTCTGTTTCAACACCTTAATTCACTGTGCGAATTGAATGGAGTGTTGCTTCACTTTCTAAATGCTGTAAATTCAGGGAAAATCACTTTCCTTTGAAAGTGCCTTAAGCTACATATGAGCATTCAACAGCAAATCACATGAGTTTCTCTGAAAGAGAAGCAGTCTGTTCCAACACTTTAATTCACTCTGCGAAGTGAATAGAGTGTTGCTTCACTTTCAAAATGCCGTAGTTGCAGATATAATCAGTTTCTTTTGAAACAGCCTTAAGCTACTTACCAGCATTAACCAGCAACTCACATGCATTTCTCTGAAAGAGAAGCAGTCTGTTCCAACACTTCAATTCACTGTGCGGAGTGAATGGAGTTTTGCTTCACTTTTTAAATGCTGTATTTTCAGAGAAAATTACTTTCTTTGAGAGTGCCTTAACTAATTACAAGCATTCACAAGAAACTCACATGCATTTCTCTGAAAGAGAAGCAGTCTGCTTCAACACTTCAATTCACTGTGCGAAGTGAATGGAGTGCTGCTTCACTTTCTAAATGCTGTACATTCAGAGAAAATCACTTTCCTTTGAAACTGCCTTAGGCTACATACAAGCATCCACCAGCAACTCACATGCATTTCTCTGAAAGAGAAGCAGGCTTTTCCAACACTTCACTTCACTGTGCGAAGTTAATGGATTGTTCTTCACTTTCTAAATTCTGTACTTTCAGAGAAAATCACTTTCCTTTGAAAGTACCTTAAGCTACTTACAAGCATTCACAAGAAACTCACATGCATTTCTCTGAAAGAGATGCAGTCTGTTCCAACACTTCAATTCAGTGTGTGAGGTGAATGGAGTGTTGCTTCACTTTCTAATTGCTGTAGTTACAAATATAATCGCTTTCTTTGAAACTGCCTTGGGCTACTTAAAAGCATTCTCCAGCAACTCACATGCATTTCTCTGAAAGAGAAGCAGGCTGTTCCAACACTTCACTTCACTGTGCGAAGTGAATGGATTGTTCTTCACTTTCTAAATGCTGTACTTTCAGAGAAAATCACTTTCCTTTGAAAGTGCCTTAAGCTACTTACAAGCATTCACAAGAAACTCACATGCATTTCTCTGAAAGAGATGCAGTCTGTTCCAACACTTCAATTCAGTGTGTGAAGTGAATGGAGTGTTGCTTCTCTTTCTAAATGCTGTAGTTACAAATATAATCACTTTCTTTTGAAACAGCCTTAAGCTACATACAAGCATTCACCAGCAAATCACATGCGTTTCTGAAAGAGAAGCAGTCTGTTCCAAGACTTCAATCCACAGTGTGAAGTGAATGGAGTGTTGCTTCACTTTCTAAATGCTGTACTGTCAGCAAAAATCACTTTCCTTTGAAACTGCCTTAGGCTACATACAAGCATTCACCAGCAACTCACATGCATTTCTCTGAAAGAGAAGCTGTCTGTTTCAACACCTTAATTCACTGTGCGACTTGAATGGAGTGTTGCTCACTTTCTAAATGCTGTAATTTCAGTGAAAATCACTTTCCTTTCAAAGTGCCTTAAGCTACATATGAGCATTCAACAGCAAATCACATGAGTTTCTCTGAAAGAGAAGCAGTCTGTTCCAACACTTCAATTCACTCTGCGAAGTGAATAGATTGTTGCTTCACTTTCAAAATGCCGTAGTTACAGATACAATCAGTTTCTTTTGAAACAGCCTTAAGCTACTTACCAGCATTAACGAGCAACTCACATGCATTTCTCTGAAAGGGAAGCAGTCTGTTCCAACACTTCAATTCACTGTGCGGAGTGAATGGAGTGTTGCTTCACTTTTTAAATGCTGTACTTTCATAGAAAATCACTTTCTTTGAGAGTGCCTTAACTAATTACAAGCATTCACAAGAAATTCACATGCGTTTCTCTGAAAGAGAAGCAGTCTGTTTCAACACTTCAATTCACTGTGCGAAGTGAATGGAGTGCTGCTTCACTTTCTAAATGCTGTACATTCAGAGAAAATCACTTTCCTTTGAAACTGCCTTAGGCTACATAAAAGCATCCACCAGCAACTCACATGTATTTCTCTGAAAGAGAAGCAGGCTGTTCCAACACTTCACTTCACTGTGCGAAGTTAATGGATTGTTCTTCACTTTCTAAATGCTGTACTTTCAGAGAAAATCACTTTCCTTTGAAAGTGCCTTAAGCTACTTACAAGCATTCACAAGAAACTCACATGCATTTCTCTGAAAGAGATGCAGTGTGTTCCAACACTTCAATTCAGTGTATGAAGTGAATGGAGTGTTGCTTCACTTTCTAAATGCTGTACTTACAAATATAATCACTTTCTTTTGAAACTGCCTTGGGCTACTTAAAAGCATTCTCCAGCAACTCACATGCATTTCTCTGAAAGAGAAGCAGGCTGTTCCAACACTTCACTTCACTGTGCGAAGTGAATGGATTGTTCTTCACTTTCTAAATGCTGTACTTTCAGAGAAAATCACTTTCCTTTGAAAGTGCCTTAAGCTACTTACAAGCATTCACAAGAAACTCACATGCATTTCTCTGAAAGAGATGCAGTCTGTTCCAACACTTCAATTCAGTGTGTGAAGTGAATGGAGTGTTGCTTCACTTTCTAAATGCTGTAGTTACAAATATAATCACTTTCTTTTGAAACAGCTTTAAGCTACTTACAAGCATTCACCAGCAAATCACATGCGTTTCTCTGAAAGAGAAGCAGTCTGTTCCAAGACTTCAATCCACATTGTGAAGTGAATGGAGTGTTGCTTCACTTTCTAAATGCTGTACTGTCAGCAAAAATCACTTTCCTTTGAAACTGCCTTAGGCTACATACAAGCATTCACCAGCAACTCACATGCATTTCTCTGAAAGAGAAGCTGTCTGTTTCAACACCTTATTTCACTGTGCGACTTGAATGGAGTGTTGCTCACTTTCTAAATGCTGTAATTTCAGTGAAAATCACTTTCCTTTCAAAGTGCCTTAAGCTACATATGAGCATTCAACAGCAAATCACATGAGTTTCTCTGAAAGAGAAGCAGTCTGTTCCAACACTTCAATTCACTCTGCGAAGTGAATAGATTGTTGCTTCACTTTCAAAATGCCGTAGTTACAGATACAATCAGTTTCTTTTGAAACAGCCTTAAACTACTTACCAGCATTAACGAGCAACTCACATGCATTTCTCTGAAAGGGAAGCAGTCTGTTCCAACACTTCAATTCACTGTGCGGAGTGAATGGAGTGTTGCTTCACTTTTTAAATGCTGTACTTTCAGAGAAAATCACTTTCTTTGAGAGTGCCTTAACTAATTACAAGCATTCACAAGAAATTCACATGCGTTTCTCTGAAAGAGAAGCAGTCTGTTTCAACACTTCAATTCACTGTGCGAAGTGAATGGAGTGCTGCTTCACTTTCTAAATGCTGTACATTCAGAGAAAATCACTTTCATTTGAAACTGCCTTAGGCTACATAAAAGCATCCACCAGCAACTCACATGTATTTCTCTGAAAGAGAAGCAGGCTGTTCCAACACTTCACTTCTCTGTGCGAAGTTAATGGATTGTTCTTCACTTTCTAAATGCTGTACTTTCAGAGAAAATCACTTTCCTTTGAAAGTGCCTTAAGCTACTTACAAGCATTCACAAGAAACTCACATGCATTTCTCTGAAAGAGATGCAGTGTGTTCCAACACTTCAATTCAGTGTATGAAGTGAATGGAGTGTTGCTTCACTTTCTAAATGCTGTAGTTACAAATATAATCACTTTCTTTTGAAACTGCCTTGGGCTACTTAAAAGCATTCTCCAGCAACGCACATGCATTTCTCTGAAAGAGAAGCAGTCTTTTCCAACAATTCAATTCACTGTGCGAAGTGAATGGAGTGTTGCTTAACTTTCGAAATGCTGTACTTTCAGAGAAAATCAGTTTACTTTGAAACTGCCTTGGGCTACTTACAGGCATTCACCAGCAACTCACATGCATTTCTCTGAAAGGGAAGCAGTCTGTTTCCACACTTCAATTCACTGTGCGAAGTGAATGGAGTGTTGCGTCACTTTCTAAAGGCTGTACTTTCAGAGAAAATCACTTTCCTTTGAAACTGCCTTAAACTAATTACTACCATTCACAAGAAACTCACATGCATTTCTCTGAATGAGAACCAGTCTGTTCCAATACTTCAATTCACTGGGCAAAGTGAATGGAGTGTTGCTTCACTTTCTAAATGCTGTAGTTACAAATATAATCACTTTCTTTTGAAACAGCCTTAAGCTACTTACAAGCATTCACCAGCAAATCACATGCGTTTCTCTGAAAGAGAAGCAGTCTGTTCCAAGACTTCAATTCACAGTGTGAAGTGAATGGAGTGTTGCTTCACTTTCTAAATGCTGTACTGTCAGAGAAAATCACTTTCCTTTGAAACTGCCTTAGGCTACATACAAGCATTCACCAGCAACTCACATGCATTTCTCTGAAAGAGAAGCTTTCTGTTTCAACACCTTAATTCACTGTGCGAATTGAATGGAGTGTTGCTTCACTTTCTAAATGCTGTAATTTCAGAGAAAATCATTTTCCTTTGAAAGTTCCTTAAGCTACATATGAGCATTCAACAGCAAATCACATGAGTTTCTCTGAAAGAAAAGCAGTCTGTTCCAACACTTCAATTCACTGTGCGAAGTGACTGGAGTGTTGCTTCACTTTCTGAATGCTATAGTTACAAATATAATCACTTTCTTTTGAAACTGCCTTGGGCTACTTTCAAGCATTCACCAGCAACTCACATGCATTTCTATGAGAGAAAAGCAGTCTGTTCCAACACTTCAATTCACTGTGCGGAGTGAATGGAGTATTGCTTCACTTTCTAAATGCTGTACTTCAGAGAAAATCACTTTCCTTTGAAACTCCCTTAAACTAAATACAACCATTCACAAGAAACTCACATGCATTTCTCTGAAAGAGAACCAATCTGTTTCAACACTTCAATTCACTGGGCGAAGTGAATGGAGTGTTGCTTCACTTTCTAAATGCTGTAGTTACAAATATAATCACTTTCTTTTGAAACAGCCTTAAGCTACTTACAAGCATTCACCAGCAAATCACATGCGTTTCTCTGAAAGAGAAGCAGTCTGTTCCAACACTTCAATTCACAGTGTGAAGTGAATGGAGTGTTGCTTCGCTTTCTAAATGCTGTACTGTCAGAGAAAATCACTTTCCTTTGAAACTGCCTTAGGCTACATACAAGCATTCACCAGCAACTCACATGCATTTCTCTGAAAGAGAAGCTGTCTGTTTCAACACCTTAATTCACTGTGCGAATTGAATGGAGTGTTGCTTCACTTTCTAAATGCTGTAAATTCAGGGAAAATCACTTTCCTTTGAAAGTGCCTTAAGCTACATATGAGCATTCAACAGCAAATCACATGAGTTTCTCTGAAAGAGAAGCAGTCTGTTCCAACACTTTAATTCACTCTGCGAAGTGAATAGAGTGTTGCTTCACTTTCAAAATGCCGTAGTTGCAGATATAATCAGTTTCTTTTGAAACAGCCTTAAGCTACTTACCAGCATTAACCAGCAACTCACATGCATTTCTCTGAAAGAGAAGCAGTCTGTTCCAACACTTCAATTCACTGTGCGGAGTGAATTGAGTTTTGCTTCACTTTTTAAATGCTGTATTTTCAGAGAAAATTACTTTCTTTGAGAGTGCCTTAACTAATTACAAGCATTCACAAGAAACTCACATGCATTTCTCTGAAAGAGAAGCAGTCTGCTTCAACACTTCAATTCACTGTGCGAAGTGAATGGAGTGCTGCTTCACTTTCTAAATGCTGTACATTCAGAGAAAATCACTTTCCTTTGAAACTGCCTTAGGCTACATACAAGCATCCACCAGCAACTCACATGCATTTCTCTGAAAGAGAAGCAGGCTTTTCCAACACTTCACTTCACTGTGCGAAGTTAATGGATTGTTCTTCACTTTCTAAATTCTGTACTTTCAGAGAAAATCACTTTCCTTTGAAATTACCTTAAGCTACTTACAAGCATTCACAAGAAACTCACATGCATTTCTCTGAAAGAGATGCAGTCTGTTCCAACACTTCAATTCAGTGTGTGAGGTGAATGGAGTGTTGCTTCACTTTCTAAATGCTGTAGTTACAAATATAATCACTTTCTTTGAAACTGCCTTGGGCTACTTAAAAGCATTCTCCAGCAACTCACATGCATTTCTCTGAAAGAGAAGCAGGCTGTTCCAACACTTCACTTCACTGTGCGAAGTGAATGGATTGTTCTTCACTTTCTAAATGCTGTACTTTCAGAGAAAATCACTTTCCTTTGAAAGTGCCTTAAGCTACTTACAAGCATTCACAAGAAACTCACATGCATTTCTCTGAAAGAGATGCAGTCTGTTCCAACACTTCAATTCAGTGTGTGAAGTGAATGGAGTGTTGCTTCACTTTCTAAATGCTGTAGTTACAAATATAATCACTTTCTTTTGAAACAGCCTTAAGCTACTTACAAGCATTCACCAGCAAATCACATGCGTTTCTGAAAGAGAAGCAGTCTGTTCCAAGACTTCAATCCACAGTGTGAAGTGAATGGAGTGTTGCTTCACTTTCTAAATGCTGTACTGTCAGCAAAAATCACTTTCCTTTGAAACTGCCTTAGGCTACATACAAGCATTCACCAGCAACTCACATGCATTTCTCTGAAAGAGAAGCTGTCTGTTTCAACACCTTAATTCACTGTGCGACTTGAATGGAGTGTTGCTCACTTTCTAAATGCTGTAATTTCAGTGAAAATCACTTTCCTTTCAAAGTGCCTTAAGCTACATATGAGCATTCAACAGCAAATCACATGAGTTTCTCTGAAAGAGAAGCAGTCTGTTCCAACACTTCAATTCACTCTGCGAAGTGAATAGATTGTTGCTTCACTTTCAAAATGCCGTAGTTACAGATACAATCAGTTTCTTTTGAAACAGCCTTAAGCTACTTACCAGCATTAACGAGCAACTCACATGCATTTCTCTGAAAGGGAAGCAGTCTGTTCCAACACTTCAATTCACTGTGCGGAGTGAATGGAGTGTTGCTTCACTTTTTAAATGCTGTACTTTCATAGAAAATCACTTTCTTTGAGAGTGCCTTAACTAATTACAAGCATTCACAAGAAATTCACATGCGTTTCTCTGAAAGAGAAGCAGTCTGTTTCAACACTTCAATTCACTGTGCGAAGTGAATGGAGTGCTGCTTCACTTTCTAAATGCTGTACATTCAGAGAAAATCACTTTCCTTTGAAACTGCCTTAGGCTACATAAAAGCATCCACCAGCAACTCACATGTATTTCTCTGAAAGAGAAGCAGGCTGTTCCAACACTTCACTTCACTGTGCGAAGTTAATGGATTGTTCTTCACTTTCTAAATGCTGTACTTTCAGAGAAAATCACTTTCCTTTGAAAGTGCCTTAAGCTACTTACAAGCATTCACAAGAAACTCACATGCATTTCTCTGAAAGAGATGCAGTGTGTTCCAACACTTCAATTCAGTGTATGAAGTGAATGGAGTGTTGCTTCACTTTCTAAATGCTGTACTTACAAATATAATCACTTTCTTTTGAAACTGCCTTGGGCTACTTAAAAGCATTCTCCAGCAACTCACATGCATTTCTCTGAAAGAGAAGCAGGCTGTTCCAACACTTCACTTCACTGTGCGAAGTGAATGGATTGTTCTTCACTTTCGAAATGCTGTACTTTCAGAGAAAATCACTTTCCTTTGAAAGTGCCTTAAGCTACTTACAAGCATTCACAAGAAACTCACATGCATTTCTCTGAAAGAGATGCAGTCTGTTCCAACACTTCAATTCAGTGTGTGAAGTGAATGGAGTGTTGCTTCACTTTCTAAATGCTGTAGTTACAAATATAATCACTTTCTTTTGAAACAGCCTTAAGCTACTTACAAGCATTCACCAGCAAATCACATGCGTTTCTCTGAAAGAGAAGCAGTCTGTTCCAAGACTTCAATCCACAGTGTGAAGTGAATGGAGTGTTGCTTCACTTTCTAAATGCTGTACTGTCAGCAAAAATCACTTTCCTTTGAAACTGCCTTAGGCTACATACAAGCATTCACCAGCAACTCACATGCATTTCTCTGAAAGAGAAGCTGTCTGTTTCAACACCTTATTTCACTGTGCGACTTGAATGGAGTGTTGCTCACTTTCTAAATGCTGTAATTTCAGTGAAAATCACTTTCCTTTCAAAGTGCCTTAAGCTACATATGAGCATTCAACAGCAAATCACATGAGTTTCTCTGAAAGAGAAGCAGTCTGTTCCAACACTTCAATTCACTCTGCGAAGTGAATAGATTGTTGCTTCACTTTCAAAATGCCGTAGTTACAGATACAATCAGTTTCTTTTGAAACAGCCTTAAACTACTTACCAGCATTAACGAGCAACTCACATGCATTTCTCTGAAAGGGAAGCAGTCTGTTCCAACACTTCAATTCACTGTGCGGAGTGAATGGAGTGTTGCTTCACTTTTTAAATGCTGTACTTTCAGAGAAAATCACTTTCTTTGAGAGTGCCTTAACTAATTACAAGCATTCACAAGAAATTCACATGCGTTTCTCTGAAAGAGAAGCAGTCTGTTTCAACACTTCAATTCACTGTGCGAAGTGAATGGAGTGCTGCTTCACTTTCTAAATGCTGTACATTCAGAGAAAATCACTTTCATTTGAAACTGCCTTAGGCTACATAAAAGCATCCACCAGCAACTCACATGTATTTCTCTGAAAGAGAAGCAGGCTGTTCCAACACTTCACTTCTCTATGCGAAGTTAATGGATTGTTCTTCACTTTCTAAATGCTGTACTTTCAGAGAAAATCACTTTCCTTTGAAAGTGCCTTAAGCTACTTACAAGCATTCACAAGAAACTCACATGCATTTCTCTGAAAGAGATGCAGTGTGTTCCAACACTTCAATTCAGTGTATGAAGTGAATGGAGTGTTGCTTCACTTTCTAAATGCTGTAGTTACAAATATAATCACTTTCTTTTGAAACTGCCTTGGGCTACTTAAAAGCATTCTCCAGCAACTCACATGCATTTCTCTGAAAGAGAAGCAGTCTTTTCCAACAATTCAATTCACTGTGCGAAGTGAATGGAGTGTTGCTTAACTTTCGAAATGCTGTACTTTCAGAGAAAATCAGTTTACTTTGAAACTGCCTTGGGCTACTTACAGGCATTCACCAGCAACTCACATGCATTTCTCTGAAAGGGAAGCAGTCTGTTTCCACACTTCAATTCACTGTGCGAAGTGAATGGAGTGTTGCGTCACTTTCTAAAGGCTGTACTTTCAGAGAAAATCACTTTCCTTTGAAACTGCCTTAAACTAATTACTACCATTCACAAGAAACTCACATGCATTTCTCTGAATGAGAACCAGTCTGTTCCAATACTTCAATTCACTGGGCAAAGTGAATGGAGTGTTGCTTCACTTTCTAAATGCTGTAGTTACAAATATAATCACTTTCTTTTGAAACAGCCTTAAGCTACTTACAAGCATTCACCAGCAAATCACATGCGTTTCTCTGAAAGAGAAGCAGTCTGTTCCAAGACTTCAATTCACAGTGTGAAGTGAATGGAGTGTTGCTTCACTTTCTAAATGCTGTACTGTCAGAGAAAATCACTTTCCTTTGAAACTGCCTTAGGCTACATACAAGCATTCACCAGCAACTCACATGCATTTCTCTGAAAGAGAAGCTTTCTGTTTCAACACCTTAATTCACTGTGCGAATTGAATGGAGTGTTGCTTCACTTTCTAAATGCTGTAATTTCAGAGAAAATCATTTTCCTTTGAAAGTTCCTTAAGCTACATATGAGCATTCAACAGCAAATCACATGAGTTTCTCTGAAAGAAAAGCAGTCTGTTCCAACACTTCAATTCACTGTGCGAAGTGACTGGAGTGTTGCTTCACTTTCTGAATGCTATAGTTACAAATATAATCACTTTCTTTTGAAACTGCCTTGGGCTACTTTCAAGCATTCACCAGCAACTCACATGCATTTCTATGAGAGAAAAGCAGTCTGTTCCAACACTTCAATTCACTGTGCGGAGTGAATGGAGTATTGCTTCACTTTCTAAATGCTGTACTTCAGAGAAAATCACTTTCCTTTGAAAGTGCCTTAACTAATTACAAGCATTCACAAGAAACTCACATGCATTTCTCTGAATGAGAAGCAGTCTGTTCCAACACTTCAATTCACTCTGCGAAGTTAATAGAGTGTTGCTTCACTTTCTAAATGCTGTAGTTACAAATATAATCACTTTCTTTTGAAACAGCCTTAAGCTACTTACAAGCATTCACCAGGAAATCACATGCCTTTCTCTGAAAGAGAAGCAGTCTGGTCCAACTCTTCAATTCACTGTGCAAAGTGAATGAAGTGTTGCTTCACTTTCTAAATGCTGTACTTTCAGAGACAATCACTTTCCTTTTAAACTGCCTTAGGCTACATACAAGCATTCACCAGCAAATCACATTCGTTTCCCTGAAAGAGATGCAGTGTGTTCCAACACTGAAATTCACTGTGTGAAGTGAATGGAGTGTTGCTTCACTTTCGAAATGCTGTACTTTCAGAGAAAATCACTTTCTTTTGAAAGTGCCTTAAGCTATTAACAAGCTTTAACCAGCAACTCACATGCATTTCTCTGAAAGAGAACCTGTCTGTTTCAACACTTCAATTCACTGTGCGAAGTGAATGGAGTGTTGCTTTACTTTCAAAGGGCTGCACTTTCAGAGAAAATCACTTTCCTTTGAAAGTGCCTTAACTAATTACAAGCATTCACAAGAAACTCACATGCATTTCTCTGAAAGAGAAGCAGTCTGTTCCAACACTTCAATTCACTGTGCAAAGTGAATGGAGTGTTGCTTCACTTTCTAAATGCTGTACTTTCAGAGAAAATCACTTTCCTTTGAAACTGCCTTAGGCTAATACAAGCATTCACCAGCAACTCACATGAATTTCTATGAAAGAGAAGCTGTCTGTTTCAACACTTCAATTCACTGTGAGAAGTGAATGGAGTGTTGCTTCACATTCTAAATGCTGTACTTTAAGAGAAAATCACTTTCCTTTGAAAGTGCCTTAAGCTACTTACAAGCATTCACAAGAAACTCACTTGCATTTCTCTGAAAGAGATGCAGTCTGTTCCAACACTTCAATTCAGTGTGTGAAGTGAATGGAGTGTTGCTTCACTTTCTAAATGCTGTAGTTACAAATATAATCACTTTCTTTTGAAACTGCCTTGGGCTACTTAAAAGCATTCTCCAGTAACTCACATGCATTTCTCTGAAAGAGAAGCAGTCTTTTCCAACAATTCAATTCACTGTGCGAAGTGAATGGAGTGTTGCTTCACTTTCTCAATGCTGTACTTTCAGAGAAAATCACTTTCCTTTGAAACTGCCTTGGGCTACTTACAGGCATTCACCAGCAACTCACATGTATTTCTATGAAAGAGAAGCAGTCTCTTCCAACAGTTCATATCACTGTGCGAAGTGAATGGAGTGTTGCTTCACTTTCTAAAGGCTGTACTTTCAGAGAAAATCACTTTCCTTTGAAAGTGCCTTAAGCTACATATGAGGATTCAACAGCAAATCACATGAGTTTCTCTGCTAGAGAAGCAGTCTGTTTCAACACTTCAATTCACTGTGCGAAGTGAATGGAGTGTCGCTTCACTTTCTAAAGGCTGTACTTTCAGAGAAATCACTTTCCTTTGAAACTGCCTTAGGCTACATACAAGCATTCACCAGCAACTCACATGCATTTCTCTGAAAGAGAAGCTGTCTGTTTCAACACCTTAATTCACTGTGCGACTTGAATGGAGTGTTGCTCACTTTCTAAATGCTGTAATTTCAGTGAAAATCTCTTTCCTTTCAAAGTGCCTTAAGCTACATATGAGCATTCAACAGCAAATCACATGAGTTTCTCTGAAAGAGAAGCAGTCTGTTCCAACACTTCAATTCACTCTGCGAAGTGAATAGATTGTTGCTTCACTTTCAAAATGCCGTAGTTACAGATACAATCAGTTTCTTTTGAAACAGCCTTAAGCTACTTACCAGCATTAACGAGCAACTCACATGCATTTCTCTGAAAGGGAAGCAGTCTGTTCCAACACTTCAATTCACTGTGCGGAGTGAATGGAGTGTTGCTTCACTTTTTAAATGCTGTACTTTCATAGAAAATCACTTTCTTTGAGAGTGCCTTAACTAATTACAAGCATTCACAAGAAATTCACATGCGTTTCTCTGAAAGAGAAGCAGTCTGTTTCAACACTTCAATTCACTGTGCGAAGTGAATGGAGTGCTGCTTCACTTTCTAAATGCTGTACATTCAGAGAAAATCACTTTCCTTTGAAACTGCCTTAGGCTACATAAAAGCATCCACCAGCAACTCACATGTATTTCTCTGAAAGAGAAGCAGGCTGTTCCAACACTTCACTTCACTGTGCGAAGTTAATGGATTGTTCTTCACTTTCTAAATGCTGTACTTTCAGAGAAAATCACTTTCCTTTGAAAGTGCCTTAAGCTACTTACAAGCATTCACAAGAAACTCACATGCATTTCTCTGAAAGAGATGCAGTGTGTTCCAACACTTCAATTCAGTGTATGAAGTGAATGGAGTGTTGCTTCACTTTCTAAATGCTGTACTTACAAATATAATCACTTTCTTTTGAAACTGCCTTGGGCTACTTAAAAGCATTCTCCAGCAACTCACATGCATTTCTCTGAAAGAGAAGCAGGCTGTTCCAACACTTCACTTCACTGTGCGAAGTGAATGGATTGTTCTTCACTTTCGAAATGCTGTACTTTCAGAGAAAATCACTTTCCTTTGAAAGTGCCTTAAGCTACTTACAAGCATTCACAAGAAACTCACATGCATTTCTCTGAAAGAGATGCAGTCTGTTCCAACACTTCAATTCAGTGTGTGAAGTGAATGGAGTGTTGCTTCACTTTCTAAATGCTGTAGTTACAAATATAATCACTTTCTTTTGAAACAGCCTTAAGCTACTTACAAGCATTCACCAGCAAATCACATGCGTTTCTCTGAAAGAGAAGCAGTCTGTTCCAAGACTTCAATCCACAGTGTGAAGTGAATGGAGTGTTGCTTCACTTTCTAAATGCTGTACTGTCAGCAAAAATCACTTTCCTTTGAAACTGCCTTAGGCTACATACAAGCATTCACCAGCAACTCACATGCATTTCTCTGAAAGAGAAGCTGTCTGTTTCAACACCTTATTTCACTGTGCGACTTGAATGGAGTGTTGCTCACTTTCTAAATGCTGTAATTTCAGTGAAAATCACTTTCCTTTCAAAGTGCCTTAAGCTACATATGAGCATTCAACAGCAAATCACATGAGTTTCTCTGAAAGAGAAGCAGTCTGTTCCAACACTTCAATTCACTCTGCGAAGTGAATAGATTGTTGCTTCACTTTCAAAATGCCGTAGTTACAGATACAATCAGTTTCTTTTGAAACAGCCTTAAACTACTTACCAGCATTAACGAGCAACTCACATGCATTTCTCTGAAAGGGAAGCAGTCTGTTCCAACACTTCAATTCACTGTGCGGAGTGAATGGAGTGTTGCTTCACTTTTTAAATGCTGTACTTTCAGAGAAAATCACTTTCTTTGAGAGTGCCTTAACTAATTACAAGCATTCACAAGAAATTCACATGCGTTTCTCTGAAAGAGAAGCAGTCTGTTTCAACACTTCAATTCACTGTGCGAAGTGAATGGAGTGCTGCTTCACTTTCTAAATGCTGTACATTCAGAGAAAATCACTTTCATTTGAAACTGCCTTAGGCTACATAAAAGCATCCACCAGCAACTCACATGTATTTCTCTGAAAGAGAAGCAGGCTGTTCCAACACTTCACTTCACTGTGCGAAGTTAATGGATTGTTCTTCACTTTCTAAATGCTGTACTTTCAGAGAAAATCACTTTCCTTTGAAAGTGCCTTAAGCTACTTACAAGCATTCACAAGAAACTCACATGCATTTCTCTGAAAGAGATGCAGTGTGTTCCAACACTTCAATTCAGTGTATGAAGTGAATGGAGTGTTGCTTCACTTTCTAAATGCTGTAGTTACAAATATAATCACTTTCTTTTGAAACTGCCTTGGGCTACTTAAAAGCATTCTCCAGCAACTCACATGCATTTCTCTGAAAGAGAAGCAGTCTTTTCCAACAATTCAATTCACTGTGCGAAGTGAATGGAGTGTTGCTTAACTTTCGAAATGCTGTACTTTCAGAGAAAATCAGTTTACTTTGAAACTGCCTTGGGCTACTTACAGGCATTCACCAGCAACTCACATGCATTTCTCTGAAAGGGAAGCAGTCTGTTTCCACACTTCAATTCACTGTGCGAAGTGAATGGAGTGTTGCGTCACTTTCTAAAGGCTGTACTTTCAGAGAAAATCACTTTCCTTTGAAACTGCCTTAAACTAATTACTACCATTCACAAGAAACTCACATGCATTTCTCTGAATGAGAACCAGTCTGTTCCAATACTTCAATTCACTGGGCAAAGTGAATGGAGTGTTGCTTCACTTTCTAAATGCTGTAGTTACAAATATAATCACTTTCTTTTGAAACAGCCTTAAGCTACTTACAAGCATTCACCAGCAAATCACATGCGTTTCTCTGAAAGAGAAGCAGTCTGTTCCAAGACTTCAATTCACAGTGTGAAGTGAATGGAGTGTTGCTTCACTTTCTAAATGCTGTACTGTCAGAGAAAATCACTTTCCTTTGAAACTGCCTTAGGCTACATACAAGCATTCACCAGCAACTCACATGCATTTCTCTGAAAGAGAAGCTTTCTGTTTCAACACCTTAATTCACTGTGCGAATTGAATGGAGTGTTGCTTCACTTTCTAAATGCTGTAATTTCAGAGAAAATCATTTTCCTTTGAAAGTTCCTTAAGCTACATATGAGCATTCAACAGCAAATCACATGAGTTTCTCTGAAAGAAAAGCAGTCTGTTCCAACACTTCAATTCACTGTGCGAAGTGACTGGAGTGTTGCTTCACTTTCTGAATGCTATAGTTACAAATATAATCACTTTCTTTTGAAACTGCCTTGGGCTACTTTCAAGCATTCACCAGCAACTCACATGCATTTCTATGAGAGAAAAGCAGTCTGTTCCAACACTTCAATTCACTGTGCGGAGTGAATGGAGTATTGCTTCACTTTCTAAATGCTGTACTTCAGAGAAAATCACTTTCCTTTGAAAGTGCCTTAACTAATTACAAGCATTCACAAGAAACTCACATGCATTTCTCTGAATGAGAAGCAGTCTGTTCCAACACTTCAATTCACTCTGCGAAGTTAATAGAGTGTTGCTTCACTTTCTAAATGCTGTAGTTACAAATATAATCACTTTCTTTTGAAACAGCCTTAAGCTACTTACAAGCATTCACCAGGAAATCACATGCCTTTCTCTGAAAGAGAAGCAGTCTGGTCCAACTCTTCAATTCACTGTGCAAAGTGAATGAAGTGTTGCTTCACTTTCTAAATGCTGTACTTTCAGAGACAATCACTTTCCTTTTAAACTGCCTTAGGCTACATACAAGCATTCACCAGCAAATCACATTCGTTTCCCTGAAAGAGATGCAGTGTGTTCCAACACTGAAATTCACTGTGTGAAGTGAATGGAGTGTTGCTTCACTTTCGAAATGCTGTACTTTCAGAGAAAATCACTTTCTTTTGAAAGTGCCTTAAGCTATTAACAAGCTTTAACCAGCAACTCACATGCATTTCTCTGAAAGAGAACCTGTCTGTTTCAACACTTCAATTCACTGTGCGAAGTGAATGGAGTGTTGCTTTACTTTCAAAGGGCTGCACTTTCAGAGAAAATCACTTTCCTTTGAAAGTGCCTTAACTAATTACAAGCATTCACAAGAAACTCACATGCATTTCTCTGAAAGAGAAGCAGTCTGTTCCAACACTTCAATTCACTGTGCAAAGTGAATGGAGTGTTGCTTCACTTTCTAAATGCTGTACTTTCAGAGAAAATCACTTTCCTTTGAAACTGCCTTAGGCTAATACAAGCATTCACCAGCAACTCACATGAATTTCTATGAAAGAGAAGCTGTCTGTTTCAACACTTCAATTCACTGTGAGAAGTGAATGGAGTGTTGCTTCACATTCTAAATGCTGTACTTTAAGAGAAAATCACTTTCCTTTGAAAGTGCCTTAAGCTACTTACAAGCATTCACAAGAAACTCACTTGCATTTCTCTGAAAGAGATGCAGTCTGTTCCAACACTTCAATTCAGTGTGTGAAGTGAATGGAGTGTTGCTTCACTTTCTAAATGCTGTAGTTACAAATATAATCACTTTCTTTTGAAACTGCCTTGGGCTACTTAAAAGCATTCTCCAGTAACTCACATGCATTTCTCTGAAAGAGAAGCAGTCTTTTCCAACAATTCAATTCACTGTGCGAAGTGAATGGAGTGTTGCTTCACTTTCTCAATGCTGTACTTTCAGAGAAAATCACTTTCCTTTGAAACTGCCTTGGGCTACTTACAGGCATTCACCAGCAACTCACATGTATTTCTATGAAAGAGAAGCAGTCTCTTCCAACAGTTCATATCACTGTGCGAAGTGAATGGAGTGTTGCTTCACTTTCTAAAGGCTGTACTTTCAGAGAAAATCACTTTCCTTTGAAAGTGCCTTAAGCTACATATGAGGATTCAACAGCAAATCACATGAGTTTCTCTGCTAGAGAAGCAGTCTGTTTCAACACTTCAATTCACTGTGCGAAGTGAATGGAGTGTCGCTTCACTTTCTAAAGGCTGTACTTTCAGAGAAATCACTTTCCTTTGAAACTGCTTTAGGCTACATACAAGCATTCACCAGCAACTCACATGCATTTCTCTGAAAGAGAAGCAGTCTGTTCCAACTCTTCAATTCACTGTGCTACGTGACTGGAGTGTTGCTTCTCTTTAATAATGCTGTAGTTACAAATATATTCACTTTCTTTTGAAACTGCCTTGGGCTACTTGCAAGCATTCACCAGCAACTCACATGCATTTCTGTGAAAGAGGAGCAGTCTGTTCCAACACTTCAATTCACTGTGCGAAGTGAATGTAGTGTTGCTTTTCTTTCAAAATGCTGTACTTTCAGAGAAAATCACTTTCCTTTGAAACTGCCTTAAGCTACTTACAAGCTTTAATCAGCAACTCACATGCATTTCTCTGAAAGAGAAGAAGTCTGTTCCAACACTTCAATTCACTGTGCAGAGTGAATTGAGTGTTGCTTCACTTTCTGAATGCTGTACTTTCAGAGATAATCACTTTCCTTTGAAAGTGCCTTATCTCATTACAAGCATTCACAAGAAAGTCACATGCATTTCTCTGAAAGAGAAGCAGTCTTTTCCAACACTTCAATTCACTCTGCGAAGTGAATAGAGTGTTGCTTCACTTTCTAAATGCTGTAGTTAAAAATATAATCACTTTCCTTTGAAACAGCCTTAAGCTACTTACAAGCATTCACCAGGAAATCACATGCGTTTCTCTGAAAGAGAAGCAGTCTCTTCCAACACTTCAATTCACTGTGCGAAGTGAATGGAGTGTTGCTTCACTTTCTGAATGCTGTACATTCAGAGAAAATCACTTTCCTTTGAAACTGCCTTAAGCTACTTACAAGCATTCACAAGAAACTCACATGCATTTCTCTGAAAGAGATGCAGTCTGTTCCAACACTTCAATTCAGTGTGCAAAGTGAATGGAGTGTTGCTTCACTTTCTAAATACTGTAGTTACAGAGAAAAATCACTTTCTTTTGAAAGTGCCTTAAGCTACTTACAAGCATTAACCAGCAACTCACATGCATTTCTCTGAAAGAGAAGCAGAATGTTCCAACACTTCAATTCACTGTGCGAAGTGAATGGAGTGTTTCTTCACTTTCTAAAGGCTGTACTTTCAGAGAAAACCACTTTTCTTTGAAACTGCCTTAGGCTTCATACAAGCATTTACAAGAAACTCACATGCATTTCTCTGAAAGAGAAGCAGGGTGTTCCAACACTACACTTCAGTGTGTGAAGTGAATGGAGTGTTGATTCACTTTCTAAATGGTGAACTTTCAGAGAAAATCACTTTCCTTCGAAAGTGCCTTAAGCTACTTATGAGCATTAACCAGCAAATCAGATTATTTTCTCTGAAAGAGAAGCAGTCTGTTCCAACACTTCAATTCACTGTGCTAAGTGACTGGAGTGTTGCTTCACTTTCTGAATCCTGTACTTTCAGAGAAAATCTCTTTCCTTTGAAACTGCCTTAGGCTACATACAAGCATTCACCAGCAACTCACATGCATTTCTCTGAACGAGAAGCAGTCTGTTTCAACATTTCAATTCACTGTCCGAATTGAATGGAGTGTTGCTTCTCTTTCTATATGCTGTAGTTACAAATATAATCACTTTCTTTTGAAACTGCCTTAGGCTACATACAAGCATTCACCAGCAACTCACATGCATTTCTCTGAAATAGAAGCAGTCTGCTTGAACACTTTAATTCACTGTGCGAATTGAATGTAGTGTTACTTCACTTTCTAAATGATGTACTTTCAGAGAAAATCTCTTTCCTTTGAAAGTGCCTTAAGCTACTTATGAGCATTTAACAGCAAATCACATGAGTATCTCTGAAAGAGAAGCTGTCTGTTCAAACACTTAAATTCACTGTGCGAAGTGAATGGAGTGTTGCTTCACTTTCTAAAGGCTGTACTTTCCGAGAAAATCTCTTTCCTTTGAATCTGCCTTAGGCTACATACAAGCATTCACCAGCAATCACATGCATTTCTCTGAAAGAGAAGCAGTCTGTTTCAACACTTCAATTCACTGTGCGAAGTGAATGGAGTGTTGCTTCACTTTCTAAATGCTGTACTTTCAGAGAAAATCACTTTCCTTTGAAAGTGCCTTAAAATAATTACAAGCATTCACCAGAAACTCACATGCATTTCTCTGAAAGAGAAGCAGTCCGTTCCAACACTTCTATTCACTGTGCGAAGTGAATGTAGTGTTGCTTCACTTTCTAAATGCTGTCCTTTCAGAGAAAATCACTTTTCTTTGAAACTGTCTTAGGCTACATACAAGCATTCACCAGCAAATCACATGCATTTCTCTGAAAGGGAAGAAGTCTGTTTCAACACTTCAATTCACTGTTCGAAGTGCATGGAGTGTTGCGTCACTTTCTAAAGGCTGTACTTTCAGAGAAAATCACTTTCTTTTGAAACTGCCTTGGGCTACTTACAAGCAGTCACCAGCAACTCACATGCAATTCTCTGAAAGAGAAGCCGTCTGTTCCAACACTTAAATTCACTCTGCGTAGTGAATAGAATGTTGTTTTACTTTCTAAAGGCAGTAGTTACAAATATAATCACTTTCTTTTGAAACAGCCTTAATCTACTTACAAGCATTCACCAGCATATCACATGCGTTTCTATGAAAGAGAAGCAGTCTGTTCCAACATTTCAATTCAATGTGCGAAGTGAATGGAGTGTTGCTTCAATTTCTAAATGCTGTACTTTCAGAGAAAATCATTTTCCTTTGAAACTGCCTTAGGCTACTTACAAGCATTCACCAGCAAAACACATTACTTTCTCTGAAAAGAAGCAGACTGTTCCAACACTTCAATTCACTGTGTGAAGTGAATGAAGGGTTGCTTCACTTTCTAAATGCTGTAGTTACAGAGATAATCGCTTTCTTTAGAAACTGCCTTAAGCTACTTACAGGCATTCACCAGCAAATAACATGCATTTCTCTGAAAGAGAAGCAGTCTTTTCCAACAGTTCATTTCACTGTGCGAAGTGAATGGAGTGTTGCTTCTCTTTCTAAATGCTGTACTTTCAAAGAAAATCACTTTCCTTTGAAAGTTCCTTAAACTAATTACAAGCATTCACAAGAAACTCACATGCATTTCTCTGAAATAGAAGCAGTCTGTTCCAACAATTCAATTGACTGTGAGAAGTGAATGGAGTGTTGCTTCACTTTCTAAATGCTGTACTTTCAGAGAAATACACTTTCCTTTGAAACTCCCTTAGGCTACTTACAAGCATTCACCAGCAACTCACGTGCATTTCTCTGAAAGAGAAGCAGTCTGTTCCAGCACTTCACTTCAGTGTGCGAAGTGAATGGAATGTTGCTTCACTTTCTAAATGTTGTACTTTCAGAGAAAATCACTTTCTTTGAAAGTGCCTTAAGCTACTAGCAAGCATTCACCAGCAACTCACATGAGTTTCTCTGGAAAGAAGCAGTCTGTTCCAACACTTCAATTCACTGTGCGAAGTGAATGGAGCATTGCTTCACTTTCTAAATGCTGTACTTTCAGAGAAAATCACTTTCCTTTGAAACTGCCTTAGGCTACTTGCAAGCATTCCCCAGAAAATCACATTCGTTTCCTGAAAGAGAAGTAGTCTGTTTCAACACTTCAATTCACTGTGCGAAGTGAATGGAGCGTTGCTTCACTTTCTAAATGCTGTAATTTCAGACAAAATCACTTTCCTTTGAAACTGCCTTAGGCTACTTGCAAGCATTCACCAACAAATCACATTCGTTTCTCTGAGAGAGAAGTAGTCTGTTTCATCACTTCAATTCACTGTGCGGAGTGAATTGAGTGTTGCTTCAGTTTCTGAATGCTGTACTTTCAGAGATAATCACTTTCCTTTGAAAGTGCCTTATCTAATTACAAGCATTCACATGAAAGTCACATGCATTTCTCTGAAAGAGAAGCAGTCTGTTCCAACACTTCAATTCACTCTGCGAAGTGAATAGAGTGTTGCTTCACATTCTAAATGCTGTAGTTATAAATATAATCACTTTATTTTGAAACAACCTTAAGCTACTTACAAGCATTCACCAGGAAGTCACATGCGTTTCTCTGAAAGAGAAGCAGTCTGTTCCAACACTTCAATTCACTCTGCGAAGTGAATAGAGTGTTGCTTCACTTTCTAAATGCTGTACTTTCAGAGAAAACCACTTTTCTTTGAAACTGCCTTAGGCTTCATACAAGCATTTACAAGAAACTCACATGCATTTCTCTGAAAGAGAAGCAGTGTGTTCCAACACTACACTTCAGTTTGCGAAGTGAATGGAGTGTTGATTCACTTTCTAAATACTGTAGTTTCAAAGAAAATCACTTTCCTTCGACAGTGCATTAAGCTACTTATGAGCATTAACCAGCAAATCAGATGATTTTCTCTGAAAGAGAAGCAGTCCGTTCCAACACTTCAATTCACTGTGCTAAGTGACTGGAGTGTTGCTTCACTTTCTAAATGCTGTACTTTCAGAGAAAATCACTTTCCTTTGAAACTGCCTTAGGCTACATAAAAGCATTCACCAGCAACTCACATGCATTTCTCTGAAAGAGAAGCAGTCTGTTTCAACACTTTAATTCACTGTGCGAATTGAATGGAGTGTTACTTCACTTTCTAAATGATGTACTTTCAGAGAAAATCTCTTTCCTTTAAAAGTGCCTTAAGCTACTTATGAGCATTCAACAGCAAATCACATGAGTATCTCTGAAAGAGAAGCTGTCTGTTCAAACACTTAAATTCACTGTGCGAAGTGAATGGAGTGTTGCTTCACTTTCTAAAGGCTGTTCTTTCCGAGAAAATCACTTTCCTCTGAATCTGCCTTACGCTACATACAAGCATTCACCAGCAAATCACATGCATTTCTCTGAAAGAGAAGCAGTCTGTTTCAACACTTCAATTCACTGTGCGAAGTGAAGGAAGTGTTGCTTCACTGTATAAATGCTGTCCTTTCAGAGAAAATCACTTTCCTTAGAAAGTGCCTTAAGCTACTTACGAGCATTCACCAGCAAATCACATGATTTTTTCTGATAGAGACGCAGTCTGTTCCAACACTTCAATTCACTGTGTGAAGTGAATGGAGTATTGCTTCACTTTCTAAATGCTGTACTTTCAGAGAAAATCACTTTCCTTTGAAAGTGCCTTAAAATATTTACAAGCATTCACAAGAAACTCACATGCATTTCTCTGAAAGAGAAGCAGTCTGTTCCAACACTTCAATTCACTCTGCGAAGTGAATAGAGTGTTGCTTCACTTTCTAAATGCTCTACTTTCAGAGAAAATCACTTTTCTTTGAAACTGTCTTAGGCTACATACAAGCATTCACCAGGAAATCACATGCATTTCTCTGAGATTGAAGCAGTCTGTTTCAACACTTCAATTCACTGTTCGAAGTGCATGGAGTGTTGTGTCACTTTCTAAAGGCTGTACTTTCAGAGAAAATCACTTCCTTTGAAACTGCCTTAGGCTACATACAAGCATTCACCAGCAAATCACATGCATTTCTCTGAAAGACAAGCAGTCTGTTTTAACACTTCAATTCACTGTGCGAATTGAATGGAGTGTTGCTTCACTTTCTAAATGCTGTAGTTTCAGAGAAAATCACTTTCTTTTGAAAGTGCCTTAGGCTACTTACAAGCATTCAAAAGAACCTCACATGCATTTCTCTGAAAAAGAAGTAGTGTGTTCCAACAATTCAATTGACTGTGAGAAGTGAATGGAGTGTTGCTTCACTTTCTAAATGCTGTATTTTCAGGGAAAATCACTTTCCTTTGAAACTGCCTTAGGCTACTTACAAGCATTTACCAGCAACTCACATGCATTTCTCTGAAAGAGAAGCAGTCTGTTCCAACACTTCACTTCAGTGTGCGAAGTGAAAGGAGTGTTGCTTCACTTTCTAAATGCTGTACTTTCAGAGAAAATCATTTCCTTTGAAAGTGCCTTAAGCTACTTACAAGCATTCACCAGCAACTCACATGAGTTTCTCTGGAAAGATGCAGTCTGTTCCAACACTTCAATTCACTGTGCGAAGTGAATGGAGCATTGCTTCACATTCTAAATGCTGTACTTTCAGAGAAAATCACTTTCCTTTGAAACTGCCTTAGGCTACTTGCAAGCATTCACCAGCAAATCACATTCGTTTCTCTGAAAGAGAAGTAGTCTGTTTCAACACTTCAATTCACTGTGCGAAGTGAATGGAGCGTTGCTTCACTTTCTAAATGCTATACTTTCAGACAAAATCTCTTTCCTTTGAAACTGCCTTAGGCTACTTGCAAGCATTCACCAGCAACTCACATGCAATTCTCTGACAGAGAAGCAGTCTGTTTCAACACTTCAATTCACTGTGCGAAGTGAATGGAGTGTTGCTTTACTTTCTAAATTTGTACTTTCAGAGAATATCACTTTCCTTTGAAAGTGCCTTAAGCTACTTATGAGCATTAACCAGCAAATCACATGAGTTTCCCTGAAAGAGAAGCAGTCTGTTCCAACACTTCAATTCACTGTGCGAAGTTACTGGAGTGTTCCTTCACTTTCTGAATGATGTAGTTTCAAATATAATCACTTTCTTTTGAAACTGCCTTGGGCTACTTACAAGCATTCACCAGCAACTCACATGCATTTCTCTGAAAGAAAAGCAGTCTGTTCCAACATTTCAATTCACAGTGCAAAGTGAATGGAGTGCTGCTTCACTTTCTAAATGCTGTACTTTCAGAGAAAATCACTTTCCTTTGAAAGTGCCTTAAGCTACTTATGAGCATTAACCAGTAAATCTCATGAGTTTCTCTGAAAGAGAAGCAGTCTGTTCCAACACTTCCATACACTGTGCGAAGTGAATGGAGTGTTGCTTCACTTTCTAAAGGCTGTAGTTACAGAGATAATCACTTTCTTTAGAAACTGCCTTAAGCTACTTACAATCATTCACCAGCAAATCACATGCTTTTCTCTGAATGAGAAGAAGTCTGTTCCAACAGTTCATTTCACTCTGCGAAGTGATTGGAGTGTTGCTTCACTTTCTAAATGCTGTACTTTCAGAGAACATCACTTTCTTTTGAAAGTGCCTTAGGCTACTTACAAACATTCAAAAGAAACTCACATGCATTTCTCTGAAAGAGAAGCAGTCTGTTTCAACACTTCAATTCACTGTGCGGAGTGAATGGAGTGTTGATTCACATTCTAAATGCTGTACTTTCAGAGAAAATCACTTTCCTTTAAAAGTGCCTTAAAGTAATAAGCATTCACAAGAAACTCGCATGCATTTCTATGAAAGAGAAGCAGTCTGTTCCAACACTTAAATTCACTGTGCGAAGTGAATGGAGTGTTGCTTCACTTTCTAAATGCTGTACTTTCAGAGAAAATCACTTTCCTTTGAAACTGCCTTAGGATACTTACAAGCATTCACCAGCAAATCACATTCGTTTCTCTGAAAGAGAAGCAGTCTGTTCCAACATTTCAATTCACTGTGCGAAGTGAATGGAGTGCTGCTTCACATTCTAAATGCTATACTTTCAGAGAAAATCACTTTCCTTTGAAAGTGCCTTAAGCTACTTACAAGCATTCACCTGCAACTCACATGAGTTTTTCTGAAAAGAAGCAGTCTGTTCTAACACTGAAATTCACTGTGTGAAGTGAATGGAGCGTTGCTTCACTTTCTAAATGCTGTAGTTACAGAGATAATCACTTTCTTTAGAAACTGCCTTAAGCTACTTACAGGCATTCACCAGCAAATCACATGCGTTTCTCTGAATGAGAAGCAGTCTGTTCCAACAGTTCATTTCACTGTGCGAAGTGAATGGAGAGTTGCTTCACTTTCTAAATGCTGTACTTTCAGAGAAAATCACTTTCTTTTGAAAGTGCCTTAGGCTACATACAAGCATTCAAAAGAAACTCACATGCATTTCTCTGAAAGGGAAGTAGTCTGTTCAAGCACTTCAACTGACTGTGAGAAGTGAATGGAATGTTGCTTCACTTTCTAAATGCTGTACTTTCAGAGAAATCACTTTCCTTTGAAACTGCCTTAGGCTACTTACAAGCATTCACCAGCAACTCACATGCATTTCTCTGAAAGAGAAGCAGTCTGTTCCAACACTTCACTTCAGTGTGCGAAGTGAATGGAGTGTTGCTTCACTTTCTAAATGCTGTACTTTCAGAGAAAATCACTTTCCTTTGAAAGTGCCTTTAGCTACTTACAAGCATTCACCAGCAACTCATAAGTTTCTCTGGAAAGAAGCAGTCTGTTCCAACACTTCAATTCACTCTGCGAAGTGAATGGAGCGTTGCTTCACTTTCTAAATGCTGTACTTTCAGAGAAAATCACTTTCCTTTGAAACTGCCTTAGGCTACTTGCAAGCATTCACCAGCAAATCACATTCGTTTCTCTGAAAGAGAAGTATTCTGTTTCAACACTTCAATCCACTGTGCGAAATGAATGGAGCGTTGCTTCACTTTCTAAATGCTGTACTTTCAGACAAAATCACTTTCCTTTTAAACTGCCTTAGGCTACTTGCAAGCATTCACCAGCAAATCACATTCGTTTCTCTGAAAGAGAAGTAGTCTGTTTCAACACTTCAATTCACTGTGCAAAGTGATGGAGTGTTGCTTCACTTTCTAAAGGCTGTACTTTCAGAGAATATCACTTTCCTTTGAAACTGCCTTAGGCTTCATACAAGCATTCACCAGCAACTCACATGCATTTCTCTGACAGAGAAGCAGTCTGTTTCAACACTTCAATTCACTGTGCGAAGTGAATGGAGTGTTGCTCCACTTTCTAAATGCTGTACTTTCAGAGAAAATCACTTTCCTTTCAAAGTGCCTTAAGCTACTTATGAGCATTAACCAGCAAATCACATGAGTTTCTCTGAAAGACAAGCAGTCTGTTCCAACACTTCAATTCACTGTGCGAAGTGACTGGAGTGTTCCTACACTTTCTGAATGATGTAGTTACAAATATAATCACTTTCTTTTGGAACTGCCTTGGGCTACTTACAAGCATTCACCATCAACTCACATGCATTTCTTTGAAAGAGAAGCAATCTGTTCCACCACTTCAATTCACTCTGCGAAGTGAATAGAGTGTTGCTTCACTTTCTAAATAATGTATTTACAAATAAAATCACTTTCTTTTGAAACAGCCTTAATCTACTTACAAGCATTCACCAGCAACTCACATGAGTTTCTCTGAAAAGAAGCAGTCTGTTCCAACAGTTCATTTCACTGTGCGAAGTGAATGGAGTGTTGCTTCACTTTCTAAATGCTGTACTTTCAGAGAAAATCACTTTCTTTTGAAAGTGCCTTAAGCTACTTACAAGCATTAACCAGCAACTCACATTTATTTCTCTGAAAGAGAAGCAGTCTGTTCCAACACTTCAATTCACTGTGCGGAGAGAATGGAGTGTTGCTTCACTTTCTAAATGCTGTACTTTCAGAGAAAATCACTTTCCTTTGAAACCGCCTTAAACTAATAACAAGCATTCACAAGAAACTCACATGCATTTCTATGAAAGATAAGCAGTCTGTTCCAACACTTCAATTCACTTTGCGAAGTGAATGGAGTGTTGCTTTACTTTCTAAATGCTGTATTTACAGAGAAAAGCACTTTCTTTTCAAAGTGCCTTAAGCTACTTAAAAGCATTAACCAGCAACTCACATGCGTTTCTCTGAAAGAGAAGCAGTCTGTTCCAACATTTCTATTCACTGTGTGAAGTGAATGGAGTGCTGCTTCACTTTCTAAGTGCTGTACTTTCAGAGAAAATCACTTTCCTTTGAAATTGCCTTGGGCTACTTACAAGCATTCACCAGCAACTCACATGCATTTCTCTAAAAGAGAAGCAGTCTGTTCCAACACTTCACTTCACTGTGCGAAGTGAATGGAGTGTTGCTTCACTTTCTAAATGCTGTAGTTACAGAGAAAATCACTTTCTTTTGAAAGTGCCTTAAGCTACTTACAAGCATTCACCAGCAACTCACATGCACTTTTCTGAAAGAGAAGCAGTCTGTTCCAACACTTCAATTTACTGTGCGGAGTGAATGGAGTGTTGATTCACTTTCTAAATGCTGTGGTTTCAGAGAAAATCACTTTCCTTTGAAAGTCCCTTAAACTAATAAGAAGCATTCACAAGAAACTCACATGCATTTCTATGAAAGATAAGCAGTCTGTTCCAACACTTCAATTCACTGTGCGAAGTGAATGGAGTGTTGCTTCAGTTTCTAAATGCTGTAATTACAAATATAATCACATTCTTTTGAAACAGCCTTAATCTACTTGCAAGCGTTCATCAGCAAATCACATGCGTTTCTCTGAAAGAGAAGCAATCTATTACAACACTTCAATTCACTGTGCGAAGTGAATGGAGTGTTACTTCACTTTCTACATGCTGTACTTTCAGAGAAAATCACTTTCCTTTGAAACTGCCTTAGGCTACTTACAAGCATTCACCAGCAAATCACATTCGTTTCTCTGAAAGAGAAGCAGTCTGTTCCAACATTTCAATTCACTGTACGAAGTGAATGGAGTGCTACTTCACATTCTGAATGCTATACTTTCAGAGAAAATCACTTTCCTTTGAAAGTGCCTTAAGCTACTTACAAGCATTCACCTGCAACTCACATGAGTTTTTCTGAAAAGAAGCAGTCTGTTCCAACATTTCAATTCACTCTGTGAAGTGAATGGAGCATTGCTTCACTTTCTAAAGGCTGTACTTTCAGAGAAAATCACTTTCTTTAGATACTGCTATAAGCTACTTACAGGCATTCACCAGAAAATCACATGCGTTTCTCTGAAAGAGAAGGAGTCTGTTCCAACACTTCAATTCACTGTGCGAAGTGAATGGAGTGCTGCTTCACTTTCTAAATGCTGTACTTTCAGAGAAAATCACTTTCCTTTGAAAGTGCCTTAAACTAATAACAAGCACTCACAAGAAACTCACATGCATTTCTCTGAAAGAGAAGCAGTCTGTTTCAACACTTCAGTACACTGTGCGAAGTGAATGGAGTGTTGCTTCACTTTCTAAATGCTGTAATTACAAATATAATAACTTTCTTTTGAAAGAGCCTTAAGCTACTTACAAGCATTCACCAGCAAATCACATGCATTTCTCTTAAAGAGAAGCAGTCTGTTCCAACACTTCAATTCACTGTGCGAAGTGAATGGATTGTTGCTTCACTTTCTAAATGCTGTACTTTCAGAGAAAATCACTTTCCTTTGAAACTGCCTTAGGCTACATACAAGCATTCGCCAAAACTCACATTCGTTTCTCTGAAAGAGAAGCAGTCTGTTCCAACATTTCAATTCACTGGGCGAAGTGAATGGAGTGCTGCTACACATTCTAAATGCTGTCCTTTCTGAGAAAATCACTTTCCTTTGAAAGTGCCTTAAGCTACTTACAAGCATTAACCAGCAACTCACATGAGTTTCTCTGAAAAGAAGCAGTCTGTTCCAAAACGTCAATTCACTGTGCGAAGTGAATGGTGTGTTGCTTCACTTTCTAAATGCTGTAGTTACAGAGATAATCACTTTCTTTTGAAACTGCATTAAGCTACTTACAGGCATTCACCAGCAAATCACCTGCATTTTTCTTAAAGAGAAGCAGTCTGTTGCAACACTTCACTTCACTGTGCGAAGTGAATGGATTGTTGCTTCACTTTCTAAATGCTGTACTTTCAGAGAAAATCACTTTCCTTTGAAAGTGCCTTAATGTACTTACAAGCATTCACGAGCAACTCACATGAGTTTCTCTGGAAAGAAGCAGTCTGTTCCAACACTTCAATTCACTGTGCGAAGTGAATGAAGTGCTGCTTCACTTTCTAAATGCTATATTTTCAGAGAAAATCACTTTCCTTTGAAACTGCCTTAGGCTACATACAAGCATTCACCAGCAACTCACATGCATTTCTCTGAAAAAGAAGCAGTCTCTTTCAACACTTCACTTCACTGTGCGAAGTGAATGGACTGTTGCTTCACTTTCTAAATGCTGTACTTTCAGAGAAAATCACTTTCCTTTGAAAGTGCCTTAAGCTACTTACAAGCATTAACCAGCAACTCACATGCATTTCTCTGAAAGAGAAGCAGTCTGTTCCAACACTTCAGTTTACTGTGCGAAGTGAATGGAGTGTTGCTTTACTTTCTAAATTCTGTAATTACAAATATAATCACTTTCTTTTGAAACAGCATTAAGCTACTTACAAGCATTCACCTGCAAATCACATGCGTTTCGCTGAAAGAGAAGCAGTCTGTTCCAAAACTTCAATTCACTGTGCGAAGTGAATGGAGTGCTGCTTCACTTTCTAAATTTGGTACTTTCAGAGAAAATCACTTTCCTTTGAAATTGCCTTAGGCTACTTACAAGCATTCACCAGCAAATCACATGCACTTCTCTGAAAGAGAAGCAGTCTGTTCCAACATTTCAATTCACTGGGCAAAGTGAATGGAGTGTTGCTACACATTTTAAATGCTATAATTTCAGAGAAAATCACTTTCCTTTGAAAGTGCCTTAAGCTACTGACAAGCATTAACCAGCAACTCACATGAGTTTCTCTGAAAAGAAGCAATCTGTGCCAAACCGTCAATTCACTGTGTGAAGTGAATGGAGCGTTGCTTCACTTTCTAAATGCTGTACTTTCAGAGAAAATCGCTTTCCTTTGAAACAGCCTTAAGCTACTTACATGCATTCACCAGCAAATCACATGCATTTCTCTGAAAGAGATGCATTCTGTTCAAAAACTTCAATCTAGTGTGCGAAGTGAATGGAGTGTTGCTTCACTTTCTAAATGCTGTAGTTACAGTGAAAATCATTTTCTTTTTAAAGTGCCTTAAGCTACATAAAAGCATTAAGCAGCAACTCACATGCATTTTTCTGAAATAGAAGCAGAATGTTCCAACACTTCAATTCACTGTGCGAAGTGAATGGAGTGTTGCTTCACTTTCAAAATGCTGTAGTTACAGAGAAAATCACTTTCCTTTGAAAGTGCCTTAAACTAATAACAAGCATTCACATAAAACTCACATGCATTTCTCTGAAAGAGAAGCAGTCTGTTCCAACAGTTCAATTCACTGTGCGAAGTGAATGGAGTGTTGCTTCACTTTCTATATGCTGTACTTTCAGAGAAAAAAACTTTCCTTTGATAGCGCCTTAAGCTACTTACAAGCATTCACAAGAAACTCACATGCATTTCACTGCAAGAGAAGTAGTCTGTTCCAACACTTCAATTGACTGTGCGAAGTGAATGGATTGTTGCTTCACTTTCTAAATGCTGCACTTTCAGAGAAAATCACTTTCCATTGAAACTGCCTTAGGCTACATACAAGCATTCACCTAAAATCACATTCGTTTCTATGAAAGAGAAGCAGTCTGTTCCAACAGTTCATTTCACTGTGCGAAGTGAATGGAGTGTTGCATCACTTTCTAAATGCAGTACTTTCAGAGAAAATCACTTTCTTTTGAAAGTGCCTTAGGCTACTTACAAGCATTCACAAGAAACTCACATGCATTTCACTGAAAGAGAAGTAGTCTGTTCCAACACTTCAATTGACTGTGCGAAGTGAATGGAATGTTGCTTCACTTTCAAAATGCTGTACTTTCAGAGAAAATCACTTTCCTTTGAAACTGCCTTGTGCTACTTACAAGCATTCACCAGCAACTCACATGCATTTCTCTGCAAGAGAAGCAGTCTGTTCCAACACTTCACTTCAGTGTGCGAAGTGAATGGATTGTTACTTCACTTTCTAAATGCTGTACTTTCAGAGAAAATCACTTTCCTTTGAAAGTGCCTTAATGTACTTACAAGCATTCACCAGCAACTCACATGAGTTTCTCTGGAATGAAGCAGTCTGTTCCAACACTTCAATTCACTGTGCGAAGTGAATGAAGTGCTGCTTCACTTTCTAAATGCTATACTTTCAGAGAAAATCACTTTCCTTTGAAACTGCCTTAGGCTACATACAAGCATTCACCAGCAACTCACATGCATTTCTCTGACAGAGAAGCAGTCTCTTCCAACACTTCACTTCACTGTGCGAAGTGAATGGATTGTTGCTTCACTTTCTAAATGCTGTACTTTCAGAGAAAATCACTTTGCTTTGAAAGTGTCTTAATGTACTTACAAGCATTCACCAGCAACTCACATGAGTTTCTCTGGAAAGAAGCAGTCTGTTCCAACACTTCAATTCACTGTGCGAAGTGACTGAAGTGCTGCTTCACTTTCTAAATGCTATACTTTCAGAGATAATCACTTTCTTTGGAAACAGCCTTAGGCTGCATACAAGCATTCACCAGCAACTCACATGCATTTCTCTGAAAGAGAAGCAGTCTCTTCCAACACTTCACTTCACTGTGCGAAGTGAATGGATTATTGCTTCACTTTCTAAATGCTGTACTTTCAGAGAAAATTACTTTCCTTTGAAACTGCCTCAAGCTTATTACAAGCATTCACAAGAAACTCACATGCATTTCTATGAAAGAGATGCAGTCTGTTCCAACACTTCAATTCAGTGTGCGAAGTGAATGGAGTGTTGCTTCACTTTCTAAATGCTGTAGTTACAGAGAAAATCACTTTCTTTGAAAGTGCCTTAAACTACTTAAAAGCATTAACCAGCAACTCACATGCATTTCTCTGAAAGAGAAGCAGTCTGTTCCAACACTTCAATTTACTGTGAGAAGTGAATGGAGTGTTGCTTCACTTTCTAAATGCTGTAATTTCAAATATAATCACTTTCTTTTGAAACAGCCCTAAGAACTTACAAGCATTCACCAGCAAATCACATGCGTTTCTCTGAAAGAGAAGCAGTCTGTTCCAACACTTCAATTCACTGTGCGAAGTGAATGGAGTGTTGCTTCACTTTCTAAATGCTGTACTTTCAGAGAAAATCACTTTCTTTTGAAACTGCCTTAGGCTACTTACAAGCATTCACCAGCAAATCACATGCGTTTCTCTGAAAGAGAAGCAGTCTGTTCCAACACTTCAATTCACTGTGCGAAGTGAGTGGAGTGTTGCTTCACTTTCTAAATGCTGTACTTTCAGAGAAAATCACTTTCTTTTGAAAGTGCCTTAGGCTACTTACAAGCATTCAAAAGAAACTGACATGCATTTCTCCGAAAGAGAAGCAATCTGTTCCAACACTTCAGTTTACTCTGCGAAGTGAATGGAGTGTTGCTTCACTTTCTAAATGCTGTACTTTCAGAGAAAATCACTTTGTTTTGAAAGTGCCTTAGGCTACTTACAAGCATTCACCAGCAAATCACATGCGTTTATCTGAAAGAGAAGCAGTCTGTTCCAACAGTTCATCTCACTGTGCAAAGTGAATGGAGTGTTGCTTCACTTTCTAAATGCTGTACTTTCAGAGAAAATCACTTTCTTTTGAAAGTCCGTTAGATACTTACAAGCATTCACAAGAAACTCACATGCATTTCTCTGAAAAAGAAGCAGTCTGTTCCAACACTTCACTTCACTGTGCGAAGTGAATGGATTGTTATTTCACTTTCTAAATGCTGTACTTTCAGAGAAAATCGCTTTCCTTTGAAACAGCCTTAAGCTACTTACAAGCATTCACCAGCAAATCACATGCATTTCTCTGAAAGAGATGCATTCTGTTCAAACACTTCAATCTAGTGTGCGAAGTGAATGGAGTGTTGCTTCACTTTCTAAATGCTGTAGTTACAGAGAAAATCACTTTCTTTTGAAAGTGCCTTAAGCTACATAAAAGCATTAACCAGCAAATCACATTCATTTTTTTGAAAGAGAAGCAGAATGTTCCAACACTTCAATTCACTGTGCGAAGTGAATGGAGTGTTGCTTCACTTTCAAAATGCTGTAGTTACAGAGAAAATCACTTTCCTTTGAAAGTGCCTTAAACTAATAACAAGCATTCACATAAAACTCACATGCATTTCTCTGAAAGAGAAGCAGTCTTTTGCAACACTTCAATTCACTGTGCGAAGTGAATGGAGTGTTGCTTCACTTTCTAAATGTTGTAATTTCAAATATAATCACTTTCTTTTGAAACAGCCTTAAGCTACTTACAAGCATTCACCAGCAAATCACATGCGTTTCTCTGAAAGAGAAGCAGTCTGTTCCAACACTTCAATTCACTGTGCGAAGTGAATGGAGTGTTGCTTCACTTTCTAAATGCTGTACTTTCAGAGAAAATCGCATTCCTTTGAAACTGCCTTAGGCTACTTACAAGCATTCACCAGCAAATCACATTCGTTTCTCTGAAAGAGAAGCAGTCTGTCCCAACATTTCAATTCACTGTGCGAAGTGAATGGAGTGCTGCTTCACATTCTAAATGCTACACTTTCAGAGAAAATCACTTTCCTTTGAAAGTGTCTTAAGCTACTTACAAGCATTCACCAGCAAATCACATGAGTTTCTCAGGGAAGAAGCAGTCTGCTCCAACACTTCAATTCACTGTGCGAAGTGAATGGAGCATTGCTTCACTTTCTAAGTACTGTACTTTCTGAAAAAATCACTTTCTTTGAAAGTGCTTTAAGCTACTTACAAGCATTCACCAGCAACTCACATGAGTTTCTCTGAAAAGAAGCAGACTGTTCCAAAAGTTCATTTCACTTTGCGAAGTGAATGGAGTGTTGCTTCACTTTCGAAATGCAGTATTTTCAGAGAATATCACTTTCCTTTGAAACTGCCTTAAGCTACTTATAAGCATTCACCAGCAACTCACATGCATTTCTCTGAAAGAGAAGCAGTCTGTTCCAACACTTCACTTCACTGTGCGAAGTGAATGGATTGTTGCTTCACTTTCTAAATGCTGTAATTACAAATATAATCACTTTCTTTTGAAAGAGCCCTAAGCTACTTACAAGCATTCACCAGGAAATCACATGCATTTCTCTGAAAGAGAAGCAATCTGTTCCAACAATTCAATTCACTGTGCGAAGTGAATGGAGTGTTGTTTCACTTTCTAAATGCTGTACTTTCCGAGAAAATCACTTTCCTTTGAAACTGCCTTAGGCTACTTACAAGCATTCACCAAATCACTCATTCGTTTCTCTGAAAGAGAAGCAGTCTGTTCCAACATTTCAATTCACTGGGCGAAATGAATGGAGTGCTGCTACACATTCTAAATGCTATTCTTTCAGAGAATATCACTTTCCTTTGAAAGTGCCTTAAGCTACTGACAAGCATTAACCAGCAACTCACATGAGATTCTCTGAAAAGAAGCAATCTGTTCCAAACCGTCAATTCACTGTGTGAAGTGAATGGAGCGTTGCTTCACTTTCTAAATGCTGTAGTTACAGAGATAAACACATTCTTTTGAAAATGCCTTAAGCTACTTATAGGCATTTACCAGCAAATCACATGCGTTTTTCTGAAAGAGAAGCAGTCTGTTCCAACAGTTCATTTCACTGTGCGAAGTGAATGGAGTGTTGCTTCACTTTCTAAATGCTGTACTTTCAGAGAAAATCGCTTTCCTTTGAAACAGCCTTAAGCTACTTTCAAGCATTCTCCAGCAAATCACATGCATTTCTCTGAAAGAGATGCATTCTGTTCAAACACTTCAATCTAGTGTGCGAAGTGAATGGAGTGTTGCTTCACTTTCTAAATGCTGTAGTTACAGTGAAAATCACTTTCTTTTGAAAGTGCCTTAAGCTACATAAAAGCATTAACCAGCAACTCACATGCATTTTTCTGAAAGAGAAGCAGAATGTTCCAACACTTCAATTCACTGTGCGAAGTGAATGGAGTGTTGCTTCACTTTCAAAATGCTGTAGTTACAGAGAAAATCACTTTCCTTTGAAAGTGCCTTAAACTAATAACAAGCATTCATATAAAACTCACATGCATATCTCTGAAAGAGAAGCAGTCTGTTGCAACACTTCAATTCACTGTGCGAAGTGAATGGAGTGTTGCTTCACTTTCTAAATGCTGTAATTTCAAATATAATCACTTTCTTTTGAAAGAGCCTTAAGCTACTTACAAGCATTCACCAGCAAATCACATGCGTTTCTCTGAAAGAGAAGCAGTCTGTTCCAACACTTCAATTCACTGTGCGAAGTGAATGGAGTGTTGCTTCACATTCTAAATGCTGTACTTTCAGAGAAAATCACATTCCTTTGAAACTGCCTTTGGCTACTTACAAGCATTCACCAGCAAATCACATTCGTTTCTCTGAAAGAGAAGCAGTCTGTCCTAACATTTCAATTCACTGTGCGAAGTGAATGGATTGCTGCTTCACATTCTAAATGCTATACTTTCAGAGAAAATCACTTTCCTTTGAAAGTGCCTTAAGCTACTTAAAAGCATTCACCAGCAACTCACATGAGTTTCTCAGGGAAGAAGCAGTCTGCTGCAACACTTCAATTCACTGTGCGAAGTGAATGGAGCGTTGCTTCACTTTCTAAATACTGTACTTTCAGAAAAAATCACTTTCTTTGAAAGTGCTTTAAGCTACTTACAAGCATTCACCAGCAACTCACATGAGTTTCTCTGAAAAGAAGCAGACTGTTCCAAAAGTTCATTTCACTTTGTGAAGTGAATGGAGTGTTGCTTCACTTTCGAAATGCTGTATTTTCAGAGAAAATCACTTTCCTTTGAAACTTCCTTAAGCTACTTATAAGCATTCACAAGAAACTCACATGCATTTCTCTTAAAGAGAAGCAGTCTGTTACAACACTTAAATTCACTGTGCGAAGTGAATGGAGTGTTGCTTCACTTTCTAAATGCTGTACTTTCAGAGAAAATCACTTTCCCTTGAAAGTGCCTTAAGCTACTTACAGGCATTAACCAGCAAATCACATGCATTTATCAGAAAGAGAAGCAGTCTGTTCCAACAGTTCAATTCACTGTGCGAAGTGAATGGAGTGTTGCTTCACTTTCTAAATGCTGTACTATCAGAGAAAAAAACTTTCCTTTGATAGTGCCTTAAGCTACTTACAAGCATTCACAAGAAACTCACATGCATTTCTCTGAAAGAGAAGAAGTCTGTTCCAACACTTCAATTCAGTGTGCGAAGTTAATGCAGTGTTCCTTCACTTTCTAAATGCTGCACTTTCACAGAATATCACTTTCCATTGAAACTGCCTTAGGCTACATACAAGCATTCACCAAAAATTACATTCGTTTCTATGAAAGAGAAGCAGTCTGTTCCAACAATTCATTTCACTGTGCGAAGTGAATGGAGTGTTGCATCACTTTCTAAATGCAGTACTTTCAGAGAAAATCACTTTCTTTTGAAAGTGCCTTAGGCTACTTACAAGCATTCACAAGAAACTCACATGCATTTCACTGAAAGAGAAGTAGTCTGTTCCAACACTTCAATTGACTGTGCGAAGTGAATGGAATGTTGCTTCACTTTCAAAATGCTGTACTTTCAGAGAAAATCACTTTCCTTTGAAACTGCCTTGTGCTACTTACAAGCATTCACCAGCAACTCACATGCATTTCTCTGCAAGAGACCCAGTCTGTTCCAACACTTCACTTCAGTGTGCGAAGGGAATGGATTGTTACTTCACTTTCTAAATGCTGTACTTTCAGAGAAAATCACTTTCCTTTGAAAGTGCCTTAATGTACTTACAAGCATTCACCAGCAACTCACATGAGTTTCTCTGGAAAGAAGCAGTCTGTTTCAACACTTGAATTCACTGTGCGAAGTGAATGGAGTGTTGCTTCACTTTCTAAAGGCTGGACTTTCCGAGAAAAATACTTTCCTTTGAAACTGCCTTAAGCTACTTACAAGCATTCACCAGCAACTCAAATGCATTTCTCTGAAAGAGATGCAATCTGTTCAAACACTTCAATTCACTGTGCGAAGTGAATGGAGTGTTGCTTCACTTTCTAAATGCTGTAGTCACAGAGAAAATCACTTTCTTTTGAAAGTGCCTTAAGCTACATAAAAGCATTAACCAGCAACTCACATGCATTTTTCTGAAAGAGAAGCAGAATGTTCCAACACTCAATTCACTGTGTGAAGTGAATGGAGTGTTGCTTCACTTTCTAAATGCTGTACTTTCAGAGAAAATCACTTTCCTTTGAAAGTGCCTTAAACTAATAACAAGCATTCACAAGAAACTCACATGCATTTCTTTGAAAGAGAAGCAGTCTGTTCCAACACTTCAATTCACTGTGCGAAGTGAATGGAGTGTTGCTTCACTTTCTAAATGCTGTAATTACAAATATAATCACTTTCTTTTGAAATAGCCTTAAGCTACTTACAAGCATTCACCAGCAAATCACATGCGTTTCTCTGAAAGAGAAGCAGTCTGTTCCAACACGTCAATTCACTGTGAGAAGTGAATGGAGTGTTGCTTCCCTTTCTAAATGCTGTACTTTCAGAGAAAACCACATTCCTTTGAAACTGCCTTCGTCTATTTACAAGCATTCACCAGAAAATCACATTCGTTTCTCTGAAAGAGAAGCAGTGTGTTTCAACATTTCATTTCAGTGTGCGAAGTGAATGGAGTGCTGCTTCACATTCTAAATGCTATAATTTCAGAGAAAATCACTTTCTTTTGAAAGTGCCTTAAGTTACTTACAACCATTCACCAGCAACTCACATGAGTTTCTCTGGAAAGAAGCAGTCTGTTCCAACACTTCAATTCACTCTGTGAAGTGAATGGAGCGTTGCTTCACTTTCTAAATGCTGTATTTACAGACATAATCACTTTCTTAGAAACTGCCTTAAGCTACTTACAGGCATTCACCAGCAAATCACATACGTTTCTCTGAAAGAGAAGCAGTCTGTTTTAACAGTTCATTTCACTTTGCGAAGTGAATGGAGTGTTGCATCCCTTTCTAAATGCTGTACTTTCAGAGAAAATCACTTTCTTTCGAAAGTGCCTTAGGCTACTTACAAGCATTCACAAGAAACTCACATGCATTTCACTGAAAGAGAAGTAGTCTGTTCCAACACTTCTATTGACTGTGCGAAGTGAATGGAATGTTGCTTCACTTTCAAAATGCTGTACTTTCAAAGAAAATCACTTTCTTTTGAAGCTGCCTTGTGCTACTTACAAACATTCACCAGCAACTCACATGCATTTCTCTGAAAGAGAAACAGTCTGTTCCAACACTTCACTTCACTGTGCGAAGTGAATGGATTGTGGCTTCAGTTTGTGAATGCTGTACTTTCAGAGAAAATCGATTTCCTTTTAAAGTGCCTTAAGCTACTTACAAGCATTCACCAGCAACTCACATGAGTTTTTCTGGAAAGAAGCAGTCTGTTCAAACACTTCAATTCACTGTGCGAAGTGAATGGAGTGCTGCTTCACTTTCTAAATGCTATACTTTCAGAGAAAATCACTTTCCTTTGAAACTGCCTTAGGCTACATACAAGCATTCACCAGCAACTCACAAGCATTTCTATGAAAGAGAAGCAGTCTCTTCCAACACTTCACTTCATTTTGCGAAGTGAATGGATTTTCGCTTCACTTTTTAAATGCAGTACTTTCAGAGAAAATCACTTTCCTTTGAAACTGCATTAAGCTTCTTACAAGCATTCACAAGAAACTCACATGCATTTCTCTGAAAGAGATGCAGTCTGTTCCAACACATCAATTCAGTGTGCGAAGAGAATGGAGTGTTGCTTCACTTTCTAAATGCTGTACTTTCAGAGAAAATCACATTCCTTTGAAACTGCCTTAGGCTACTTACAAGCATTCACCAGCAAATCACATTCGTTTCTCTGAAAGAGAAGCAGTCTGTCCCAACATTTCAATTCACTGTGCGAAGTGAATGGATTGCTGCTTCACATTCTAAATGCTATACTTTCAGAGAAAATCACTTTCCTTTGAAAGTGCCTTAAGCTACTTAAAAGCATTCACCAGCAACTCACATGAGTTTCTCAGGGAAGAAGCAGTCTGCTCCAACACTTCAATTCACTGTGCGAAGTGAATGGAGCGTTTCTTCACTTTCTAAACACTGTACTTTCAGAAAAAATCACTTTCTTTGAAAGTGCTTTAAGCTCCTTACAAGCATTCACCAGCAACTCACATGAGTTTCTCTGAAAAGAAGCAGACTGTTCCAAAAGTTCATTTCACTTTGCGAAGTGAATGTAGTGTTGCTTCACTTTCGAAATGCTGTATTTTCAGAGAAAATCACTTTCCTTTGAAACTGCCTTAAGCTACTTATAAGCATTCACAAGAAACTCACATGCATTTCTCTTAAAGAGAAGCAGTCTGTTACAACACTTAAATTCACTGTGCGAAGTGAATGGAGTGTTGCTTCACTTTCTAAATGCTGTACTTTCAGAGAAAATCACTTTCCCTTGAAAGTGCCTTAAGCTACTTACAGGCATTAACCAGCAAATCACATGCATTTATCAGAAAGAGAAGCAGTCTGTTCCAACAGTTCAATTCACTGTGCGAAGTGAATGGAGTGTTGCTTCACTTTCTAAATGCTCTCCTTTCAGAGAAAATCACTTTCCTTTGAAAGTGCCTTAAGCTACTTACAAGCATTCAACAGAAATTCACGTGCGTTTCTCTGAAAGAGAAGCAGTCTGTTCCAACACTTCAATTCACTGTGCGAAGTGAATGGAGTGTTGCTTCACTTTCTAAATGCTGTCCTTTCAGAGAAAATCACTTTCCTTTGAAAGTGCCTTAAGCTACTTACAAGCATTCACAAGAAACTCACATGCATTTTCCTGAAAGAGAAGCAGTCTGTTCCAACACTTCAATTCACTGTGCGAAGTGAATGGAGTGTTGCTTCACTTTCTAAATGCGGTCCTTTCAGAGAAAATCACTTTCCTTTCAAAGTGCCTTAAGATACTTACAAGGATTCACTAGCAACTCACATGAGTTTCTCAGGGAAGAAGCAGTCTGCTACAACACTTCAATTCACTGTGCGAAGTGAATGGAGTGCTGCATCCCTTTCTAAATGCTGTACTTTCAGAAAAAATCACTTTCCTTTGAACATGCCTTAAGCTACTTACAAGCATTCACCAGCAACTCACATGAGTTTCTCTGATAAGAAGCAGACTGTTTCAAAAGTTCATTTCACTTTGGAAGTGAATGGAGTGTTGCTTCACTTTCGAAATTCTGTATTTTCAGAGAAAATCACTTTCCTTTTAAACTGCATTAAGCTACTAACAAGCATTCACAAGAAATTCACATGCATTTCTCTTAAAGAGAAGCAGTCTGTTCCAACACTTCAATTCACTGTGCGAAGTGAATGGAGAGTTGCTTCACTTTCTACATGCTGTACTTTCAGAGAAAGTCACTTTCCTTTGAAAGTGCCTTAAGCTACTTACAGGCATTAACCAGCAAATCACATGCATTTATCTGAAAGAGAAGCAGTCGGTTACAACAGTTCAATTCACTGTGCGAAGTGAATGGAGAGTTGTTTCACTTTCTAAAAACTGTACTTTCAGAGAAAAAAACTTTCCTTTGATAGTGCCTTAAGCAACTTACAACCATTCACAAGAAACTCGCATGCATTTCTCTGATATAGAAGAAGTCTGTTCCAACACTTCAATTCACTGTGCGAAGTGAATGGAGTGTTGCTTCACTTTCTAAATGCTGTAGTTACAGAGAAAATCACTTTCCTTTGAAAGTGCCTTAAACTAATAACAAGCATTCACAAAACACTTACATGCATTTCTCTGAAAGAGAAGCAGTCTGTTGCAACACTTCAATTCACTGTGCGAAGTGAATGGAGTGTTGCTTCACTTTCTAAATGCTGTAATTTCAAATATAATCACTTTCTTTTGACACAGCCTTAAGCTACTTACAAGCATTCACCAGCAAATCACATGCGTTTCTATGAAAGTGAAGCAGTCTGTTCCAACACTTCAATTCACTGTGCGAAGTGAATGGAGTGTTGCTTCACTTTCTAAATGCTGTACTTTCCGAGAAAATCACATTCCTTTGAAACTGCCTTAGGCTACTTACAAGCATTCACCAGCAAATCACATTCATTTCTCTGAAAGAGATGCAGTCTGTTCCAACATTTCAATTCACTGTGCGAAGTGAATGGAGTGCTGCTTCACATTCTAAATGCTATACTTTCAGAGAAAATCATTTTCCTTTGAAAGTGCCTTAGGCTACTTACAAGCATTCAACAGCAACTCACATGAGTTCCTCTGAAAAGAAGCAGTCTGTTCCAACACTTCAATTCACTCTGTGAAGTGAATGGAGCCTTACTTCACTTTCTAAATGCTGTTGATAAAGAAATAATCACTTTCTTTAAAAACTGCCATAATCTACTTACAGGCATTCACCAGCAAATCACATGCGTTTCTCTGAAAGAGCAGCAGTCTGTTCCAACACTTCAATTGACTGTGCGAAGTGAATGGAGTGTTGCTTCACTTTCTAAATGCTGTACTTTCAGAGAAAATCACTTTCCTTTGAAACTGCCTTAGGCTACTTACAAGCATTCGCAAGAAACTCATATGCATTTCTCAGAAAGAGAAGCAGTCTGTTCCAACACTTCACTTTAGTGTGTGAAGTGAATGGAGTGTTGATTCACTTTCTAAATGCTGTACTTTCAGAGAAAATCACTTTCCTTTGAAAGTGCCGAAAGATTCTTACAAGCATTCACCAGCAACTCACATGAGTTTCTCAGGGAAGAAGCAGTCTGCTCCAACACTTCAGTTCACTGTGCGAAGTGAATGGAGTATTGATTCACTTTCTATATGCTGTACTTTCAGAGAAAATCACTTTCCTTTGAAAGTGCCTTAAGCTCTTTACAAGCATTCACCAGCAAATCACATGAGTTTCTATGAAAAGAAGCAGACTGTTCCAACAGTTCATTTCACATTGCGAAGTGAATGGACTGTTGCTTCACAATCTAAATGCTGTTCTTTCAGAGAAAATCACTTTCCTTTGAAACTGCCTAAAGCTACTTACAAGCATTCACAAGAAACTCACATGCATTTCTCTTAAAGAGAAGCAGTCTGTTCCAACACTTAAATTCACTGTGCGAAGTGAATGGAGAGTTGCTTCACTTTCTAAATGCTGTACTTTCAGAGAAAATCACTTTCTTTTGAAAGTGCCTTAAGGTACTTACAGGCATCAACGAGCAAATCACATGCGTTTCTCTGAAAGAGAAGCAGTCTGTTTTAACAGATCAATTCACTGTGCGAAGTGAATGGAGTGTTGCTTCACTTTCTAAACGCTGTACTTTCAGAGAAAATCACTTTCCTTTGAAACTGCCTTAAGCTACATACAAGCATTCAGAAAAAACTCAGATGCATATCTCTGAAAGAGAAGCAGTCTGTTCCAACATTTCAATTCACTGGGTAAAGTGAATGGAGTGCTGCTACACATTCTAAATGCTATACTTTCAGAGAAAATCTCTTTCCTTTGAAAGTGCCTTAAGCTACTTACAAGCATTAACCAGCAACTCACATGAGTTTCTCTGAAAAGAAGCAGTCTGTTCCAACACTTCAATTCACTGTGTGAAGTGAATGGAGCATTACTTTACTTTCTAAATGCTGTAGTTACAGAGAAAATCACTTTCTTTAGAAACTGCCTTAAGCTACTTACAGGCATTCACCAGCAAATCACATGCGTTTCTCTGAAAGAGAAGCAGTGTGTTCCAACAGTTCATTTCACTGTGCGAAGTGAATGGAGCATTGCTTCAATTTCTAAATGCTGTACTTTCAGATAAAATCACTTTCTTTTGGAAGTGACTCAGGCTACTTGCAAGCATTCACAAGAAACTCACATGCATTTCTCTGAAAGAGAAGTAGTCTGTTCCAACACTTCAATTGACTGTGTGAAGTGAATGGAGTGTTGCTTCACTTTCTAAATGCTGTGCTTTCAGAGACAATCACTTTACTTTGAAACTGCCTTAGGCTACATACAAGCATTCACCAGCAACTCACGTGAGTTTCTCTGAAAAGAAGCAGTCTGTTCCAACACTTCAATTCACTCTGTGAAGTGAATGGAGCGTTGCTTCACGTTCTAAAGGCTGTAGTTACAGAGATAATCACTTTCTTTAGAAACTGCCATAAGCTACTTCCAGGCATTCACCAGCAAATCACATGCGTTTCTCTGAAAGAGAAGCAGTCTGTTCCCACAGTTCATCTCACTGTTCGAAGCGAATGGAGTGTTGCTTCACTTTCTAAATGCTGTACTTTCAGAGAAAATCACTTTCTTTTGAAAGTGCCTTAGGCAGCTTACAAGCATTCACAAGAAACTCACATGCATTTCTCTGAAAGAGAAGTAGTCTGTTCCAACACTTCAATTAACTGTGCGAAGGGAATGGAGTGTTGCTTCACTTTCTAAATGCTGTAGTTTCAGAGAAAATCACTTTCCTTTGAAACTGCCTTCGGCTACTTACAAGCATTCGCAAGAAACTCATATGCATTTCTCAGAAAGAGAAGCAGTCTGTTCCAACACTTCACTTCAGTGTGCGAAGTGAATGGAGTGTTGATTCACTTTCTAAATGCTGTACTTTCTGAGAAAATCACATTCTTTTGAAAGTGCCGAAAGCTACTTCCAAGCATTCACCAGCAACTCACATGAGTTTCTCGGGGAAGAAGCAGTATGCTCCAACAATTCAGTTCACTGTGCGAAGTGAATGGAGTGTTGCTTCACTTTCTAAATGCTGTACTTTCATTGAAAATCACTTTCCTTTGAAAGTGCCTTAAGCTATTTACAAGCATTCACCAGCAAATCACATGAGTTTCTCTGAAAAGAAAAAGACTGTTCCAACTGTTCATTTCACATTGTGAAGTGAATGGAGTGTTGCTTCACTTTCTAAATGCTGTACTTTCAGAGAAAATCACTTTCCTTTGTCACTGCCTTAAGCTACTTACAAGCATTCACAAGAAACTCACATGCATTTCTCTGAAAGAGAAGCATTCTGTTCCAACATTTCAATTCACTGGGTTAAGTGAATGGAGTGCTGCTACACATTCTAAATGATATACTCTCAGAGAAAATCTCTTTCCTTTGAAAGTGCCTTAAGCTACATACAAGCATTAACCAGCAACTCACATGAGATTCTCTGAAAAGAAGCAGTCTGTTCCAACACTTCAATTCACTGTGTGAAGTGAATGGAGCATTGCTTTACTTTCTAAATGCTGTAGTTACAGAGATAATCACTTTCTTTAGAAACTGCCTTAAGCTACTTACAGGCATTCACCAGCAAATCACATGCGTTTCTCTGAAAGAGAAGCAGTCTGTTCCAACAGTTCATTTCACTGTGCGAAGTGAATGGAGTGTTGCTTCACTTTCTAAATGCTGTACTTTCAGATAAAATCACTTTCTTTTGAAAGTGACTCAGGCTACTTACAATCATTCACAAGAACCTTACATGCATTTCTCTGAAAGAGAAGTAGTCTGTTCCAACACTTCAATTGACTGTGCGAAGTGAATGGAGTGTTGGTTCACTTTCTAAATGCTGTGCTTTCAGAGACAATCACTTTACTTTGAAACTGCCTTAGGCTACATACAAGCATTCACAAGAAACTCACATGCATTTCTCTGAAAGAGAAGCAGTCTGTTCCAACACTTCACTTCAGTGTGCGAAGTGAATGGAGTGTTGATTCACTTTCTAAATGCTGTGCTTTCAGAGAAAATCACTTTCCTTTGAAAGTGCCTTAAGCTACTTACAAGCATTCACCAGCAACTCATATGAGTTTCTCTGAAAAGTTGCAGACTGTTCCAAATGTTCATTTCACTTTGCGAAGTGAATGGAGTGTTGCTTCACTTTCGAAATGCTGTACTTTCAGAGAAAATCACTTTCTTTTGAAAGTGCCTTAAGCTATTTACAGGCATTAACCAGCAAATCACATGCATTTATCTGAAAGAGAAACAGTCTGTTCCAACAGTTCAATTCAGTGTGTGAAGTGAATGGAGTGTTGCTTCACTCTCTAAATGCTGTACTTTCAGAGAAAAAAACTTTCCTTTGATAGTGTCTTAAGCTACTTACAAGCATTCACAAGAAACTCACATGCATTTCTCTGAAAGAGAAGTAGTCTGTTCCAACACTTCAATTAACTGTGCGAAGGGAATGGAGTGTTGCTTCACTTTCTAAATGCTGTAGTTTCAGAGAAAATCACTTTCCTTTGAAACTGCCTTCGGCTACTTACAAGCATTCGCAAGAAACTCATATGCATTTCTCAGAAAGAGAAGCAGTCTGTTCCAACACTTCACTTCAGTGTGCGAAGTGAATGGAGTGTTGATTCACTTTCTAAATGCTGTACTTTCTGAGAAAATCACATTCTTTTGAAAGTGCCGAAAGCTACTTCCAAGCATTCACCAGCAACTCACATGAGTTTCTCGGGGAAGAAGCAGTATGCTCCAACAATTCAGTTCACTGTGCGAAGTGAATGGAGTGTTGCTTCACTTTCTAAATGCTGTACTTTCATTGAAAATCACTTTCCTTTGAAAGTGCCTTAAGCTATTTACAAGCATTCACCAGCAAATCACATGAGTTTCTCTGAAAAGAAAAAGACTGTTCCAACTGTTCATTTCACATTGTGAAGTGAATGGAGTGTTGCTTCACTTTCTAAATGCTGTACTTTCAGAGAAAATCACTTTCCTTTGTCACTGCCTTAAGCTACTTACAAGCATTCACAAGAAACTCACATGCATTTCTCTGAAAGAGAAGCATTCTGTTCCAACATTTCAATTCACTGGGTTAAGTGAATGGAGTGCTGCTACACATTCTAAATGATATACTCTCAGAGAAAATCTCTTTCCTTTGAAAGTGCCTTAAGCTACATACAAGCATTAACCAGCAACTCACATGAGATTCTCTGAAAAGAAGCAGTCTGTTCCAACACTTCAATTCACTGTGTGAAGTGAATGGAGCATTGCTTTACTTTCTAAATGCTGTAGTTACAGAGATAATCACTTTCTTTAGAAACTGCCTTAAGCTACTTACAGGCATTCACCAGCAAATCACATGCGTTTCTCTGAAAGAGAAGCAGTCTGTTCCAACAGTTCATTTCACTGTGCGAAGTGAATGGAGTGTTGCTTCACTTTCTAAATGCTGTACTTTCAGATAAAATCACTTTCTTTTGAAAGTGACTCAGGCTACTTACAATCATTCACAAGAACCTTACATGCATTTCTCTGAAAGAGAAGTAGTCTGTTCCAACACTTCAATTGACTGTGCGAAGTGAATGGAGTGTTGGTTCACTTTCTAAATGCTGTGCTTTCAGAGACAATCACTTTACTTTGAAACTGCCTTAGGCTACATACAAGCATTCACAAGAAACTCACATGCATTTCTCTGAAAGAGAAGCAGTCTGTTCCAACACTTCACTTCAGTGTGCGAAGTGAATGGAGTGTTGATTCACTTTCTAAATGCTGTGCTTTCAGAGAAAATCACTTTCCTTTGAAAGTGCCTTAAGCTACTTACAAGCATTCACCAGCAACTCATATGAGTTTCTCTGAAAAGTTGCAGACTGTTCCAAATGTTCATTTCACTTTGCGAAGTGAATGGAGTGTTGCTTCACTTTCGAAATGCTGTACTTTCAGAGAAAATCACTTTCTTTTGAAAGTGCCTTAAGCTATTTACAGGCATTAACCAGCAAATCACATGCATTTATCTGAAAGAGAAACAGTCTGTTCCAACAGTTCAATTCAGTGTGTGAAGTGAATGGAGTGTTGCTTCACTCTCTAAATGCTGTACTTTCAGAGAAAAAAACTTTCCTTTGATAGTGTCTTAAGCTACTTACAAGCATTCACAAGAAACTCACATGCATTTCTCTGAAAGAAAAGAAGTCTGTTCCAACACTTCAATTCATAGTGCGAAGTGAATGCAGTGTTGCTTCAGTTTCTAAATGCTGGAGTTACAGAGAAAATTACTTTCCTTTGAAAGTGCCTTATACTAATAACAAGCATTCAAATAAATCACATGCATTTCTCTGAAAGAGTAGCAGTCTGTTGCAACACTTCAATTCACTGTGCGAAGTGAATGGAGTGTTGCTTCGCTTTCTAAATGCTGTAATTTCAAATATAATCACTTTCTTTTGAAACAGCCTTAAGCTACTTACAAGCATTCACCAGCAAATCACATGCGTTTCTCTGAAAGAGAAGCAGTCTGTTCCCACAGTTCATCTCACTGTTCGAAGCGAATGGAGTGTTGCTTCACTTTCTAAATGCTGTACTTTCAGAGAAAATCACTTTCTTTTGAAAGTGCCTTAGGCAGCTTACAAGCGTTCACAAGAAACTCACATGCATTTCTCTGAAAGAGAAGTAGTCTGTTCCAACACTTCAATTAACTGTGCGAAGGGAATGGAGTGTTGCTTCACTTTCTAAATGCTGTAGTTTCAGAGAAAATCACTTTCCTTTGAAACTGCCTTCGGCTACTTACAAGCATTCGCAAGAAACTCATATGCATTTCTCAGAAAGAGAAGCAGTCTGTTCCAACACTTCACTTCAGTGTGCGAAGTGAATGGAGTGTTGATTCACTTTCTAAATGCTGTACTTTCTGAGAAAATCACATTCTTTTGAAAGTGCCGAAAGCTACTTCCAAGCATTCACCAGCAACTCACATGAGTTTCTCGGGGAAGAAGCAGTATGCTCCAACAATTCAGTTCACTGTGCGAAGTGAATGGAGTGTTGCTTCACTTTCTAAATGCTGTACTTTCATTGAAAATCACTTTCCTTTGAAAGTGCCTTAAGCTATTTACAAGCATTCACCAGCAAATCACATGAGTTTCTCTGAAAAGAAAAAGACTGTTCCAACTGTTCATTTCACATTGTGAAGTGAATGGAGTGTTGCTTCACTTTCTAAATGCTGTACTTTCAGAGAAAATCACTTTCCTTTGTCACTGCCTTAAGCTACTTACAAGCATTCACAAGAAACTCACATGCATTTCTCTGAAAGAGAAGCATTCTGTTCCAACATTTCAATTCACTGGGTTAAGTGAATGGAGTGCTGCTACACATTCTAAATGATATACTCTCAGAGAAAATCTCTTTCCTTTGAAAGTGCCTTAAGCTACATACAAGCATTAACCAGCAACTCACATGAGATTCTCTGAAAAGAAGCAGTCTGTTCCAACACTTCAATTCACTGTGTGAAGTGAATGGAGCATTGCTTTACTTTCTAAATGCTGTAGTTACAGAGATAATCACTTTCTTTAGAAACTGCCTTAAGCTACTTACAGGCATTCACCAGCAAATCACATGCGTTTCTCTGAAAGAGAAGCAGTCTGTTCCAACAGTTCATTTCACTGTGCGAAGTGAATGGAGTGTTGCTTCACTTTCTAAATGCTGTACTTTCAGATAAAATCACTTTCTTTTGAAAGTGACTCAGGCTACTTACAATCATTCACAAGAACCTTACATGCATTTCTCTGAAAGAGAAGTAGTCTGTTCCAACACTTCAATTGACTGTGCGAAGTGAATGGAGTGTTGGTTCACTTTCTAAATGCTGTGCTTTCAGAGACAATCACTTTACTTTGAAACTGCCTTAGGCTACATACAAGCATTCACAAGAAACTCACATGCATTTCTCTGAAAGAGAAGCAGTCTGTTCCAACACTTCACTTCAGTGTGCGAAGTGAATGGAGTGTTGATTCACTTTCTAAATGCTGTGCTTTCAGAGAAAATCACTTTCCTTTGAAAGTGCCTTAAGCTACTTACAAGCATTCACCAGCAACTCATATGAGTTTCTCTGAAAAGTTGCAGACTGTTCCAAATGTTCATTTCACTTTGCGAAGTGAATGGAGTGTTGCTTCACTTTCGAAATGCTGTACTTTCAGAGAAAATCACTTTCTTTTGAAAGTGCCTTAAGCTATTTACAGGCATTAACCAGCAAATCACATGCATTTATCTGAAAGAGAAACAGTCTGTTCCAACAGTTCAATTCAGTGTGTGAAGTGAATGGAGTGTTGCTTCACTCTCTAAATGCTGTACTTTCAGAGAAAAAAACTTTCCTTTGATAGTGTCTTAAGCTACTTACAAGCATTCACAAGAAACTCACATGCATTTCTCTGAAAGAAAAGAAGTCTGTTCCAAAACTTCAATTCATAGTGCGAAGTGAATGCAGTGTTGCTTCAGTTTCTAAATGCTGGAGTTACAGAGAAAATTACTTTCCTTTGAAAGTGCCTTATACTAATAACAAGCATTCAAATAAATCACATGCATTTCTCTGAAAGAGTAGCAGTCTGTTGCAACACTTCAATTCACTGTGCGAAGTGAATGGAGTGTTGCTTCGCTTTCTAAATGCTGTAATTTCAAATATAATCACTTTCTTTTGAAACAGACTTAAGCTACTTACAAGCATTCACCAGCAAATCACATGCGTTTATCTGAAAGAAAAGCAGTCTGCTCCAACACTTCAATTCACTGTGCGAAGTGAATGGAGTGTTGCTTCACTTTCTAAATGCTGTACTTTCAGAGAAAATTACATTCCTTTGAAACTGCCTTAGGCTACATACAAGCATTCACCAGCAAATCACATGAGTTTCTCTGAAAGAGAAGCAGTCTGTTCCAACATTTCAATTCACTGTGCGAAGTGAATGGAGTGCTGCTTCACATTCTAAATGCTATACTTTCAGAGAAAATCATTTCCTTTGAAAGTGCCTTAAGCTACTTAGAAGCATTCACCAGCAACTCACATGAGTTTCTCTGAAAGAGAAGTAGTCTGTTCCAACAGTTCATCTCTTTGTGCGAAGTGAATGGAGTATTGCTTCACTTTCTAAATGCTGTACTTTCAGAGAAAATCGCTTTCTTTTGAAAGTGCCTTTGGCTACTTACAAGCATTCACAAGAAACTCACATGCATTTCTCTGAAAGAGAAGTAGTCTGTTCCAACACTTCAATTGACAGTGCGAAGTGAATGGAGTGTTGCTTCACTTTCTAAATGCTGTACTTTCAGAGAAAATCACTTTCCTTTGAAAATGCCTTAGGCTACTTATAAGCATTCACAAGAAACTCATATGCATTTCTCAAAAAGAGAAGCAGTCTGTTCCAACTCTTCACTTCAGTGTGCGAAGTGAATGGAGTGTTGATTCACTTTCTAAATGCTGTACTTTCAGAGAAAATCACTTTCCTTTGAAAGTGCCTAAAGCTACTTACAAACATTCACCAGCAACTCACATGAGTTTCTCAGGGAAGAAGCAGTCTGCTCCAACACTTCAGTTCAATGTGCGAAGTGAATGGAGTGTTGCTTCACTTTCTAAATGCTGTACTTTCAGAGAAAATCACTTTTCTTTGAAAGTGCCTTAAGCTACTTACAAGCATTCACCAGCAAATCACATGAGTTTCTCTGAATAGAAGCAGACTGTTCCAACAGTTCATTTCACTTTGCGAAGTGAATGGAGTGTTGCTTCACTTTCGAAATGCTGTATTTTCAGAGAAAATCACTTTCCTTTCAAACTGCCTTAAGCTACTTACAAGCATTCACAAGAAACTCACATGCATTTCTCTGAAAGAGAAGCAGTCTGTTCCAACACTTCAATTCACTGTGCGAAGTGAATGGAGTGTTGCTTCACTTTCAATATGCTGTAATTATAAATATAATCACTTTCTTTTGAAACAGCCTTAAGCTACTTACAAGCATTCACCAGTAAATCACATGCGTTTCTGAAAGAGAAGCAGTCTGTTGCAACACTTCAATTCACTGTGCGAAGTGAATGGAGTGTTGCTTCACTTTCTAAATGCTGGACTTTCAGAGAAAATCACTTTCCTTTGACACTGCCTTAGTCTACCTATCAGCATTCACCAGCAAATCACATTCGTTTCTCTGAAAGAGAAGCAGTCTGTTCCAACATTTCAATTCACTGGGCAAATTGAATGGAGTGCTGCTACACATTCTAAATGCTATAATTTCAGAGAAAATCACTTTCCTTTGAAAGTGCCTTATGCTACAAACAAGCATTCACCATGCATTTCACTGAAATTGAAGCAGTCTGTTCCAACACTTCACTACACTGTGCGAAGTGAATGGAGTGTTGCTTCACTTTCTAAATGCTGTACTTTCAGAGAAAATCACTTTCCTTTGAACGTGCCTTAAGCTTCTTACAAGCATTCACAAGAAACTCACATGCATTTCTCTGAAAGAGATGCAGTCTGTTCCAACACTTCAATTCACTGTGCGAAGAGAATGGAGTGTTGCTTCACTTTCTAAATGCTGTAGTTACAAGAAAATCACTTTCTTTTGAAAGGGCCTTAAGCTACTTACAAGCATTCATCAGCAACTCACATCCATTTCTCTGAAAGAGAAGCAGTCTGTTCCAACACTTCTCTTCACTGTGCGAAATGAATGGATTGTTGCTTCACTTTCTGAATGCTGTACTTTCAGAGAAAATCACTTTCCTTTGAAAGTGCCTTAAGCTACTTACAAACATTAACCAGCAACTCACATGAGTTTCTCTGAAAAGAAGCAGTCTGTTCCAACACTTCAATTCACTGTGTGAAGTGAATGGAGCATTGCTTCACTTTCTAAATGCTGTAGTTACAGAGATAATCACTTTCTTTAGAAACTGCCTTAAGCTTCTTGCAGGCATTCACCAGCAAATCTCATTCATTTCTCTGAAAGAGAAGCAGTCTGTTCAAACACTTCAATTCAGTGTGCAAAGTTAATGCAGTGTTTCTTCACTTTCTAAATGCTGTACTTTCAGAGAAAATCACTTTCCTTTGAAACTGCCTTAGGCTACATACAAGCATTCACCAAAAATCACATTTGTTTCTCTGAAAGAGAAGCAGTCTGTTCCAACACTTCACTTCACTGTGCGAAATGAATGGATTGTTGCTTCACTTTCTAAATGCTGTACTTTCAGAGAAAATCACTTTCCTTTGTCACTGCCTTAAGCTACTTACAAGCATTCACAAGAAACTCACATGCATTTCTCTGAAAGAGAAGCATTCTGTTCCAACATTTCAATTCACTGGGTTAAGTGAATGGAGTGCTGCTACACATTCTAAATGATATACTCTCAGAGAAAATCTCTTTCCTTTGAAAGTGCCTTAAGCTACATACAAGCATTAACCAGCAACTCACATGAGATTCTCTGAAAAGAAGCAGTCTGTTCCAACACTTCAATTCACTGTGTGAAGTGAATGGAGCATTGCTTTACTTTCTAAATGCTGTAGTTACAGAGATAATCACTTTCTTTAGAAACTGCCTTAAGTTACTTACAGGCATTCACCAGCAAATCACATGCGTTTCTCTGAAAGAGAAGCAGTCTGTTCCAACAGTTCATTTCACTGTGCGAAGTGAATGGAGTGTTGCTTCACTTTCTATATGCTGTACTTTCAGATAAAATCACTTTCTTTTGAAAGTGACTCAGGCTACTTACAATCATTCACAAGAACCTTACATGCATTTCTCTGAAAGAGAAGTAGTCTGTTCCAACACTTCAATTGACTGTGCGAAGTGAATGGAGTGTTGGTTCACTTTCTAAATGCTGTGCTTTCAGAGACAATCACTTTACTTTGAAACTGCCTTAGGCTACATACAAGCATTCACAAGAAACTCACATGCATTTCTCTGAAAGAGAAGCAGTCTGTTCCAATACTTCACTTCAGTGTGCGAAGTGAATGGAGTGTTGATTCACTTTCTAAATGCTGTGCTTTCAGAGAAAATCACTTTCCTTTGAAAGTGCCTTAAGCTACTTACAAGCATTCACCAGCAACTCATATGAGTTTCTCTGAAAAGTTGCAGACTGTTCCAAATGTTCATTTCACTTTGCGAAGTGAATGGAGTGTTGCTTCACTTTCGAAATGCTGTACTTTCAGAGAAAATCACTTTCTTTTGAAAGTGCCTTAAGCTATTTACAGGCATTAACCAGCAAATCACATGCATTTATCTGAAAGAGAAACGGTCTGTTCCAACAGTTCAATTCAGTGTGTGAAGTGAATGGAGTGTTGCTTCACTCTCTAAATGCTGTACTTTCAGAGAAAAAAACTTTCCTTTGATAGTGTCTTAAGCTACTTACAAGCATTCACAAGAAACTCACATGCATTTCTCTGAAAGAAAAGAAGTCTGTTCCAACACTTCAATTCATAGTGCGAAGTGAATGCAGTGTTGCTTCAGTTTCTAAATGCTGGAGTTACAGAGAAAATTACTTTCCTTTGAAAGTGCCTTATACTAATAACAAGCATTCAAATAAATCACATGCATTTCTCTGAAAGAGAAGCAGTCTGTTGCAACATTTCAATTCACTGTGCGAAGTGAATGGAGTGTTGCTTCGCTTTCTAAATGCTGTAATTTCAAATATAATCACTTTCTTTTGAAACAGCCTTAAGCTACTTACAAGCATTCACCAGCAAATCACATGCGTTTATCTGAAAGAGAAGCAGTCTGCTCCAACACTTCAATTCACTGTGCGAAGTGAATGGAGTGTTGCTTCACTTTCTAAATGCTGTACTTTCAGAGAAAATTACATTCCTTTGAAACTGCCTTAGGCTACATACAAGCATTCACCAGCAAATCACATGAGTTTCTCTGAAAGAGAAGCAGTCTGTTCCAACATTTCAATTCACTGTGCGAAGTGAATGGAGTGCTGCTTCACATTCTAAATGCTATACTTTCAGAGAAAATCATTTCCTTTGAAAGTGCCTTAAGCTACTTAGAAGCATTCACCAGCAACTCACATGAGTTTCTCTGAAAGAGAAGTAGTCTGTTCCACCAGTTCATCTCACTGTGCGAAGTGAATGGAGTATTGCTTCACTTTCTAAATGCTGTACTTTCAGAGAAAATCGCTTTCTTTTGAAAGTGCCTTTGGCTACTTACAAGCATTCACAAGAAACTCACATGCATTTCTCTGAAAGAGAAGTAGTCTGTTCCAACACTTCAATTGACAGTGCGAAGTGAATGGAGTGTTGCTTCACTTTCTAAATGCTGTACTTTCAGAGAAAATCACTTTCCTTTGAAAATGCCTTAGGCTACTTATAAGCATTCACAAGAAACTCATATGCATTTCTCAAAAAGAGAAGCAGTCTGTTCCAACTCTTCACTTCAGTGTGCGAAGTGAATGGAGTGTTGATTCACTTTCTAAATGCTGTACTTTCAGAGAAAATCACTTTCCTTTGAAAGTGCCTAAAGCTACTTACAAACATTCACCAGCAACTCACATGAGTTTCTCAGGGAAGAAGCAGTCTGCTCCAACACTTCAGTTCAATGTGCGAAGTGAATGGAGTGTTGCTTCACTTTCTAAATGCTGTACTTTCAGAGAAAATCACTTTTCTTTGAAAGTGCCTTAAGCTACTTACAAGCATTCACCAGCAAATCACATGAGTTTCTCTGAATAGAAGCAGACTGTTCCAACAGTTCATTTCACTTTGCGAAGTGAATGGAGTGTTGCTTCACTTTCGAAATGCTGTATTTTCAGAGAAAAACACTTTCCTTTCAAACTGCCTTAAGCTACTTACAAGCATTCACAAGAAACTCACATGCATTTCTCTGAAAGAGAAGCAGTCTGTTCCAACACTTCAATTCACTGTGCGAAGTGAATGGAGTGTTGCTTCACTTTCAATATGCTGTAATTACAAATATAATCACTTTCATTTGAAACAGCCTTAAGCTACTTACAAGCATTCACCAGTAAATCACATGCGTTTCTGAAAGAGAAGCAGTCTGTTGCAACACTTCAATTCACTGTGCGAAGTGAATGGAGTGTTGCTTCACTTTCTAAATGCTGGACTTTCAGAGAAAATCACTTTCCTTTGACACTGCCTTATGCTACAAACAAGCATTCACCAGCAACTCACATGCATTTCACTGAAATTGAAGCAGTCTGTTCCAACACTTCTCTTCACTGTGCGAAATGAATGGATTGTTGCTTCACTTTCTGAATGCTGTACTTTCAGAGAAAATCACTTTCCTTTGAAAGTGCCTTAAGCTACTTACAAACATTAACCACCAACTCACATGAGTTTCTCTGAAAAGAAGCAGTCTGTTCCAACACTTCAATTCACTGTGTGAAGTGAATGGAGCATTGCTTCACTTTCTAAATGCTGTAGTTACAGAGATAATCACTTTCTTTAGAAACTGCCTTAAGCTTCTTGCAGGCATTCACCAGCAAATCTCATTCATTTCTCTGAAAGAGAAGCAGTCTGTTCAAACACTTCAATTCAGTGTGCAAAGTTAATGCAGTGTTTCTTCACTTTCTAAATGCTGTACTTTCAGAGAAAATCACTTTCCTTTGAAACTGCCTTAGGCTACATACAAGCATTCACCAAAAATCACATTTGTTTCTCTGAAAGAGAAGCAGTCTGTTCCAACACTTCACTTCACTGTGCGAAATGAATGGATTGTTGCTTCACTTTCTAAATGCTGTACTTTCAGAGAAAATCACTTTCGTTTGAAAGTATCTTAGGCTACTTACAAGCATTCACAAGAAACTCACATGCATTTCACTGAAAGACAAGTAGTCTGTTCCAACACTTCAATTGACTGTGCGAAGTGAATGGAATGTTGCTTCACTTTCAAAATGCTGTACTTTCAGAGAAAATCACTTTCCTTTGAAACTGCCTTGTGCTACTTACAAGCATTCACCAGCAACTCACATGCATTTCTCTGAAAGAGAAGCAGTCTGTTCCAACAATTCACTTCACTGTGCGAAGTGAATGGAGTGTTGCTTCACTTTCTAAATGCTGTAATTTCAGAGAAAATCGCTTTCCTTTGAAAGTGCCTTAAGCTACTTACAAACATTCACCAGCAACTCACATGAGTTTCTCTGGAAAGAAGCAGTCTGTTCCAATACTTCAATTCACTGTGTGAAGTGAATGGAGTGCTGCTTCACTTTCTAAATTCTATAATTTCAGAGAAAATCAATTTCCTTTGAAACTGCCTTAGGCTACATTCAAGCATTCACCAGGAACTCACATGCATTTCTCTTAAAGAGAAGCAGTCTGTCCCAACACTTCACTTCACTGTGCGAAGTGAATGGATTGTTGCTTCACTTTCTAAATGCTGTACTTTCAGAGAAAATAACTTTTCTTTGAAAGTGCCTTAAGCTACTTATAAGAATTCACAAGAACCTCACATGCATTTCCCTGAAAGGCATGCATTCTGTTCAAACACTTCAATCTAGTGTGCGAAGTGAATGGATTGTTGCTTCACTTTCTAAATGCTGTAGTTACAGAGAAAATCACTTTCTTTTGAAAGTGCCTTAAGCTACATAAAAGCATCAACCAGCAACTCACATGCATTTTTCTGAAAGAGAAGCAGAATGTTCCAACACTTCAATTCACTGTGCGAAGTGAATGGAGTGTTGCTTCACTTTCTAAATGCTGTAATTTCAAATATAATCACTTTCTTTTGAAACAGCCTTAAGCTACTTACAAGCATTCACCAGCAAATCACATGCATTTCTCTGAAAGAGAAGTAGTCTGTTCCAACACTTCAATTGACTGTGCGAAGTGAATGGAGTGTTGCTTCACTTTCTAAATGCTGTCCTTTCAGAGAAAATCACTTTCCTTTGAAACTGCCTTAGGCTACTTACAAGCATTCACAAGAAACTCACATGCATTTCTGAGAAGGAGAAGCAGTCTGTTCCAACACGTCACTTCAGTGTGCGAAGTGAATGGAGTTTTGATTCATTTTCTAAATGCTGTACTTTCAGAGAAAATCACATTCCTTTGAAAGTGCCTTAAGCTACTTACAAGCATTCACCAGCAACTCACATGAGTTTCTCAGGGAAGAAGCAGTCTGCTCCAACACTTCAATTCACTGTGCGAAGTGAATGGAGCATTGCTTCACTTTCTAAATACTGTACTTTCAGAAAAAATCACTTTCCTTTGAAAGTGCTTTAAGCTACTTACAAGCATTCACCAGCAACTCACATGAGTTTCTCTGAAAAGAAGCAGACTGTTCCAAAAGTTCATTTCACTTTGCGAAGTGAATGGAGTGTTGCTTCACTTTCGAAATGCTGTATTTTCAGAGAAAATCACTTTCCTATGAAACTGCCTTAAGCTACTTATAAGCATTCACAAGAAACTCACATGCATTTCTCTTAAAGAGAAGCAGTCTGTTCCAACACTTAAATTCACTGTGCGAAGTGAATGGAGTGTTGCTTCACTTTCTAAATGCTGCAGTTACAGAGAAAATCACTTTCCTTTGAAAGTGCCTTAGGCTACTTACAAGCATTCAAAAGAAACTCACATGCATTTCTCTGAAAGAGAAGTAGTCTGTTCCAACACTTCAATTGACTGTGCGAAGTGAATGGAGTGTTGCTTCATTTTCTAAATGATGTACTTTCAGAGAAAATCACTTTCCTTTGAAACTGCCTTAGGCTACTTACAAGCATTCACAAGAAACTCATATGCATTTCTCAGAAAGAGAAGCAGTCTGTTCCAACACTTCACTTCACTGTGCGAAGTGAATGGAGTGTTGCTTCACTTTCTAAATGCTGTACTTTCAGAGAAAATCACTTTCCTTTGAAAGTGCCTTAAGCTACTTACAGGAATTAACCAGAAAATCACATGCGTTTCTCTGAAAGAGAAGCAGTCTGTTCCAACAGTTCAATTCACTGTGCGAAGTGAATGGAGTGTTGCTTCACTTTCTAAATGCAGTACTTTCAGAGAAAATCAATTTTCTTTGAAAGTGCCTTAAGCTACTTACAAGCATTCACAAGAAACTCACATGCATTTCTTTGAAAGAGAAGCAGTCTGATCCAACACTTCAATTCACTGTGCGAATTGAATGGAGTGTTGCTTCACTTTCTAAATGCTTTAGTCACAGAGAAAATCACTTTCTTTTGAAGGTGACTTAAGCTACATAAAAGCATTAACCAGAAACTCACATACATTTTTCAGAAAGAGAAGCAGAATGTTCCAACACTCAATTCACTTTGCGAAGTGAATGGAGTGTTGCTTCACTTTCTAAATGCTGTACTTTCAGAGAAAATTACTTTCCTTTGAAAGTGCCTTAAACTAATAACAGGCATTCACAAGAAACTCACATGCATTTCTATGAAAGAGAAGCATTCTGTTCAAACACTTCAATTCACTGTGCGAAGTGAATGGAGTGTTGCTTCACTTTCTAAATGCTGTAATTTCAAATATAATCACTTTCTTTTGAAACAGCCTTAAGCTACTTACAAGCATTCACCAGCAAATCACATGCATTTCTCTGAAAGAGAAGTAGTCTGTTCCAACACTTCAATTGACTGTGCGAAGTGAATGGAGTGTTGCTTCACTTTCTAAATGCTGTCCTTTCAGAGAAAATCACTTTCCTTTGAAACTGCCTTAGGCTACTTACAAGCATTCACAAGAAACTCACATGCATTTCTGAGAAGGAGAAGCAGTCTGTTCCAACACGTCACTTCAGTGTGCGAAGTGAATGGAGTTTTGATTCATTTTCTAAATGCTGTACTTTCAGAGAAAATCACATTCCTTTGAAAGTGCCTTAAGCTACTTACAAGCATTCACCAGCAACTCACATGAGTTTCTCAGGGAAGAAGCAGTCTGCTCCAACACTTCAATTCACTGTGCGAAGTGAATGGAGCATTGCTTCACTTTCTAAATACTGTACTTTCAGAAAAAATCACTTTCCTTTGAAAGTGCTTTAAGCTACTTACAAGCATTCACCAGCAACTCACATGAGTTTCTCTGAAAAGAAGCAGACTGTTCCAAAAGTTCATTTCACTTTGCGAAGTGAATGGAGTGTTGCTTCACTTTCGAAATGCTGTATTTTCAGAGAAAATCACTTTCCTATGAAACTGCCTTAAGCTACTTATAAGCATTCACAAGAAACTCACATGCATTTCTCTTAAAGAGAAGCAGTCTGTTCCAACACTTAAATTCACTGTGCGAAGTGAATGGAGTGTTGCTTCACTTTCTAAATGCTGCAGTTACAGAGAAAATCACTTTCCTTTGAAAGTGCCTTAGGCTACTTACAAGCATTCAAAAGAAACTCACATGCATTTCTCTGAAAGAGAAGTAGTCTGTTCCAACACTTCAATTGACTGTGCGAAGTGAATGGAGTGTTGCTTCATTTTCTAAATGATGTACTTTCAGAGAAAATCACTTTCCTTTGAAACTGCCTTAGGCTACTTACAAGCATTCACAAGAAACTCATATGCATTTCTCAGAAAGAGAAGCAGTCTGTTCCAACACTTCACTTCACTGTGCGAAGTGAATGGAGTGTTGCTTCACTTTCTAAATGCTGTACTTTCAGAGAAAATCACTTTCCTTTGAAAGTGCCTTAAGCTACTTACAGGAATTAACCAGAAAATCACATGCGTTTCTCTGAAAGAGAAGCAGTCTGTTCCAACAGTTCAATTCACTGTGCGAAGTGAATGGAGTGTTGCTTCACTTTCTAAATGCAGTACTTTCAGAGAAAATCAATTTTCTTTGAAAGTGCCTTAAGCTACTTACAAGCATTCACAAGAAACTCACATGCATTTCTTTGAAAGAGAAGCAGTCTGATCCAACACTTCAATTCACTGTGAGAATTGAATGGAGTGTTGCTTCACTTTCTAAATGCTTTAGTCACAGAGAAAATCACTTTCTTTTGAAGGTGACTTAAGCTACATAAAAGCATTAACCAGAAACTCACATACATTTTTCAGAAAGAGAAGCAGAATGTTCCAACACTCAATTCACTTTGCGAAGTGAATGGAGTGTTGCTTCACTTTCTAAATGCTGTACTTTCAGAGAAAATTACTTTCCTTTGAAAGTGCCTTAAACTAATAACAGGCATTCACAAGAAACTCACATGCATTTCTATGAAAGAGAAGCATTCTGTTCAAACACTTCAATTCACTGTGCGAAGTGAATGGAGTGTTGCTTCACTTTCTAAATGCTGTAATTACAAATATAATCACTTTCTTTTGAAACATCCTTAGCTGCTCACAAGCATTCACCAGCAAATCACATGCGTTTCTCTGAAAGAGAAGCAGTCTGTTCCAACACTTCAATTCACTGTGCGAAGTGAATGGAGTGTTGCTTCACTTTCTAAATGCTAAATTTTCAGAGAAAATCACATTCCTTTGAAACTGCCTTCGGCTATTTACAAGCATTCACCAGTAAATCACATTCGTTTCTCTGAAAGAGAAGCAGTCTGTTCCAACATTTCAATTCACTATGCGAAGTGAATGGAGTGCTGCTTCACTTTCTAAATGCTATACTTTCAGAGAAAATCACTTTCCTTTGAAAGTGCCTTCAGCTACTTACAAGCATTCACCAGCAACTCACATGAGTTTCTCTGAAAAGAAGCAGTCTGTTCCAACACTTCAGTTCACTCTGTGAAGTGAATGGAGCGTTGCTTCACTTTCTAAAGGCTGTAGTTACAGAGATAATTACTTTCTTTAGAAACTGCCATAAGCTACTTACAGGCATTCACCAGCAAATCACATGCATTTCTCTGAAAGAGAAGCAGTCTGTTCCAACAGTTAATCTCACTGTGAGAAGTGAATGGAGTGTTGCTTCCCTTTCGTAATGTGGTCCTTTCAGAGAAAATAACTTTCCTTTGAAAGTGCCTTAAGCTACTTACAAGCATTTAACAGACATTCACATGCGTTTCTCTGAAAGAGCAGCAGTCTGTTCCAACACTTCAATTCACTGTGCGAAGTGAATGGAGTGTTGCTTCACTTTCTAAATGCGGTCCTTTCAGAGAAAATCACTTTCCTTTGAAAGTGCCTTAAGCTACTTACAAGCATTCACAAGAAACTCACATGCATTTTTCTGAAAGAGAAGCAGGCTGTTCCAACACTTCAATTCACTGTGCGAAGTGAATGGAGTGTTGCTTCACTTTCTAAATGCTGTACTTTCAGAGAAAATCACTTTCCTTTGAAAGTGCCTTTAGATACTTACAGGCATTAACCAGCAAATCACATGCGTTTATCTGAAAGAGAAGCAGTCTGTTCCAACACTTCAATTCACTGTGCGAAGTGAATGGAGTGTTGCTTCACTTTCTAAATGCTGTACTTTCAGAGAAAATCACTTTCCTTTGAAAGTGCCTTAAGCTACTTACAAGCATTCACAAGAAACTCACATGCATTTCTCTGAAAGAGAAGCAGTCTGTTCCAACACTTCAATTCACTGTGCGAAGTGAATGGAGTGTTGCTCGACTTTCCAAATGCTGTGCTTTCTTAGAAAATCACTTTCCTTTGAAACTGCCTTCGGCTACTGACAAGCATTCACCAGCAACTCACATGCATTTCTCTGAAAGAGAAGCAGTCTGTTCCAACACTTCAATTCACTGTGCGAAGTGAATGGAGTGCTGCTACACTCTCTAAATGCTATACTTTCAGTGAAAATCACTTTCCTTTGAAACTGCCTTAGGCTACATACAAGCATTCACCAGCAACTCACATGCATTTCTCTGAAAGAGAAGCAGTCTGTTCCAACACTTCACTTCACTGTGCGATGTGAATGGATTGTTGCTTCACTTTCTAAATGCTGTACTTTCAGAGAAAATCACTTTCCTTTGAAAGTCCCTTAAGCTACTTACAAGCATTCACAAGAAACTCACATGCATTTCTCTGAAAGAGATGTAGTCTGTTCAAACACTTCAATTCACTGTGCGAAGTGAATGGAGTGTTGCTTCACTTTCTAAATGCTGTAGTTACAGAGAAAATCACTTTCTTTTGAAAGTGCCTTAAGCTACTTAAAAGCATTAACCAGAAACTCATATGAATTTTTCTGAAAGAGAAGCAGAATCTTCCAACACTTCAGTTCACTGTGCGAAGTGAATGGAGTGTTGCTTCGCATTCTAAATGCTGTACTTTCAGAGAAAATCACTTTCCTTTGAAAGTGCCTTAAACTAATAACAAGCATTCACAAGAAAATCACATGCATTTCTCTGAAAGAGAACCAGTCTGTTCCAACACTTCAAGTAACTGTGTGAAGTGAATGGAGTGCTGCTTCACTTTCTAAATGCTGTAATTTCAAATATAATCACTTTCTTTTGAAACAGCCTTAAGCTACTTACAAGCATTCACCAGGAAATCACATGCGTTTCTCTGAAAGAGAAGCAGTCTGTTCCAACACTTCAATTCACTGTGAAAAGTGAATGGAGTGTTGCTTCACTTTCTAAATGCTGTAATTACAAATATAATCGCTTTCTTTTGAAACAGCCTTAAGCTACTTAAAAGCATTCACCAGCAAATCACATGCGTTTTTCTGAAAGAGAAGCAGTATGTTCCAACACTTCAATTCACTGTGCGAAATGAATGGAGTGTTGCTTCACTTTTTAAATGCTGGACTTTCAGAGAAAATCACTTTCCTTTGAAACTGCCTTAGGATACTTGCAAGCATTCACCAGCAAATCACATGCGTTTTTCTGAAAGAGAAGCAGTCTGTTCCAACACTTCAATTCACTGTGCGAAGTGAATGGAGTGTTGCTTCACTTTTTAAATGCTGTCCTTTCATAGAAAATAACTTTCCTTTGAAAGTGCCTTAAGCTACTTACAAGCATTTAACAGATATTCACATGCGTTTCTCTGAAAGAGAAGCAGTCTGTTCCAACACTTCAGTTCACTGTGCGAAGTGAATGGAGTGTTGCTTCACTTTCTAAATGCTGTCCTTTCAGAGAAAATCACTTTCCTTTGAAAGTGCCATAAGCTACTTACAAGCATTCACAGGAAACTCACATGCATTTTTCTGAAAGAGAAGCAGGCTGTTCCAACATTTAAATTCACTGTGCGAAGTGAATAGAGTGTTGATTCACTTTCTAAATGCTGTCCTTTCAGAGAAAATCACTTTAATTTTGAAAGTGCCTTAAGCTACTTACAAGTACTCACAAGAAACTCACATGCATTTCAGTGAAAGGGAAGCAGGCTGTTTCAACACTTCAATTCACTATGCGAAGTGAATGGAGTGTTGCTTCACTTTCTAAATGCTGTCCGTTCAGAGAAAATCACTCTCTTTTGAAACTGCCTTAAGCTACTTACAAGAATTCACAAGAAACTCACATTTGCTTCTCTGAAAGAGAAGCAGTCTGTTCCAACACTTCAATTCACTGTGCGAAGTGAATGGAGTGTTGCTTCACTTTGTAAATGCTCTCCGTTCAGAGAAAATCACTTTCCTTTGAAAGTGCCTTAAGCTACTTACAAGCATTCAACAGAAATTCACATGCGTTTCTCTGAAAGAGAAGCAGTCTGTTCCAACACTTCAATTCACTGTGCGAAGTGAATGGAGTGTTGCTTCACTTTCTAAATGCTGTCCTTTCAGAGAAAATCACTTTCCTTTGAAAGTGCCTTAAGCTACTTACGAGTATTCACAAGAAACTTACATCGATTTCTGTGAAAGAGAAGCAGTCTGTCCCAACACTTGAATTCACTGTGCGAAGTGAATGGAATGTTGCTTCACTTTCTAAATGCTGTCCTTTCAGAGAAAATCACTCTCATTTGAAACTGCCTTAAGCTACTTACAAGCATTCACAAGAAACTCACATCTGTTTCTCTGAAAGAGAAGCAGTCTATTCCAACACTTCAATTCACTGTGCGAAGTGAATGGAGTGTTGCTTCACTTTCTTAATGCTGTCCTTTCAGAGAAAATCACTTTCCTTTGAAAGTGCCTTAAGCTACTTACAAGCATTTAACAGACATTCACATGCATTTCTCTGAAAGAGAAGCTACAACACTTCAATTCACTGTGCGAAGTGAATGGAGTGTTGCTTCACTTTCTAAATGCTATCCTTTTAGAGAAAATCACTCTATTTTGAAACTGCCTTAAGCTACTTACAAGCATTCACAACAAACTCACATGCATTTTTCTGAAAGAGAAGCAGGCAGTTCCAACACTTCAATTCACTGTGCGAAGTGAATGGAGAGTTGCCTCACTTTGTAAATGCTGTCCTTTCAGAGAAAATCACTTTCCTTTGAAGTGCCTTAAGCTAATTACAAGCATTCAGCAGAAATTCACATGCGTTTCTCTGAAAGAGAAGCAGTCTGTTCCAACACTTCAATTCACTGTGCGAAGTGAATGGAGTGTTGCTTCAATTTCTAAATGCTGTCCATTCAGAGAAAATCACTTTCCTTTGAAAGTGCCTTAAGCTACTTACAAGCATTCACATAAACTCACATCTTTTTCTCTGAAAGAGAAGCAGTCTGCTCCAACACTTCAATACACTGTGCGAATTGAATGGAGTGTTGCTTCACTTTCTAAATGCTGTCCTTTCAGAGATAATCATTTTCCTTTGAAAGTGCCTTAAGCTACTTACAAGCATTCACAGAAAACTGACATCCGTATCTCGGAAAGAGAAGCAGTCTGTTCCAACACTTCAATTCACTGCGAAGTGAATGGAGTGTTGCTTCACTTTCTAAATGCTCTCCTTTTAGAGAAAATCACTGTCTTTTGAAACTGCCTTAAGCTACTTACAAGCATTCACAAGAAACTCACATCTGTTTCTCTGAAAAGAAGCAGTCTGTTTCAACACTTCAATTCACTGTGCGAAGTGAATGGAGTGTTGTTTCACTTTCTAAATGCTCTCCTTTCAGAGAAAATCACTTTCCTTTGATAGTGCCTAAAGCTACTTACAAGCATTCAACAGAAATTCACATGCGTTTCTCTGAAAGAGAAGCAGTCTGTTCCAACACTTCAATTCACTGTGCGAAGTGAATGGAGTGTTGCTTCACTTTCTAAATGCTGTCCTTTCAGAGAAAATCACTTTCCTTTGAAAGTGCCTTAAGCTACTTACAAGCATTCACAAGAAACTCACATGCATTTTTCTGAAAGAGAAGCAGGCTGTTCCAACACTTCAATTCACTGTGCGAAGTGAATGGAGTGTTGCCTCACATTGTAAATGCTGTCCTTTCAGAGAAAATCACTTTCCTTTGAAAGTACCTTAAGCTACTTACAAGCATTCAGCAGAAATTCACATGCGTTTCTCTGAAAGAGAAGCAGTCTCTTCCAACACTTCAATTCACTGTGCGAAGTGAATGGAGTGCTGCTTTACTTTCTAAATGCTGTCCTTTCAGAGAAAATCACTTTCCTTTGAAAGTGCCTTAAGCTACTTACAAGCATTCACATAAAACTCACATCCGTTTCTCTGAAAGAGAAGCAGTCTGTTTAAACACTTCAATTCACTGCGCGTAGTGAATGGCGTGTTGCTTCATTTTCTAAATGCTGTCCTTTCAGAGAAAATCGCTTTCCTTTGAAAGTGCCTTAAGCTACTTACAAGCATTCACAAGAAACTCACATGGATTTTTCTGAAAGACAAGCAGTCTGTTCCAACACTTCAATTCACTGCGAAGTGAATGGAGTGTTGCTTCACTTTCTAAATGCTATCCTTTTAGAGAAAATCACTCTCTTTTGAAACTGCCTTAAGCTACTTACAAGCATTCACAAGAAACTCACATCTGTTTCTCTGAAAGAGAAGCAGTCTTTTCCAACACTTCAATTCACTGTGCGAAGTGAATGGAGTGTTGCTTCACTTTCTAAATGCTCTCCTTTTAGAGAAAATCACTCTCTTTTGAAACTGCCTTAAGCTACTTACAAGAATTCACAAGAAACTCACAAAAGAGAAGCAGTCTGTTCCAACACTTCAATTCACTGTGCGAAGTGAATGGAGTGTTGCTTCACTTTCTAAATGCTGTTCTTTCAGAGAAAATCACTTTCCTTTGAAAGTGCCTAAAGCTACTTACAAACATTCACAAGAAACTCACATGCATTTTTCTGAAAGAGAAGCAGTCTGTTCCAACAATTCAATTCACTGTGAAGTGAATGGAGTGTTGCTTCACTTTCTAAATGCTATCCTTTTAGGGAAAATCACTCTATTTTGAAACTGCCTTAAGCTACTTACAAGCATTCACAAGAAACTCACATCTGTTTCTCTGAAAGAGAAGCAGTCTGTTCCAACACTTCAATTCACTGTGCGAAGTGAATGGAGTGTTGCTTCACTTTCTAAATGCTCTCCTTTCAGAGAAAATCACTTTCCTTTGAAAGTTCCTTAAGCTACTTACAAGCATTCAACAGAAATTCACGTGCGTTTCTCTGAAAGAGAAGCAGTCTGTTCCAACACTTCAATTCACTGTGCGAAGTGAATGGAGTGTTGCTTCACTTTCTAAATGCTGTCTTTTCAGAGAAAATCACTTTCCTTTGAAAGTGCCTTAAGCTACTTACAAGCATTCACAAGAAACTCACATGCATTTTTCTGAAAGAGAAGCAGTCTGTTCCATCACTTCAATTCACTGCGAAGTGAATGGAGTGTTGCCTGAATTTGTAAATGCTGTCCTTTCAGAGAAAATCACTTTCCTTTGAAAGTGCCTTAAGCTACTTACAAGCATTCACAAGAAACTCACATGCATTTTTCTGAAAGAGAAGCAGTCTGTTCCAACAATTCAATTCACTGTGAAGTGAATGGAGTGTTGCTTCACTTTCGAAATGCTGTACTTTCAGAGAAAATCACTTTCTTTTGAAAGTGCCTTAAGCTATTTACAGGCATTAACCAGCAAATCACATGCATTTATCTGAAAGAGAAACAGTCTGTTCCAACAGTTCAATTCAGTGTGTGAAGTGAATGGAGTGTTGCTTCACTCTCTAAATGCTGTACTTTCAGAGAAAAAAACTTTCCTTTGATAGTGTCTTAAGCTACTTACAAGCATTCACAAGAAACTCACATGCATTTCTCTGAAAGAGAAGTAGTCTGTTCCAACACTTCAATTAACTGTGCGAAGGGAATGGAGTGTTGCTTCACTTTCTAAATGCTGTAGTTTCAGAGAAAATCACTTTCCTTTGAAACTGCCTTCGGCTACTTACAAGCATTCGCAAGAAACTCATATGCATTTCTCAGAAAGAGAAGCAGTCTGTTCCAACACTTCACTTCAGTGTGCGAAGTGAATGGAGTGTTGATTCACTTTCTAAATGCTGTACTTTCTGAGAAAATCACATTCTTTTGAAAGTGCCGAAAGCTACTTCCAAGCATTCACCAGCAACTCACATGAGTTTCTCGGGGAAGAAGCAGTATGCTCCAACAATTCAGTTCACTGTGCGAAGTGAATGGAGTGTTGCTTCACTTTCTAAATGCTGTACTTTCATTGAAAATCACTTTCCTTTGAAAGTGCCTTAAGCTATTTACAAGCATTCACCAGCAAATCACATGAGTTTCTCTGAAAAGAAAAAGACTGTTCCAACTGTTCATTTCACATTGTGAAGTGAATGGAGTGTTGCTTCACTTTCTAAATGCTGTACTTTCAGAGAAAATCACTTTCCTTTGTCACTGCCTTAAGCTACTTACAAGCATTCACAAGAAACTCACATGCATTTCTCTGAAAGAGAAGCATTCTGTTCCAACATTTCAATTCACTGGGTTAAGTGAATGGAGTGCTGCTACACATTCTAAATGATATACTCTCAGAGAAAATCTCTTTCCTTTGAAAGTGCCTTAAGCTACATACAAGCATTAACCAGCAACTCACATGAGATTCTCTGAAAAGAAGCAGTCTGTTCCAACACTTCAATTCACTGTGTGAAGTGAATGGAGCATTGCTTTACTTTCTAAATGCTGTAGTTACAGAGATAATCACTTTCTTTAGAAACTGCCTTAAGCTACTTACAGGCATTCACCAGCAAATCACATGCGTTTCTCTGAAAGAGAAGCAGTCTGTTCCAACAGTTCATTTCACTGTGCGAAGTGAATGGAGTGTTGCTTCACTTTCTAAATGCTGTACTTTCAGATAAAATCACTTTCTTTTGAAAGTGACTCAGGCTACTTACAATCATTCACAAGAACCTTACATGCATTTCTCTGAAAGAGAAGTAGTCTGTTCCAACACTTCAATTGACTGTGCGAAGTGAATGGAGTGTTGGTTCACTTTCTAAATGCTGTGCTTTCAGAGACAATCACTTTACTTTGAAACTGCCTTAGGCTACATACAAGCATTCACAAGAAACTCACATGCATTTCTCTGAAAGAGAAGCAGTCTGTTCCAACACTTCACTTCAGTGTGCGAAGTGAATGGAGTGTTGATTCACTTTCTAAATGCTGTGCTTTCAGAGAAAATCACTTTCCTTTGAAAGTGCCTTAAGCTACTTACAAGCATTCACCAGCAACTCATATGAGTTTCTCTGAAAAGTTGCAGACTGTTCCAAATGTTCATTTCACTTTGCGAAGTGAATGGAGTGTTGCTTCACTTTCGAAATGCTGTACTTTCAGAGAAAATCACTTTCTTTTGAAAGTGCCTTAAGCTATTTACAGGCATTAACCAGCAAATCACATGCATTTATCTGAAAGAGAAACAGTCTGTTCCAACAGTTCAATTCAGTGTGTGAAGTGAATGGAGTGTTGCTTCACTCTCTAAATGCTGTACTTTCAGAGAAAAAAACTTTCCTTTCATAGTGTCTTAAGCTACTTACAAGCATTCACAAGAAACTCACATGCATTTCTCTGAAAGAAAAGAAGTCTGTTCCAACACTTCAATTCATAGTGCGAAGTGAATGCAGTGTTGCTTCAGTTTCTAAATGCTGGAGTTACAGAGAAAATTACTTTCCTTTGAAAGTGCCTTATACTAATAACAAGCATTCAAATAAATCACATGCATTTCTCTGAAAGAGTAGCAGTCTGTTGCAACACTTCAATTCACTGTGCGAAGTGAATGGAGTGTTGCTTCGCTTTCTAAATGCTGTAATTTCAAATATAATCACTTTCTTTTGAAACAGCCTTAAGCTACTTACAAGCATTCACCAGCAAATCACATGCGTTTCTCTGAAAGAGAAGCAGTCTGTTCCCACAGTTCATCTCACTGTTCGAAGCGAATGGAGTGTTGCTTCACTTTCTAAATGCTGTACTTTCAGAGAAAATCACTTTCTTTTGAAAGTGCCTTAGGCAGCTTACAAGCATTCACAAGAAACTCACATGCATTTCTCTGAAAGAGAAGTAGTCTGTTCCAACACTTCAATTAACTGTGCGAAGGGAATGGAGTGTTGCTTCACTTTCTAAATGCTGTAGTTTCAGAGAAAATCACTTTCCTTTGAAACTGCCTTCGGCTACTTACAAGCATTCGCAAGAAACTCATATGCATTTCTCAGAAAGAGAAGCAGTCTGTTCCAACACTTCACTTCAGTGTGCGAAGTGAATGGAGTGTTGATTCACTTTCTAAATGCTGTACTTTCTGAGAAAATCACATTCTTTTGAAAGTGCCGAAAGCTACTTCCAAGCATTCACCAGCAACTCACATGAGTTTCTCGGGGAAGAAGCAGTATGCTCCAACAATTCAGTTCACTGTGCGAAGTGAATGGAGTGTTGCTTCACTTTCTAAATGCTGTACTTTCATTGAAAATCACTTTCCTTTGAAAGTGCCTTAAGCTATTTACAAGCATTCACCAGCAAATCACATGAGTTTCTCTGAAAAGAAAAAGACTGTTCCAACTGTTCATTTCACATTGTGAAGTGAATGGAGTGTTGCTTCACTTTCTAAATGCTGTACTTTCAGAGAAAATCACTTTCCTTTGTCACTGCCTTAAGCTACTTACAAGCATTCACAAGAAACTCACATGCATTTCTCTGAAAGAGAAGCATTCTGTTCCAACATTTCAATTCACTGGGTTAAGTGAATGGAGTGCTGCTACACATTCTAAATGATATACTCTCAGAGAAAATCTCTTTCCTTTGAAAGTGCCTTAAGCTACATACAAGCATTAACCAGCAACTCACATGAGATTCTCTGAAAAGAAGCAGTCTGTTCCAACACTTCAATTCACTGTGTGAAGTGAATGGAGCATTGCTTTACTTTCTAAATGCTGTAGTTACAGAGATAATCACTTTCTTTAGAAACTGCCTTAAGCTACTTACAGGCATTCACCAGCAAATCACATGCGTTTCTCTGAAAGAGAAGCAGTCTGTTCCAACAGTTCATTTCACTGTGCGAAGTGAATGGAGTGTTGCTTCACTTTCTAAATGCTGTACTTTCAGATAAAATCACTTTCTTTTGAAAGTGACTCAGGCTACTTACAATCATTCACAAGAACCTTACATGCATTTCTCTGAAAGAGAAGTAGTCTGTTCCAACACTTCAATTGACTGTGCGAAGTGAATGGAGTGTTGGTTCACTTTCTAAATGCTGTGCTTTCAGAGACAATCACTTTACTTTGAAACTGCCTTAGGCTATATACAAGCATTCACAAGAAACTCACATGCATTTCTCTGAAAGAGAAGCAGTCTGTTCCAACACTTCACTTCAGTGTGCGAAGTGAATGGAGTGTTGATTCACTTTCTAAATGCTGTGCTTTCAGCGAAAATCACTTTCCTTTGAAAGTGCCTTAAGCTACTTACAAGCATTCACCAGCAACTCATATGAGTTTCTCTGAAAAGTTGCAGACTGTTCCAAATGTTCATTTCACTTTGCGAAGTGAATGGAGTGTTGCTTCACTTTCGAAATGCTGTACTTTCAGAGAAAATCACTTTCTTTTGAAAGTGCCTTAAGCTATTTACAGGCATTAACCAGCAAATCACATGCATTTATCTGAAACAGAAACAGTCTGTTCCAACAGTTCAATTCAGTGTGTGAAGTGAATGGAGTGTTGCTTCACTCTCTAAATGCTGTACTTTCAGAGAAAAAAACTTTCCTTTGATAGTGTCTTAAGCTACTTACAAGCATTCACAAGAAACTCACATGCATTTCTCTGAAAGAAAAGAAGTCTGTTCCAAAACTTCAATTCATAGTGCGAAGTGAATGCAGTGTTGCTTCAGTTTCTAAATGCTGGAGTTACAGAGAAAATTACTTTCCTTTGAAAGTGCCTTATACTAATAACAAGCATTCAAATAAATCACATGCATTTCTCTGAAAGAGTAGCAGTCTGTTGCAACACTTCAATTCACTGTGCGAAGTGAATGGAGTGTTGCTTCGCTTTCTAAATGCTGTAATTTCAAATATAATCACTTTCTTTTGAAACAGCCTTAAGCTACTTACAAGCATTCACCAGCAAATCACATGCGTTTATCTGAAAGAGAAGCAGTCTGCTCCAACACTTCAATTCACTGTGCGAAGTGAATGGAGTGTTGCTTCACTTTCTAAATGCTGTACTTTCAGAGAAAATTACATTCCTTTGAAACTGCCTTAGGCTACATACAAGCATTCACCAGCAAATCACATGAGTTTCTCTGAAAGAGAAGCAGTCTGTTCCAACATTTCAATTCACTGTGCGAAGTGAATGGAGTGCTGCTTCACATTCTAAATGCTATACTTTCAGAGAAAATCATTTCCTTTGAAAGTGCCTTAAGCTACTTAGAAGCATTCACCAGCAACTCACATGAGTTTCTCTGAAAGAGAAGTAGTCTGTTCCAACAGTTCATCTCTTTGTGCGAAGTGAATGGAGTATTGCTTCACTTTCTAAATGCTGTACTTTCAGAGAAAATCGCTTTCTTTTGAAAGTGCCTTTGGCTACTTACAAGCATTCACAAGAAACTCACATGCATTTCTCTGAAAGAGAAGTAGTCTGTTCCAACACTTCAATTGACAGTGCGAAGTGAATGGAGTGTTGCTTCACTTTCTAAATGCTGTACTTTCAGAGAAAATCACTTTCCTTTGAAAATGCCTTAGGCTACTTATAAGCATTCACAAGAAACTCATATGCATTTCTCAAAAAGAGAAGCAGTCTGTTCCAACTCTTCACTTCAGTGTGCGAAGTGAATGGAGTGTTGATTCACTTTCTAAATGCTGTACTTTCAGAGAAAATCACTTTCCTTTGAAAGTGCCTAAAGCTACTTACAAACATTCACCAGCAACTCACATGAGTTTCTCAGGGAAGAAGCAGTCTGCTCCAACACTTCAGTTCAATGTGCGAAGTGAATGAAGTGTTGCTTCACTTTCTAAATGCTGTACTTTCAGAGAAAATCACTTTTCTTTGAAAGTGCCTTAAGCTACTTACAAGCATTCACCAGCAAATCACATGAGTTTCTCTGAATAGAAGCAGACTGTTCCAACAGTTCATTTCACTTTGCGAAGTGAATGGAGTGTTGCTTCACTTTCGAAATGCTGTATTTTCAGAGAAAATCACTTTCCTTTCAAACTGCCTTAAGCTACTTACAAGCATTCACAAGAAACTCACATGCATTTCTCTGAAAGAGAAGCAGTCTGTTCCAACACTTCAATTCACTGTGCGAAGTGAATGGAGTGTTGCTTCACTTTCAATATGCTGTAATTATAAATATAATCACTTTCTTTTGAAACAGCCTTAAGCTACTTACAAGCATTCACCAGTAAATCACATGCGTTTCTGAAAGAGAAGCAGTCTGTTGCAACACTTCAATTCACTGTGCGAAGTGAATGGAGTGTTGCTTCACTTTCTAAATGCTGGACTTTCAGAGAAAATCACTTTCCTTTGACACTGCCTTAGTCTACCTATCAGCATTCACCAGCAAATCACATTCGTTTCTCTGAAAGAGAAGCAGTCTGTTCCAACATTTCAATTCACTGGGCAAATTGAATGGAGTGCTGCTACACATTCTAAATGCTATAATTTCAGAGAAAATCACTTTCCTTTGAAAGTGCCTTATGCTACAAACAAGCATTCACCATGCATTTCACTGAAATTGAAGCAGTCTGTTCCAACACTTCACTACACTGTGCGAAGTGAATGGAGTGTTGCTTCACTTTCTAAATGCTGTACTTTCAGAGAAAATCACTTTCCTTTGAACGTGCCTTAAGCTTCTTACAAGCATTCACAAGAAACTCACATGCATTTCTCTGAAAGAGATGCAGTCTGTTCCAACACTTCAATTCACTGTGCGAAGAGAATGGAGTGTTGCTTCACTTTCTAAATGCTGTAGTTACAAGAAAATCACTTTCTTTTGAAAGGGCCTTAAGCTACTTACAAGCATTCATCAGCAACTCACATCCATTTCTCTGAAAGAGAAGCAGTCTGTTCCAACACTTCTCTTCACTGTGCGAAATGAATGGATTGTTGCTTCACTTTCTGAATGCTGTACTTTCAGAGAAAATCACTTTCCTTTGAAAGTGCCTTAAGCTACTTACAAACATTAACCAGCAACTCACATGAGTTTCTCTGAAAAGAAGCAGTCTGTTCCAACACTTCAATTCACTGTGTGAAGTGAATGGAGCATTGCTTCACTTTCTAAATGCTGTAGTTACAGAGATAATCACTTTCTTTAGAAACTGCCTTAAGCTTCTTGCAGGCATTCACCAGCAAATCTCATTCATTTCTCTGAAAGAGAAGCAGTCTGTTCAAACACTTCAATTCAGTGTGCAAAGTTAATGCAGTGTTTCTTCACTTTCTAAATGCTGTACTTTCAGAGAAAATCACTTTCCTTTGAAACTGCCTTAGGCTACATACAAGCATTCACCAAAAATCACATTTGTTTCTCTGAAAGAGAAGCAGTCTGTTCCAACACTTCACTTCACTGTGCGAAATGAATGGATTGTTGCTTCACTTTCTAAATGCTGTACTTTCAGAGAAAATCACTTTCCTTTGTCACTGCCTTAAGCTACTTACAAGCATTCACAAGAAACTCACATGCATTTCTCTGAAAGAGAAGCATTCTGTTCCAACATTTCAATTCACTGGGTTAAGTGAATGGAGTGCTGCTACACATTCTAAATGATATACTCTCAGAGAAAATCTCTTTCCTTTGAAAGTGCCTTAAGCTACATACAAGCATTAACCAGCAACTCACATGAGATTCTCTGAAAAGAAGCAGTCTGTTCCAACACTTCAATTCACTGTGTGAAGTGAATGGAGCATTGCTTTACTTTCTAAATGCTGTAGTTACAGAGATAATCACTTTCTTTAGAAACTGCCTTAAGCTACTTACAGGCATTCACCAGCAAATCACATGCGTTTCTCTGAAAGAGAAGCAGTCTGTTCCAACAGTTCATTTCACTGTGCGAAGTGAATGGAGTGTTGCTTCACTTTCTATATGCTGTACTTTCAGATAAAATCACTTTCTTTTGAAAGTGACTCAGGCTACTTACAATCATTCACAAGAACCTTACATGCATTTCTCTGAAAGAGAAGTAGTCTGTTCCAACACTTCAATTGACTGTGCGAAGTGAATGGAGTGTTGGTTCACTTTCTAAATGCTGTGCTTTCAGAGACAATCACTTTACTTTGAAACTGCCTTAGGCTACATACAAGCATTCACAAGAAACTCACATGCATTTCTCTGAAAGAGAAGCAGTCTGTTCCAATACTTCACTTCAGTGTGCGAAGTGAATGGAGTGTTGATTCACTTTCTAAATGCTGTGCTTTCAGAGAAAATCACTTTCCTTTGAAAGTGCCTTAAGCTACTTACAAGCATTCACCAGCAACTCATATGAGTTTCTCTGAAAAGTTGCAGACTGTTCCAAATGTTCATTTCACTTTGCGAAGTGAATGGAGTGTTGCTTCACTTTCGAAATGCTGTACTTTCAGAGAAAATCACTTTCTTTTGAAAGTGCCTTAAGCTATTTACAGGCATTAACCAGCAAATCACATGCATTTATCTGAAAGAGAAACGGTCTGTTCCAACAGTTCAATTCAGTGTGTGAAGTGAATGGAGTGTTGCTTCACTCTCTAAATGCTGTACTTTCAGAGAAAAAAACTTTCCTTTGATAGTGTCTTAAGCTACTTACAAGCATTCACAAGAAACTCACATGCATTTCTCTGAAAGAAAAGAAGTCTGTTCCAACACTTCAATTCATAGTGCGAAGTGAATGCAGTGTTGCTTCAGTTTCTAAATGCTGGAGTTACAGAGAAAATTACTTTCCTTTGAAAGTGCCTTATACTAATAACAAGCATTCAAATAAATCACATGCATTTCTCTGAAAGAGAAGCAGTCTGTTGCAACATTTCAATTCACTGTGCGAAGTGAATGGAGTGTTGCTTCGCTTTCTAAATGCTGTAATTTCAAATATAATCACTTTCTTTTGAAACAGCCTTAAGCTACTTACAAGCATTCACCAGCAAATCACATGCGTTTATCTGAAAGAGAAGCAGTCTGCTCCAACACTTCAATTCACTGTGCGAAGTGAATGGAGTGTTGCTTCACTTTCTAAATGCTGTACTTTCAGAGAAAATTACATTCCTTTGAAACTGCCTTAGGCTACATACAAGCATTCACCAGCAAATCACATGAGTTTCTCTGAAAGAGAAGCAGTCTGTTCCAACATTTCAATTCACTGTGCGAAGTGAATGGAGTGCTGCTTCACATTCTAAATGCTATACTTTCAGAGAAAATCATTTCCTTTGAAAGTGCCTTAAGCTACTTAGAAGCATTCACCAGCAACTCACATGAGTTTCTCTGAAAGAGAAGTAGTCTGTTCCACCAGTTCATCTCACTGTGCGAAGTGAATGGAGTATTGCTTCACTTTCTAAATGCTGTACTTTCAGAGAAAATCGCTTTCTTTTGAAAGTGCCTTTGGCTACTTACAAGCATTCACAAGAAACTCACATGCATTTCTCTGAAAGAGAAGTAGTCTGTTCCAACACTTCAATTGACAGTGCGAAGTGAATGGAGTGTTGCTTCACTTTCTAAATGCTGTACTTTCAGAGAAAATCACTTTCCTTTGAAAATGCCTTAGGCTACTTATAAGCATTCACAAGAAACTCATATGCATTTCTCAAAAAGAGAAGCAGTCTGTTCCAACTCTTCACTTCAGTGTGCGAAGTGAATGGAGTGTTGATTCACTTTCTAAATGCTGTACTTTCAGAGAAAATCACTTTCCTTTGAAAGTGCCTAAAGCTACTTACAAACATTCACCAGCAACTCACATGAGTTTCTCAGGGAAGAAGCAGTCTGCTCCAACACTTCAGTTAAATGTGCGAAGTGAATGGAGTGTTGCTTCACTTTCTAAATGCTGTACTTTCAGAGAAAATCACTTTTCTTTGAAAGTGCCTTAAGCTACTTACAAGCATTCACCAGCAAATCACATGAGTTTCTCTGAATAGAAGCAGACTGTTCCAACAGTTCATTTCACTTTGCGAAGTGAATGGAGTGTTGCTTCACTTTCGAAATGCTGTATTTTCAGAGAAAAACACTTTCCTTTCAAACTGCCTTAAGCTACTTACAAGCATTCACAAGAAACTCACATGCATTTCTCTGAAAGAGAAGCAGTCTGTTCCAACACTTCAATTCACTGTGCGAAGTGAATGGAGTGTTGCTTCACTTTCAATATGCTGTAATTACAAATATAATCACTTTCATTTGAAACAGCCTTAAGCTACTTACAAGCATTCACCAGTAAATCACATGCGTTTCTGAAAGAGAAGCAGTCTGTTGCAACACTTCAATTCACTGTGCGAAGTGAATGGAGTGTTGCTTCACTTTCTAAATGCTGGACTTTCAGAGAAAATCACTTTCCTTTGACACTGCCTTAGTCTACCTATCAGCATTCACCAGCAAATCACATTCGTTTCTCTGAAAGAGAAGCAGTCTGTTCCAACATTTCAATTCACTGGGCAAATTGAATGGAGTGCTGCTACACATTCTAAATGCTATAATTTCAGAGAAAATCACTTTCCTTTGAAAGTGCCTTATGCTACAAACAAGCATTCACCAGCAACTCACATGCATTTCACTGAAATTGAAGCAGTCTGTTCCAACACTTCACTACACTGTGCGAAGTGAATGGAGTGTTGCTTCACTTTCTAAATGCTGTACTTTCAGAGAAAATCACTTTCCTTTGAACGTGCCTTAAGCTTCTTACAAGCATTCACAAGAAACTCACATGCATTTCTCTGAAAGAGATGCAGTCTGTTCCAACACTTCAATTCAGTGTGCGAAGAGAATGGAGTGTTGCTTCACTTTCTAAATGCTGTAGTTACAAGAAAATCACTTTCTTTTGAAAGGGCCTTAAGCTACTTACAAGCATTCATCAGCAACTCACATCCATTTCTCTGAAAGAGAAGCAGTCTGTTCCAACACTTCTCTTCACTGTGCGAAATGAATGGATTGTTGCTTCACTTTCTGAATGCTGTACTTTCAGAGAAAATCACTTTCCTTTGAAAGTGCCTTAAGCTACTTACAAACATTAACCACCAACTCACATGAGTTTCTCTGAAAAGAAGCAGTCTGTTCCAACACTTCAATTCACTGTGTGAAGTGAATGGAGCATTGCTTCACTTTCTAAATGCTGTAGTTACAGAGATAATCACTTTCTTTAGAAACTGCCTTAAGCTTCTTGCAGGCATTCACAAGCAAATCTCATTCATTTCTCTGAAAGAGAAGCAGTCTGTTCAAACACTTCAATTCAGTGTGCAAAGTTAATGCAGTGTTTCTTCACTTTCTAAATGCTGTACTTTCAGAGAAAATCACTTTCCTTTGAAACTGCCTTAGGCTACATACAAGCATTCACCAAAAATCACATTTGTTTCTCTGAAAGAGAAGCAGTCTGTTCCAACACTTCACTTCACTGTGCGAAATGAATGGATTGTTGCTTCACTTTCTAAATGCTGTACTTTCAGAGAAAATCACTTTCGTTTGAAAGTATCTTAGGCTACTTACAAGCATTCACAAGAAACTCACATGCATTTCACTGAAAGACAAGTAGTCTGTTCCAACACTTCAATTGACTGTGCGAAGTGAATGGAATGTTGCTTCACTTTCAAAATGCTGTACTTTCAGAGAAAATCACTTTCCTTTGAAACTGCCTTGTGCTACTTACAAGCATTCACCAGCAACTCACATGCATTTCTCTGAAAGAGAAGCAGTCTGTTCCAACAATTCACTTCACTGTGCGAAGTGAATGGAGTGTTGCTTCACTTTCTAAATGCTGTAATTTCAGAGAAAATCGCTTTCCTTTGAAAGTGCCTTAAGCTACTTACAAACATTCACCAGCAACTCACATGAGTTTCTCTGGAAAGAAGCAGTCTGTTCCAATACTTCAATTCACTGTGTGAAGTGAATGGAGTGCTGCTTCACTTTCTAAATTCTATAATTTCAGAGAAAATCAATTTCCTTTGAAACTGCCTTAGGCTACATTCAAGCATTCACCAGGAACTCACATGCATTTCTCTGAAAGAGAAGCAGTCTCTTCCAACACTTCACTTCACTTTGCGAAGTGAATGGATTTTCGCTTCACTTTCTAAATGCTGTACTTTCAGAGAAAAACACTTTCCTTTGAAACTGCCTTAAGCTTCTTACAAGCATTCACAAGAAACTCACATGCATTTCTCTGAAAGAGATGCAGTCTGTTCCAACACTTCAGTTCAGTGTGCGAAGAGAATGGAGTGTTGCTTCACTTTGTAAATGCTGTGGTTACAGAGAAAATCACTTTCTTTTGAAAGTGACTTAAGCTACTTAAAAGCATTCACCAGCAACTCACATGCATTTCTCTTAAAGAGAAGCAGTCTGTCCCAACACTTCACTTCACTGTGCGAAGTGAATGGATTGTTGCTTCACTTTCTAAATGCTGTACTTTCAGAGAAAATAACTTTTCTTTGAAAGTGCCTTAAGCTACTTATAAGAATTCACAAGAACCTCACATGCATTTCCCTGAAAGGCATGCATTCTGTTCAAACACTTCAATCTAGTGTGCGAAGTGAATGGATTGTTGCTTCACTTTCTAAATGCTGTAGTTACAGAGAAAATCACTTTCTTTTGAAAGTGCCTTAAGCTACATAAAAGCATCAACCAGCAACTCACATGCATTTTTCTGAAAGAGAAGCAGAATGTTCCAACACTTCAATTCACTGTGCGAAGTGAATGGAGTGTTGCTTCACTTTCTAAATGCTGTTATTTCAAATATAATCACTTTCTTTTGAAACAGCCTTAAGCTACTTACAAGCATTCACCAGCAAATCACATGCATTTCTCTGAAAGAGAAGTAGTCTGTTCCAACACTTCAATTGACTGTGCGAAGTGAATGGAGTGTTGCTTCACTTTCTAAATGCTGTCCTTTCAGAGAAAATCACTTTCCTTTGAAACTGCCTTAGGCTACTTACAAGCATTCACAAGAAACTCACATGCATTTCTGAGAAGGAGAAGCAGTCTGTTCCAACACGTCACTTCAGTGTGCGAAGTGAATGGAGTTTTGATTCATTTTCTAAATGCTGTACTTTCAGAGAAAATCACATTCCTTTGAAAGTGCCTTAAGCTACTTACAAGCATTCACCAGCAACTCACATGAGTTTCTCAGGGAAGAAGCAGTCTGCTCCAACACTTCAATTCACTGTGCGAAGTGAATGGAGCATTGCTTCACTTTCTAAATACTGTACTTTCAGAAAAAATCACTTTCCTTTGAAAGTGCTTTAAGCTACTTACAAGCATTCACCAGCAACTCACATGAGTTTCTCTGAAAAGAAGCAGACTGTTCCAAAAGTTCATTTCACTTTGCGAAGTGAATGGAGTGTTGCTTCACTTTCGAAATGCTGTATTTTCAGAGAAAATCACTTTCCTATGAAACTGCCTTAAGCTACTTATAAGCATTCACAAGAAACTCACATGCATTTCTCTTAAAGAGAAGCAGTCTGTTCCAACACTTAAATTCACTGTGCGAAGTGAATGGAGTGTTGCTTCACTTTCTAAATGCTGCAGTTACAGAGAAAATCACTTTCCTTTGAAAGTGCCTTAGGCTACTTACAAGCATTCAAAAGAAACTCACATGCATTTCTCTGAAAGAGAAGTAGTCTGTTCCAACACTTCAATTGACTGTGCGAAGTGAATGGAGTGTTGCTTCATTTTCTAAATGATGTACTTTCAGAGAAAATCACTTTCCTTTGAAACTGCCTTAGGCTACTTACAAGCATTCACAAGAAACTCATATGCATTTCTCAGAAAGAGAAGCAGTCTGTTCCAACACTTCACTTCACTGTGCGAAGTGAATGGAGTGTTGCTTCACTTTCTAAATGCTGTACTTTCAGAGAAAATCACTTTCCTTTGAAAGTGCCTTAAGCTACTTACAGGAATTAACCAGAAAATCACATGCGTTTCTCTGAAAGAGAAGCAGTCTGTTCCAACAGTTCAATTCACTGTGCGAAGTGAATGGAGTGTTGCTTCACTTTCTAAATGCAGTACTTTCAGAGAAAATCAATTTTCTTTGAAAGTGCCTTAAGCTACTTACAAGCATTCACAAGAAACTCACATGCATTTCTTTGAAAGAGAAGCAGTCTGATCCAACACTTCAATTCACTGTGCGAATTGAATGGAGTGTTGCTTCACTTTCTAAATGCTTTAGTCACAGAGAAAATCACTTTCTTTTGAAGGTGACTTAAGCTACATAAAAGCATTAACCAGAAACTCACATACATTTTTCAGAAAGAGAAGCAGAATGTTCCAACACTCAATTCACTTTGCGAAGTGAATGGAGTGTTGCTTCACTTTCTAAATGCTGTACTTTCAGAGAAAATTACTTTCCTTTGAAAGTGCCTTAAACTAATAACAGGCATTCACAAGAAACTCACATGCATTTCTATGAAAGAGAAGCATTCTGTTCAAACACTTCAATTCACTGTGCGAAGTGAATGGAGTGTTGCTTCACTTTCTAAATGCTGTAATTTCAAATATAATCACTTTCTTTTGAAACAGCCTTAAGCTACTTACAAGCATTCACCAGCAAATCACATGCATTTCTCTGAAAGAGAAGTAGTCTGTTCCAACACTTCAATTGACTGTGCGAAGTGAATGGAGTGTTGCTTCACTTTCTAAATGCTGTCCTTTCAGAGAAAATCACTTTCCTTTGAAACTGCCTTAGGCTACTTACAAGCATTCACAAGAAACTCACATGCATTTCTGAGAAGGAGAAGCAGTCTGTTCCAACACGTCACTTCAGTGTGCGAAGTGAATGGAGTTTTGATTCATTTTCTAAATGCTGTACTTTCAGAGAAAATCACATTCCTTTGAAAGTGCCTTAAGCTACTTACAAGCATTCACCAGCAACTCACATGAGTTTCTCAGGGAAGAAGCAGTCTGCTCCAACACTTCAATTCACTGTGCGAAGTGAATGGAGCATTGCTTCACTTTCTAAATACTGTACTTTCAGAAAAAATCACTTTCCTTTGAAAGTGCTTTAAGCTACTTACAAGCATTCACCAGCAACTCACATGAGTTTCTCTGAAAAGAAGCAGACTGTTCCAAAAGTTCATTTCACTTTGCGAAGTGAATGGAGTGTTGCTTCACTTTCGAAATGCTGTATTTTCAGAGAAAATCACTTTCCTATGAAACTGCCTTAAGCTACTTATAAGCATTCACAAGAAACTCACATGCATTTCTCTTAAAGAGAAGCAGTCTGTTCCAACACTTAAATTCACTGTGCGAAGTGAATGGAGTGTTGCTTCACTTTCTAAATGCTGCAGTTACAGAGAAAATCACTTTCCTTTGAAAGTGCCTTAGGCTACTTACAAGCATTCAAAAGAAACTCACATGCATTTCTCTGAAAGAGAAGTAGTCTGTTCCAACACTTCAATTGACTGTGCGAAGTGAATGGAGTGTTGCTTCATTTTCTAAATGATGTACTTTCAGAGAAAATCACTTTCCTTTGAAACTGCCTTAGGCTACTTACAAGCATTCACAAGAAACTCATATGCATTTCTCAGAAAGAGAAGCAGTCTGTTCCAACACTTCACTTCACTGTGCGAAGTGAATGGAGTGTTGCTTCACTTTCTAAATGCTGTACTTTCAGAGAAAATCACTTTCCTTTGAAAGTGCCTTAAGCTACTTACAGGAATTAACCAGAAAATCACATGCGTTTCTCTGAAAGAGAAGCAGTCTGTTCCAACAGTTCAATTCACTGTGCGAAGTGAATGGAGTGTTGCTTCACTTTCTAAATGCAGTACTTTCAGAGAAAATCAATTTTCTTTGAAAGTGCCTTAAGCTACTTACAAGCATTCACAAGAAACTCACATGCATTTCTTTGAAAGAGATGCAGTCTGATCCAACACTTCAATTCACTGTGCGAATTGAATGGAGTGTTGCTTCACTTTCTAAATGCTTTAGTCACAGAGAAAATCACTTTCTTTTGAAGGTGACTTAAGCTACATAAAAGCATTAACCAGAAACTCACATACATTTTTCAGAAAGAGAAGCAGAATGTTCCAACACTCAATTCACTTTGCGAAGTGAATGGAGTGTTGCTTCACTTTCTAAATGCTGTACTTTCAGAGAAAATTACTTTCCTTTGAAAGTGCCTTAAACTAATAACAGGCATTCACAAGAAACTCACATGCATTTCTATGAAAGAGAAGCATTCTGTTCAAACACTTCAATTCACTGTGCGAAGTGAATGGAGTGTTGCTTCACTTTCTAAATGCTGTAATTACAAATATAATCACTTTCTTTTGAAACATCCTTAGCTGCTCACAAGCATTCACCAGCAAATCACATGCGTTTCTCTGAAAGAGAAGCAGTCTGTTCCAACACTTCAATTCACTGTGCGAAGTGAATGGAGTGTTGCTTCACTTTCTAAATGCTAAACTTTCAGAGAAAATCACATTCCTTTGAAACTGCCTTCGGCTATTTACAAGCATTCACCAGTAAATCACATTCGTTTCTCTGAAAGAGAAGCAGTCTGTTCCAACATTTCAATTCACTATGCGAAGTGAATGGAGTGCTGCTTCACTTTCTAAATGCTATACTTTCAGAGAAAATCACTTTCCTTTGAAAGTGCCTTCAGCTACTTACAAGCATTCACCAGCAACTCACATGAGTTTCTCTGAAAAGAAGCAGTCTGTTCCAACACTTCAGTTCACTCTGTGAAGTGAATGGAGCGTTGCTTCACTTTCTAAAGGCTGTAGTTACAGAGATAATTACTTTCTTTAGAAACTGCCATAAGCTACTTACAGGCATTCACCAGCAAATCACATGCATTTCTCTGAAAGAGAAGCAGTCTGTTCCAACAGTTAATCTCACTGTGAGAAGTGAATGGAGTGTTGCTTCCCTTTCGTAATGTGGTCCTTTCAGAGAAAATAACTTTCCTTTGAAAGTGCCTTAAGCTACTTACAAGCATTTAACAGACATTCACATGCGTTTCTCTGAAAGAGCAGCAGTCTGTTCCAACACTTCAATTCACTGTGCGAAGTGAATGGAGTGTTGCTTCACTTTCTAAATGCGGTCCTTTCAGAGAAAATCACTTTCCTTTGAAAGTGCCTTAAGCTACTTACAAGCATTCACAAGAAACTCACATGCATTTTTCTGAAAGAGAAGCAGGCTGTTCCAACACTTCAATTCACTGTGCGAAGTGAATGGAGTGTTGCTTCACTTTCTAAATGCTGTACTTTCAGAGAAAATCACTTTCCTTTGAAAGTGCCTTTAGATACTTACAGGCATTAACCAGCAAATCACATGCGTTTATCTGAAAGAGAAGCAGTCTGTTCCAACACTTCAATTCACTGTGCGAAGTGAATGGAGTGTTGCTTCACTTTCTAAATGCTGTACTTTCAGAGAAAATCACTTTCCTTTGAAAGTGCCTTAAGCTACTTACAAGCATTCACAAGAAACTCACATGCATTTCTCTGAAAGAGAAGCAGTCTGTTCCAACACTTCAATTCACTGTGCGAAGTGAATGGAGTGTTGCTCGACTTTCCAAATGCTGTGCTTTCTTAGAAAATCACTTTCCTTTGAAACTGCCTTCGGCTACTGACAAGCATTCACCAGCAACTCACATGCATTTCTCTGAAAGAGAAGCAGTCTGTTCCAACACTTCAATTCACTGTGCGAAGTGAATGGAGTGCTGCTACACTCTCTAAATGCTATACTTTCAGTGAAAATCACTTTCCTTTGAAACTGCCTTAGGCTACATACAAGCATTCACCAGCAACTCACATGCATTTCTCTGAAAGAGAAGCAGTCTGTTCCAACACTTCACTTCACTGTGCGATGTGAATGGATTGTTGCTTCACTTTCTAAATGCTGTACTTTCAGAGAAAATCACTTTCCTTTGAAAGTCCCTTAAGCTACTTACAAGCATTCACAAGAAACTCACATGCATTTCTCTGAAAGAGATGTAGTCTGTTCAAACACTTCAATTCACTGTGCGAAGTGAATGGAGTGTTGCTTCACTTTCTAAATGCTGTAGTTACAGAGAAAATCACTTTCTTTTGAAAGTGCCTTAAGCTACTTAAAAGCATTAACCAGAAACTCATATGAATTTTTCTGAAAGAGAAGCAGAATCTTCCAACACTTCAGTTCACTGTGCGAAGTGAATGGAGTGTTGCTTCGCATTCTAAATGCTGTACTTTCAGAGAAAATCACTTTCCTTTGAAAGTGCCTTAAACTAATAACAAGCATTCACAAGAAAATCACATGCATTTCTCTGAAAGAGAACCAGTCTGTTCCAACACTTCAAGTAACTGTGTGAAGTGAATGGAGTGCTGCTTCACTTTCTAAATGCTGTAATTTCAAATATAATCACTTTCTTTTGAAACAGCCTTAAGCTACTTACAAGCATTCACCAGGAAATCACATGCGTTTCTCTGAAAGAGAAGCAGTCTGTTCCAACACTTCAATTCACTGTGAAAAGTGAATGGAGTGTTGCTTCACTTTCTAAATGCTGTAATTACAAATATAATCGCTTTCTTTTGAAACAGCCTTAAGCTACTTAAAAGCATTCACCAGCAAATCACATGCGTTTTTCTGAAAGAGAAGCAGTATGTTCCAACACTTCAATTCACTGTGCGAAATGAATGGAGTGTTGCTTCACTTTTTAAATGCTGGACTTTCAGAGAAAATCACTTTCCTTTGAAACTGCCTTAGGATACTTGCAAGCATTCACCAGCAAATCACATGCGTTTTTCTGAAAGAGAAGCAGTCTGTTCCAACACTTCAATTCACTGTGCGAAGTGAATGGAGTGTTGCTTCACTTTTTAAATGCTGTCCTTTCATAGAAAATAACTTTCCTTTGAAAGTGCCTTAAGCTACTTACAAGCATTTAACAGATATTCACATGCGTTTCTCTGAAAGAGAAGCAGTCTGTTCCAACACTTCAGTTCACTGTGCGAAGTGAATGGAGTGTTGCTTCATTTTCTAAATGCTGTCCTTTCAGAGAAAATCACTTTCCTTTGAAAGTGCCATAAGCTACTTACAAGCATTCACAGGAAACTCACATGCATTTTTCTGAAAGAGAAGCAGGCTGTTCCAACATTTAAATTCACTGTGCGAAGTGAATAGAGTGTTGATTCACTTTCTAAATGCTGTCCTTTCAGAGAAAATCACTTTAATTTTGAAAGTGCCTTAAGCTACTTACAAGTACTCACAAGAAACTCACATGCATTTCAGTGAAAGGGAAGCAGGCTGTTTCAACACTTCAATTCACTATGCGAAGTGAATGGAGTGTTGCTTCACTTTCTAAATGCTGTCCGTTCAGAGAAAATCACTCTCTTTTGAAACTGCCTTAAGCTACTTACAAGAATTCACAAGAAACTCACATTTGCTTCTCTGAAAGAGAAGCAGTCTGTTCCAACACTTCAATTCACTGTGCGAAGTGAATGGAGTGTTGCTTCACTTTGTAAATGCTCTCCGTTCAGAGAAAATCACTTTCCTTTGAAAGTGCCTTAAGCTACTTACAAGCATTCAACAGAAATTCACATGCGTTTCTCTGAAAGAGAAGCAGTCTGTTCCAACACTTCAATTCACTGTGCGAAGTGAATGGAGTGTTGCTTCACTTTCTAAATGCTGTCCTTTCAGAGAAAATCACTTTCCTTTGAAAGTGCCTTAAGCTACTTACGAGTATTCACAAGAAACTTACATCGATTTCTGTGAAAGAGAAGCAGTCTGTCCCAACACTTGAATTCACTGTGCGAAGTGAATGGAATGTTGCTTCACTTTCTAAATGCTGTCCTTTCAGAGAAAATCACTCTCATTTGAAACTGCCTTAAGCTACTTACAAGCATTCACAAGAAACTCACATCTGTTTCTCTGAAAGAGAAGCAGTCTATTCCAACACTTCAATTCACTGTGCGAAGTGAATGGAGTGTTGCTTCACTTTCTTAATGCTGTCCTTTCAGAGAAAATCACTTTCCTTTGAAAGTGCCTTAAGCTACTTACAAGCATTTAACAGACATTCACATGCATTTCTCTGAAAGAGAAGCTACAACACTTCAATTCACTGTGCGAAGTGAATGGAGTGTTGCTTCACTTTCTAAATGCTATCCTTTTAGAGAAAATCACTCTATTTTGAAACTGCCTTAAGCTACTTACAAGCATTCACAACAAACTCACATGCATTTTTCTGAAAGAGAAGCAGGCAGTTCCAACACTTCAATTCACTGTGCGAAGTGAATGGAGAGTTGCCTCACTTTGTAAATGCTGTCCTTTCAGAGAAAATCACTTTCCTTTGAAGTGCCTTAAGCTAATTACAAGCATTCAGCAGAAATTCACATGCGTTTCTCTGAAAGAGAAGCAGTCTGTTCCAACACTTCAATTCACTGTGCGAAGTGAATGGAGTGTTGCTTCAATTTCTAAATGCTGTCCATTCAGAGAAAATCACTTTCCTTTGAAAGTGCCTTAAGCTACTTACAAGCATTCACATAAACTCACATCTTTTTCTCTGAAAGAGAAGCAGTCTGCTCCAACACTTCAATACACTGTGCGAATTGAATGGAGTGTTGCTTCACTTTCTAAATGCTGTCCTTTCAGAGATAATCATTTTCCTTTGAAAGTGCCTTAAGCTACTTACAAGCATTCACAGAAAACTGACATCCGTATCTCGGAAAGAGAAGCAGTCTGTTCCAACACTTCAATTCACTGCGAAGTGAATGGAGTGTTGCTTCACTTTCTAAATGCTCTCCTTTTAGAGAAAATCACTGTCTTTTGAAACTGCCTTAAGCTACTTACAAGCATTCACAAGAAACTCACATCTGTTTCTCTGAAAAGAAGCAGTCTGTTTCAACACTTCAATTCACTGTGCGAAGTGAATGGAGTGTTGTTTCACTTTCTAAATGCTCTCCTTTCAGAGAAAATCACTTTCCTTTGATAGTGCCTAAAGCTACTTACAAGCATTCAACAGAAATTCACATGCGTTTCTCTGAAAGAGAAGCAGTCTGTTCCAACACTTCAATTCACTGTGCGAAGTGAATGGAGTGTTGCTTCACTTTCTAAATGCTGTCCTTTCAGAGAAAATCACTTTCCTTTGAAAGTGCCTTAAGCTACTTACAAGCATTCACAAGAAACTCACATGCATTTTTCTGAAAGAGAAGCAGGCTGTTCCAACACTTCAATTCACTGTGCGAAGTGAATGGAGTGTTGCCTCACATTGTAAATGCTGTCCTTTCAGAGAAAATCACTTTCCTTTGAAAGTACCTTAAGCTACTTACAAGCATTCAGCAGAAATTCACATGCGTTTCTCTGAAAGAGAAGCAGTCTCTTCCAACACTTCAATTCACTGTGCGAAGTGAATGGAGTGCTGCTTTACTTTCTAAATGCTGTCCTTTCAGAGAAAATCACTTTCCTTTGAAAGTGCCTTAAGCTACTTACAAGCATTCACATAAAACTCACATCCGTTTCTCTGAAAGAGAAGCAGTCTGTTTAAACACTTCAATTCACTGCGCGTAGTGAATGGCGTGTTGCTTCATTTTCTAAATGCTGTCCTTTCAGAGAAAATCGCTTTCCTTTGAAAGTGCCTTAAGCTACTTACAAGCATTCACAAGAAACTCACATGGATTTTTCTGAAAGACAAGCAGTCTGTTCCAACACTTCAATTCACTGCGAAGTGAATGGAGTGTTGCTTCACTTTCTAAATGCTATCCTTTTAGAGAAAATCACTCTCTTTTGAAACTGCCTTAAGCTACTTACAAGCATTCACAAGAAACTCACATCTGTTTCTCTGAAAGAGAAGCAGTCTTTTCCAACACTTCAATTCACTGTGCGAAGTGAATGGAGTGTTGCTTCACTTTCTAAATGCTCTCCTTTTAGAGAAAATCACTCTCTTTTGAAACTGCCTTAAGCTACTTACAAGAATTCACAAGAAACTCACAAAAGAGAAGCAGTCTGTTCCAACACTTCAATTCACTGTGCGAAGTGAATGGAGTGTTGCTTCACTTTCTAAATGCTCTCCTTTCAGAGAAAATCACTTTCCTTTGAAAGTGCCTAAAGCTACTTACAAGCATTCAACAGAAATTCACATGCGTTTCTCTGAAAGAGAAGCAGTCTGTTCCAACACTTCAATTCACTGTGCGAAGTGAATGGAGTGTTGCTTCACTTTCTAAATGCTGTCCTTTCAGAGAAAATCACTTTCCTTTGAAAGTGCCTTAAGCTACTTACAAGCATTCACAAGAAACTCACATGCATTTTTCTGAAAGAGAAGCAGTCTGTTCCAACACTTCAATTCACTGTGCGAAGTGAATGGAGTGTTGCCTGAATTTGTAAATGCTGTCCTTTCAGAGAAAATCACTTTCCTTTGAAAGTACCTTAAGCTAATTACAAGCATTCAGCAGAAATTCACATGCGTTTCTCTGAAAGAGAAGCAGTCTGTTCCAACACTTCAATTCACTGTGCGAAGTGAATGGAGTGTTGCTTCACTTTCTAAATGCTGTCCTTTCAGAGAAAATCACTTTTCTTTGAAAGTGCCTTAAGCTACTTACAAGCATTCACATAAACTCACATCTTTTTCTCTGAAAGAGGAGCAGTCTGTTCCAACACTTAATACACTCTGCGAAGTGAATGGAGTGTTGCTTCACTTTCTAAATGCTGTCCTTTCAGAGATAATCACTTTCCTTTGAAAGTGCCTTAAGCTACGTACAAGCATTCACAAAAAACTCACATCTGTTTCTCTGAAAGAGAAGCAGTCTGTTTCAACACTTCAATTCACTGCGCGTAGTGAATGGCGTGTTGCTTCATTTTCTAAATGCTGTCCTTTCAGAGAAAATCACTTTCCTTTGAAAGTGCTTTAAGCTACTTACAAGCATGCACAAGAACCTCACATGCATTTTTCTGAAAGAGAAGCAGTCTGTTCAAACACTTCAATTCACTGCGAAGTGAATGGAGTGTTGCTTCACTTTCTAAATACTATCCTTTTAGAGAAAATCACTCTCTTTTGAAACTGCCTTAAGCTACTTACAAGCATTCACAAGAAACTCACATCTGCTTCTCTGAAAGAGAAGCAGTCTGTTCCAACACTTCAATTCACTGCGAAGTGAATGGAGTGTTGCTTCACTTTCTAAATGCTGTCCTTTCAGAGAAAATCACTTTCCTTTGAAACTGCCTTAGGCTACTTACAAGCATTCACAAGAAACTCACATGCATTTCTGAGAAGGAGAAGCAGTCTGTTCCAACACGTCACTTCAGTGTGCGAAGTGAATGGAGTTTTGATTCATTTTCTAAATGCTGTACTTTCAGAGAAAATCACATTCCTTTGAAAGTGCCTTAAGCTACTTACAAGCATTCACCAGCAACTCACATGAGTTTCTCAGGGAAGAAGCAGTCTGCTCCAACACTTCAATTCACTGTGCGAAGTGAATGGAGCATTGCTTCACTTTCTAAATACTGTACTTTCAGAAAAAATCACTTTCCTATGAAACTGCCTTAAGCTACTTATAAGCATTCACAAGAAACTCACATGCATTTCTCTTAAAGAGAAGCAGTCTGTTCCAACACTTAAATTCACTGTGCGAAGTGAATGGAGTGTTGCTTCACTTTCTAAATGCTGCAGTTACAGAGAAAATCACTTTCCTTTGAAAGTGCCTTAGGCTACTTACAAGCATTCAAAAGAAACTCACATGCATTTCTCTGAAAGAGAAGTAGTCTGTTCCAACACTTCAATTGACTGTGCGAAGTGAATGGAGTGTTGCTTCATTTTCTAAATGATGTACTTTCAGAGAAAATCACTTTCCTTTGAAACTGCCTTAGGCTACTTACAAGCATTCACAAGAAACTCATATGCATTTCTCAGAAAGAGAAGCAGTCTGTTCCAACACTTCACTTCACTGTGCGAAGTGAATGGAGTGTTGCTTCACTTTCTAAATGCTGTACTTTCAGAGAAAATCACTTTCCTTTGAAAGTGCCTTAAGCTACTTACAGGAATTAACCAGAAAATCACATGCGTTTCTCTGAAAGAGAAGCAGTCTGTTCCAACAGTTCAATTCACTGTGCGAAGTGAATGGAGTGTTGCTTCACTTTCTAAATGCAGTACTTTCAGAGAAAATCAATTTTCTTTGAAAGTGCCTTAAGCTACTTACAAGCATTCACAAGAAACTCACATGCATTTCTTTGAAAGAGAAGCAGTCTGATCCAACACTTCAATTCACTGTGCGAATTGAATGGAGTGTTGCTTCACTTTCTAAATGCTTTAGTCACAGAGAAAATCACTTTCTTTTGAAGGTGACTTAAGCTACATAAAAGCATTAACCAGAAACTCACATACATTTTTCAGAAAGAGAAGCAGAATGTTCCAACACTCAATTCACTTTGCGAAGTGAATGGAGTGTTGCTTCACTTTCTAAATGCTGTACTTTCAGAGAAAATTACTTTCCTTTGAAAGTGCCTTAAACTAATAACAGGCATTCACAAGAAACTCACATGCATTTCTATGAAAGAGAAGCATTCTGTTCAAACACTTCAATTCACTGTGCGAAGTGAATGGAGTGTTGCTTCACTTTCTAAATGCTGTAATTACAAATATAATCACTTTCTTTTGAAACATCCTTAGCTGCTCACAAGCATTCACCAGCAAATCACATGCGTTTCTCTGAAAGAGAAGCAGTCTGTTCCAACACTTCAATTCACTGTGCGAAGTGAATGGAGTGTTGCTTCACTTTCTAAATGCTAAACTTTCAGAGAAAATCACATTCCTTTGAAACTGCCTTCGGCTATTTACAAGCATTCACCAGTAAATCACATTCGTTTCTCTGAAAGAGAAGCAGTCTGTTCCAACATTTCAATTCACTATGCGAAGTGAATGGAGTGCTGCTTCACTTTCTAAATGCTATACTTTCAGAGAAAATCACTTTCCTTTGAAAGTGCCTTCAGCTACTTACAAGCATTCACCAGCAACTCACATGAGTTTCTCTGAAAAGAAGCAGTCTGTTCCAACACTTCAGTTCACTCTGTGAAGTGAATGGAGCGTTGCTTCACTTTCTAAAGGCTGTAGTTACAGAGATAATTACTTTCTTTAGAAACTGCCATAAGCTACTTACAGGCATTCACCAGCAAATCACATGCATTTCTCTGAAAGAGAAGCAGTCTGTTCCAACAGTTAATCTCACTGTGAGAAGTGAATGGAGTGTTGCTTCCCTTTCGTAATGTGGTCCTTTCAGAGAAAATAACTTTCCTTTGAAAGTGCCTTAAGCTACTTACAAGCATTTAACAGACATTCACATGCGTTTCTCTGAAAGAGCAGCAGTCTGTTCCAACACTTCAATTCACTGTGCGAAGTGAATGGAGTGTTGCTTCACTTTCTAAATGCGGTCCTTTCAGAGAAAATCACTTTCCTTTGAAAGTGCCTTAAGCTACTTACAAGCATTCACAAGAAACTCACATGCATTTTTCTGAAAGAGAAGCAGGCTGTTCCAACACTTCAATTCACTGTGCGAAGTGAATGGAGTGTTGCTTCACTTTCTAAATGCTGTACTTTCAGAGAAAATCACTTTCCTTTGAAAGTGCCTTTAGATACTTACAGGCATTAACCAGCAAATCACATGCGTTTATCTGAAAGAGAAGCAGTCTGTTCCAACACTTCAATTCACTGTGCGAAGTGAATGGAGTGTTGCTTCACTTTCTAAATGCTGTACTTTCAGAGAAAATCACTTTCCTTTGAAAGTGCCTTAAGCTACTTACAAGCATTCACAAGAAACTCACATGCATTTCTCTGAAAGAGAAGCAGTCTGTTCCAACACTTCAATTCACTGTGCGAAGTGAATGGAGTGTTGCTCGACTTTCCAAATGCTGTGCTTTCTTAGAAAATCACTTTCCTTTGAAACTGCCTTCGGCTACTGACAAGCATTCACCAGCAACTCACATGCATTTCTCTGAAAGAGAAGCAGTCTGTTCCAACACTTCAATTCACTGTGCGAAGTGAATGGAGTGCTGCTACACTCTCTAAATGCTATACTTTCAGTGAAAATCACTTTCCTTTGAAACTGCCTTAGGCTACATACAAGCATTCACCAGCAACTCACATGCATTTCTCTGAAAGAGAAGCAGTCTGTTCCAACACTTCACTTCACTGTGCGATGTGAATGGATTGTTGCTTCACTTTCTAAATGCTGTACTTTCAGAGAAAATCACTTTCCTTTGAAAGTCCCTTAAGCTACTTACAAGCATTCACAAGAAACTCACATGCATTTCTCTGAAAGAGATGTAGTCTGTTCAAACACTTCAATTCACTGTGCGAAGTGAATGGAGTGTTGCTTCACTTTCTAAATGCTGTAGTTACAGAGAAAATCACTTTCTTTTGAAAGTGCCTTAAGCTACTTAAAAGCATTAACCAGAAACTCATATGAATTTTTCTGAAAGAGAAGCAGAATCTTCCAACACTTCAGTTCACTGTGCGAAGTGAATGGAGTGTTGCTTCGCATTCTAAATGCTGTACTTTCAGAGAAAATCACTTTCCTTTGAAAGTGCCTTAAACTAATAACAAGCATTCACAAGAAAATCACATGCATTTCTCTGAAAGAGAACCAGTCTGTTCCAACACTTCAAGTAACTGTGTGAAGTGAATGGAGTGCTGCTTCACTTTCTAAATGCTGTAATTTCAAATATAATCACTTTCTTTTGAAACAGCCTTAAGCTACTTACAAGCATTCACCAGGAAATCACATGCGTTTCTCTGAAAGAGAAGCAGTCTGTTCCAACACTTCAATTCACTGTGAAAAGTGAATGGAGTGTTGCTTCACTTTCTAAATGCTGTAATTACAAATATAATCGCTTTCTTTTGAAACAGCCTTAAGCTACTTAAAAGCATTCACCAGCAAATCACATGCGTTTTTCTGAAAGAGAAGCAGTATGTTCCAACACTTCAATTCACTGTGCGAAATGAATGGAGTGTTGCTTCACTTTTTAAATGCTGGACTTTCAGAGAAAATCACTTTCCTTTGAAACTGCCTTAGGATACTTGCAAGCATTCACCAGCAAATCACATGCGTTTTTCTGAAAGAGAAGCAGTCTGTTCCAACACTTCAATTCACTGTGCGAAGTGAATGGAGTGTTGCTTCACTTTTTAAATGCTGTCCTTTCATAGAAAATAACTTTCCTTTGAAAGTGCCTTAAGCTACTTACAAGCATTTAACAGATATTCACATGCGTTTCTCTGAAAGAGAAGCAGTCTGTTCCAACACTTCAGTTCACTGTGCGAAGTGAATGGAGTGTTGCTTCACTTTCTAAATGCTGTCCTTTCAGAGAAAATCACTTTCCTTTGAAAGTGCCATAAGCTACTTACAAGCATTCACAGGAAACTCACATGCATTTTTCTGGAAGAGAAGCAGGCTGTTCCAACATTTAAATTCACTGTGCGAAGTGAATAGAGTGTTGATTCACTTTCTAAATGCTGTCCTTTCAGAGAAAATCACTTTAATTTTGAAAGTGCCTTAAGCTACTTACAAGTACTCACAAGAAACTCACATGCATTTCAGTGAAAGGGAAGCAGGCTGTTTCAACACTTCAATTCACTATGCGAAGTGAATGGAGTGTTGCTTCACTTTCTAAATGCTGTCCGTTCAGAGAAAATCACTCTCTTTTGAAACTGCCTTAAGCTACTTACAAGAATTCACAAGAAACTCACATTTGCTTCTCTGAAAGAGAAGCAGTCTGTTCCAACACTTCAATTCACTGTGCGAAGTGAATGGAGTGTTGCTTCACTTTGTAAATGCTCTCCGTTCAGAGAAAATCACTTTCCTTTGAAAGTGCCTTAAGCTACTTACAAGCATTCAACAGAAATTCACATGCGTTTCTCTGAAAGAGAAGCAGTCTGTTCCAACACTTCAATTCACTGTGCGAAGTGAATGGAGTGTTGCTTCACTTTCTAAATGCTGTCCTTTCAGAGAAAATCACTTTCCTTTGAAAGTGCCTTAAGCTACTTACGAGTATTCACAAGAAACTTACATCGATTTCTGTGAAAGAGAAGCAGTCTGTCCCAACACTTGAATTCACTGTGCGAAGTGAATGGAATGTTGCTTCACTTTCTAAATGCTGTCCTTTCAGAGAAAATCACTCTCATTTGAAACTGCCTTAAGCTACTTACAAGCATTCACAAGAAACTCACATCTGTTTCTCTGAAAGAGAAGCAGTCTATTCCAACACTTCAATTCACTGTGCGAAGTGAATGGAGTGTTGCTTCACTTTCTTAATGCTGTCCTTTCAGAGAAAATCACTTTCCTTTGAAAGTGCCTTAAGCTACTTACAAGCATTTAACAGACATTCACATGCATTTCTCTGAAAGAGAAGCTACAACACTTCAATTCACTGTGCGAAGTGAATGGAGTGTTGCTTCACTTTCTAAATGCTATCCTTTTAGAGAAAATCACTCTATTTTGAAACTGCCTTAAGCTACTTACAAGCATTCACAACAAACTCACATGCATTTTTCTGAAAGAGAAGCAGGCAGTTCCAACACTTCAATTCACTGTGCGAAGTGAATGGAGAGTTGCCTCACTTTGTAAATGCTGTCCTTTCAGAGAAAATCACTTTCCTTTGAAGTGCCTTAAGCTAATTACAAGCATTCAGCAGAAATTCACATGCGTTTCTCTGAAAGAGAAGCAGTCTGTTCCAACACTTCAATTCACTGTGCGAAGTGAATGGAGTGTTGCTTCAATTTCTAAATGCTGTCCATTCAGAGAAAATCACTTTCCTTTGAAAGTGCCTTAAGCTACTTACAAGCATTCACATAAACTCACATCTTTTTCTCTGAAAGAGAAGCAGTCTGCTCCAACACTTCAATACACTGTGCGAATTGAATGGAGTGTTGCTTCACTTTCTAAATGCTGTCCTTTCAGAGATAATCATTTTCCTTTGAAAGTGCCTTAAGCTACTTACAAGCATTCACAGAAAACTGACATCCGTATCTCGGAAAGAGAAGCAGTCTGTTCCAACACTTCAATTCACTGCGAAGTGAATGGAGTGTTGCTTCACTTTCTAAATGCTCTCCTTTTAGAGAAAATCACTGTCTTTTGAAACTGCCTTAAGCTACTTACAAGCATTCACAAGAAACTCACATCTGTTTCTCTGAAAAGAAGCAGTCTGTTTCAACACTTCAATTCACTGTGCGAAGTGAATGGAGTGTTGTTTCACTTTCTAAATGCTCTCCTTTCAGAGAAAATCACTTTCCTTTGATAGTGCCTAAAGCTACTTACAAGCATTCAACAGAAATTCACATGCGTTTCTCTGAAAGAGAAGCAGTCTGTTCCAACACTTCAATTCACTGTGCGAAGTGAATGGAGTGTTGCTTCACTTTCTAAATGCTGTCCTTTCAGAGAAAATCACTTTCCTTTGAAAGTGCCTTAAGCTACTTACAAGCATTCACAAGAAACTCACATGCATTTTTCTGAAAGAGAAGCAGGCTGTTCCAACACTTCAATTCACTGTGCGAAGTGAATGGAGTGTTGCCTCACATTGTAAATGCTGTCCTTTCAGAGAAAATCACTTTCCTTTGAAAGTACCTTAAGCTACTTACAAGCATTCAGCAGAAATTCACATGCGTTTCTCTGAAAGAGAAGCAGTCTCTTCCAACACTTCAATTCACTGTGCGAAGTGAATGGAGTGCTGCTTTACTTTCTAAATGCTGTCCTTTCAGAGAAAATCACTTTCCTTTGAAAGTGCCTTAAGCTACTTACAAGCATTCACATAAAACTCACATCCGTTTCTCTGAAAGAGAAGCAGTCTGTTTAAACACTTCAATTCACTGCGCGTAGTGAATGGCGTGTTGCTTCATTTTCTAAATGCTGTCCTTTCAGAGAAAATCGCTTTCCTTTGAAAGTAACTTAAGCTACTTACAAGCATTCACAAGAAACTCACATGGATTTTTCTGAAAGACAAGCAGTCTGTTCCAACACTTCAATTCACTGCGAAGTGAATGGAGTGTTGCTTCACTTTCTAAATGCTATCCTTTTAGAGAAAATCACTCTCTTTTGAAACTGCCTTAAGCTACTTACAAGCATTCACAAGAAACTCACATCTGTTTCTCTGAAAGAGAAGCAGTCTTTTCCAACACTTCAATTCACTGTGCGAAGTGAATGGAGTGTTGCTTCACTTTCTAAATGCTCTCCTTTTAGAGAAAATCACTCTCTTTTGAAACTGCCTTAAGCTACTTACAAGAATTCACAAGAAACTCACAAAAGAGAAGCAGTCTGTTCCAACACTTCAATTCACTGTGCGAAGTGAATGGAGTGTTGCTTCACTTTCTAAATGCTCTCCTTTCAGAGAAAATCACTTTCCTTTGAAAGTGCCTAAAGCTACTTACAAGCATTCAACAGAAATTCACATGCGTTTCTCTGAAAGAGAAGCAGTCTGTTCCAACACTTCAATTCACTGTGCGAAGTGAATGGAGTGTTGCTTCACTTTCTAAATGCTGTCCTTTCAGAGAAAATCACTTTCCTTTGAAAGTGCCTTAAGCTACTTACAAGCATTCAACAGAAATTCACATGCATTTTTCTGAAAGAGAAGCAGTCTGTTCCAACACTTCAATTCACTGTGCGAAGTGAATGGAGTGTTGCCTGAATTTGTAAATGCTGTCCTTTCAGAGAAAATCACTTTCCTTTGAAAGTACCTTAAGCTAATTACAAGCATTCAGCAGAAATTCACATGCGTTTCTCTGAAAGAGAAGCAGTCTGTTCCAACACTTCAATTCACTGTGCGAAGTGAATGGAGTGTTGCTTCACTTTCTAAATGCTGTCCTTTCAGAGAAAATCACTTTTCTTTGAAAGTGCCTTAAGCTACTTACAAGCATTCACATAAACTCACATCTTTTTCTCTGAAAGAGGAGCAGTCTGTTCCAACACTTAATACACTCTGCGAAGTGAATGGAGTGTTGCTTCACTTTCTAAATGCTGTCCTTTCAGAGATAATCACTTTCCTTTGAAAGTGCCTTAAGCTACGTACAAGCATTCACAAAAAACTCACATCTGTTTCTCTGAAAGAGAAGCAGTCTGTTTCAACACTTCAATTCACTGGGCGTAGTGAATGGCGTGTTGCTTCATTTTCTAAATGCTGTCCTTTCAGAGAAAATCACTTTCCTTTGAAAGTGCTTTAAGCTACTTACAAGCATGCACAAGAACCTCACATGCATTTTTCTGAAAGAGAAGCAGTCTGTTCAAACACTTCAATTCACTGCGAAGTGAATGGAGTGTTGCTTCACTTTCTAAATACTATCCTTTTAGAGAAAATCACTCTCTTTTGAAACTGCCTTAAGCTACTTACAAGCATTCACAAGAAACTCACATCTGCTTCTCTGAAAGAGAAGCAGTCTGTTCCAACACTTCAATTCACTGCGAAGTGAATGGAGTGTTGCTTCACTTTCTAAATACTATCCTTTTAGAGAAAATCACTTTCCTTTGAAAGTGCCTAATGCTACTTACAAGCATTCAACAGAAATTCACATGCGTTTCTCTGAAAGAGAAGCAGTCTGTTCCAACACTTCAATTCACTGTGCGAAGTGAATGGAGTGTTGCTTCACTTTCTAAATGCTGTTCTTTCAGAGAAAATCACTTTCCTTTGAAAGTGCCTTAAGCTACTTACAAACATTCACAAGAAACTCACATGCATTTTTCTGAAAGAGAAGCAGTCTGTTCCAACAATTCAATTCACTGTGAAGTGAATGGAGTGTTGCTTCACTTTCTAAATGCTATCCTTTTAGGGAAAATCACTCTATTTTGAAACTGCCTTAAGCTACTTACAAGCATTCACAAGAAACTCACATCTGTTTCTCTGAAAGAGAAGCAGTCTGTTCCAACACTTCAATTCACTGTGCGAAGTGAATGGAGTGTTGCTTCACTTTCTAAATGCTCTCCTTTCAGAGAAAATCACTTTCCTTTGAAAGTTCCTTAAGCTACTTACAAGCATTCAACAGAAATTCACGTGCGTTTCTCTGAAAGAGAAGCAGTCTGTTCCAACACTTCAATTCACTGTGCGAAGTGAATGGAGTGTTGCTTCACTTTCTAAATGCTGTCTTTTCAGAGAAAATCACTTTCCTTTGAAAGTGCCTTAAGCTACTTACAAGCATTCACAAGAAACTCACATGCATTTTTCTGAAAGAGAAGCAGTCTGTTCCATCACTTCAATTCACTGCGAAGTGAATGGAGTGTTGCCTGAATTTGTAAATGCTGTCCTTTCAGAGAAAATCACTTTCCTTTGAAAGTGCCTTAAGCTACTTACAAGCATTCACAAGAAACTCACATGCATTTTTCTGAAAGAGAAGCAGTCTGTTCCAACAATTCAATTCACTGTGAAGTGAATGGAGTGTTGCTTCACTTTCTAAATGCTATCCTTTTAGGGAAAATCACTCTATTTTGAAACTGCCTTAAGCTACTTACAAGCATTCACAAGAAACTCACATCTGTTTCTCTGAAAGAGAAGCAGTCTGTTCCAACACTTCAATTCACTGTGCGAAGTGAATGGAGTGTTGCTTCACTTTCTAAATGCTCTCCTTTCAGAGAAAATCACTTTCCTTTGAAAGTTCCTTAAGCTACTTACAAGCATTCAACAGAAATTCACGTGCGTTTCTCTGAAAGAGAAGCAGTCTGTTCCAACACTTCAATTCACTGTGCGAAGTGAATGGAGTGTTGCTTCACTTTCTAAATGCTGTCTTTTCAGAGAAAATCACTTTCCTTTGAAAGTGCCTTAAGCTACTTACAAGCATTCACAAGAAACTCACATGCATTTTTCTGAAAGAGAAGCAGTCTGTTCCATCACTTCAATTCACTGCGAAGTGAATGGAGTGTTGCTTCACTTTCTAAATGCTATCATTTAAGAGAAAATCACTCTATTTTGAAACTGCCTTAAGCTACTTACAAGCATTCACAAGAAACTCACATGCATTTTTCTGAAAGAGAAGCAGTCTGTTCCAACACTTCAATTCACTGTGCGAAGTGAATGGAGTGTTGCCTCAATTTGTAAATGCTGTCCTTTCAGAGAAAATCACTTTCCTTTGAAAGTACCTTAAGCTACTTACAAGCATTCACCAGCAACTCACATGAGTTTCTCAGGGAAGAAGCAGTCTGCTCCAACACTTCAATTCACTGTGCGAAGTGAATGGAGCATTGCTTCACTTTCTAAATACTGTACTTTCAGAAAAAATCACTTTCCTTTGAAAGTGCTTTAAGCTACTTACAAGCATTCACCAGCAACTCACATGAGTTTCTCAGGGAAGAAGCAGTCTGCTCCAACACTTCAATTCACTGTGCGAAGTGAATGGAGCATTGCTTCACTTTCTAAATACTGTACTTTCAGAAAAAATCACTTTCCTTTGAAAGTGCTTTAAGCTACTTACAAGCATTCACCAGCAACTCACATGAGTTTCTCTGAAAAGAAGCAGACTGTTCCAAAAGTTCATTTCACTTTGCGAAGTGAATGGAGTGTTGCTTCACTTTGTAAATGCTGTATTTTCAGAGAAAATCACTTTCCTATGAAACTGCCTTAAGCTACTTATAAGCATTCACAAGAAACTCACATGCATTTCTCTTAAAGAGAAGCAGTCTGTTCCAACACTTAAATTCACTGTGCGAAGTGAATGGAGTGTTGCTTCACTTTCTAAATGCTGCAGTTACAGAGAAAATCACTTTCCTTTGAAAGTGCCTTAGGCTACTTACAAGCATTCAAAAGAAACTCACATGCATTTCTCTGAAAGAGAAGTAGTCTGTTCCAACACTTCAATTGACTGTGCGAAGTGAATGGAGTGTTGCTTCATTTTCTAAATGATGTACTTTCAGAGAAAATCACTTTCCTTTGAAACTGCCTTAGGCTACTTACAAGCATTCACAAGAAACTCATATGCATTTCTCAGAAAGAGAAGCAGTCTGTTCCAACACTTCACTTCACTGTGCGAAGTGAATGGAGTGTTGCTTCACTTTCTAAATGCTGTACTTTCAGAGAAAATCACTTTCCTTTGAAAGTGCCTTAAGCTACTTACAGGAATTAACCAGAAAATCACATGCGTTTCTCTGAAAGAGAAGCAGTCTGTTCCAACAGTTCAATTCACTGTGCGAAGTGAATGGAGTGTTGCTTCACTTTCTAAATGCAGTACTTTCAGAGAAAATCAATTTTCTTTGAAAGTGCCTTAAGCTACTTACAAGCATTCACAAGAAACTCACATGCATTTCTTTGAAAGAGAAGCAGTCTGATCCAACACTTCAATTCACTGTGCGAATTGAATGGAGTGTTGCTTCACTTTCTAAATGCTTTAGTCACAGAGAAAATCACTTTCTTTTGAAGGTGACTTAAGCTACATAAAAGCATTAACCAGAAACTCACATACATTTTTCAGAAAGAGAAGCAGAATGTTCCAACACTCAATTCACTTTGCGAAGTGAATGGAGTGTTGCTTCACTTTCTAAATGCTGTACTTTCAGAGAAAATTACTTTCCTTTGAAAGTGCCTTAAACTAATAACAGGCATTCACAAGAAACTCACATGCATTTCTATGAAAGAGAAGCATTCTGTTCAAACACTTCAATTCACTGTGCGAAGTGAATGGAGTGTTGCTTCACTTTCTAAATGCTGTAATTACAAATATAATCACTTTCTTTTGAAACATCCTTAGCTGCTCACAAGCATTCACCAGCAAATCACATGCGTTTCTCTGAAAGAGAAGCAGTCTGTTCCAACACTTCAATTCACTGTGCGAAGTGAATGGAGTGTTGCTTCACTTTCTAAATGCTAAACTTTCAGAGAAAATCACATTCCTTTGAAACTGCCTTCGGCTATTTACAAGCATTCACCAGTAAATAACATTCGTTTCTCTGAAAGAGAAGCAGTCTGTTCCAACATTTCAATTTACTATGCGAAGTGAATGGAGTGCTGCTTCACTTTCTAAATGCTATACTTTCAGAGAAAATCACTTTCCTTTGAAAGTGCCTTAGGCTACTTACAAGCATTCACCAGCAACTCACATGAGTTTCTCTGAAAAGAAGCAGTCTGTTCCAACACTTCAGTTCACTCTGTGAAGTGAATGGAGCGTTGCTTCACTTTCTAAAGGCTGTAGTTACAGAGATAATTACTTTCTTTAGAAACTGCCATAAGCTACTTACAGGCATTCACCAGCAAATCACATTCATTTCTCTGAAAGAGAAGCAGTCTGTTCCAACAGTTAATCTCACTGTGAGAAGAGAATGGAGTGTTGCTTCCCTTTCGTAATGTGGTCCTTTCAGAGAAAATAACTTTCCTTTGAAAGTGCCTTAAGCTACTTACAAGCAATTAACAGACATTCACATGTGTTTCTCTGAAAGAGCAGCAGTCTGTTCCAACACTTCAATTCACTGTGCGAAGTGAATGGAGTGTTGCTTCACTTTCTAAATGCGGTCCTTTCAGAGAAAATCACTTTCCTTTGAAAGGGCCTTAAGCTACTTACAAGCATTCACAAGAAACTCACATGCATTTTTCTGAAAGAGAAGCAGGCTGTTCCAACACTTCAATTCACTGTGCGAAGTGAATGGAGTGTTGCTTCACTTTCTAAATGCTGTACTTTCAGAGAAAATCACTTTCCTTTGAAAGTGCCTTTAGATACTTACAGGCATTAACCAGCAAATCACATGCGTTTATCTGAAAGAGAAGCAGTCTGTTCCAACATTCAATTCACTGTGCGAAGTGAATGGAGTGTTGCTTCACTTTCTAAATGCTGTACTTTCAGAGAAAATCACTTTCCTTTGAAAGTGCCTTAAGCTACTTACAAGCATTCACAAGAAACTCACATGCATTTCTCTGAAAGAGAAGCAGTCTGTTCAAACACTTCAATTCACTGTGCGAAGTGAATGGAGTGTTGCTCGACTTTCCAAATGCTGTGCTTTCTTAGAAAATCACTTTCCTTTGAAACTGCCTTCGGCTACTGACAAGCATTCACCAGCAACTCACATGCATTTCTCTGAAAGAGAAGCAGTCTGTTCCAACACTTCAATTCACTGTGCGAAGTGAATGGAGTGCTGCTACACTCTCTAAATGCTATACTTTCAGTGAAAATCACTTTCCTTTGAAACTGCCTTAGGCTACATACAAGCATTCACCAGCAACTCACATGCATTTCTCTGAAAGAGAAGCAGTCTGTTCCAACACTTCACTTCACTGTGCGATGTGAATGGATTGTTGCTTCTCTTTCTAAAGGCTGTACTTTCAGAGAAAATCACTTTCCTTTGAAAGTCCCTTAAGCTACTTACAAGCATTCACAAGAAACTCACATGCATTTCTCTGAAAGAGATGCAGTCTGTTCAAACACTTCAATTCACTGTGCGAAGTGAATGGAGTGTTGCTTCACTTTCTAAATGCTGTAGTTACAGAGAAAATCACTTTCTTTTGAAAGTGCCTTAAGCTACTTAAAAGCATTAACCAGAAACTCATATGAATTTTTCTGAAAGAGAAGCAGAATCTTCCAACACTTCAGTTCACTGTGCGAAGTGAATGGAGTGTTGCTTCGCATTCTAAATGCTGTACTTTCAGAGAAAATCACTTTCCTTTGAAAGTGCCTTAAACTAATAACAAGCATTCACAAGAAAATCACATGCATTTCTCTGAAAGAGAACCAGTCTGTTCCAACACTTCAAGTAACTGTGTGAAGTGAATGGAGTGCTGCTTCACTTTCTAAATGCTGTAATTTCAAATATAATCACTTTCTTTTGAAACAGCCTTAAACTACTTACAAGCATTCACCAGGAAATCACATGCATTTCTCTGAAAGAGAAGCAGTCTGTTCCAACACTTCAATTCACTGTGAAAAGTGAATGGAGTGTTGCTTCACTTTCTAAATGCTGTAATTACAAATATAATCGCTTTCTTTTGAAACAGCCTGAAGCTACTTAAAAGCATTCACCAGCAAATCACATGCGTTTTTCTGAAAGAGAAGCAGTATGTTCCAACACTTCAATTCACTGTGCGAAGTGAATGGAGTGTTGCTTCACTTTTTAAATGCTGGACTTTCAGAGAAAATCACTTTCCTTTGAAACTGCCTTAGGATACTTGCAAGCATTCACCAGCAAATCACATGCGTTTTTCTGAAAGAGAAGCAGTCTGTTCCAACACTTCAATTCACTGTGCGAAGTGAATGGAGTGTTGCTTCACTTTTTAAATGCTGTCCTTTCATAGAAAATAACTTTCCTTTGAAAGTGCTTTAAGCTACTTACAAGCATTTAACAGATATTCACATGCGTTTCTCTGAAAGAGAAGCAGTCTGTTCCAACACTTCAGTTCACTGTGCGAAGTGAATGGAGTGTTGCTTCACTTTGTAAATGCTGTCCTTTCAGAGAAAATCACTTTCCTTTGAAAGTGCCATAAGCTACTTACAAGCATTCACAGGAAACTCACATGCATTTTTCTGAAAGAGAAGCAGGCTGTTCCAACATTTAAATTCACTGTGCGAAGTGAATGGAGTGTTGATTCACTTTCTAAATGCTGTCCTTTCAGAGAAAATCACTTTCCTTTGAAAGTGCCTTAAGCTACTTACAAGTACTCACAAGAAACTCACATGCATTTCAGTGAAAGGGAAGCAGGCTGTTTCAACACTTCAATTCACTATGCGAAGTGAATGGAGTGTTGCTTCACTTTCTAAATGCTGTCCGTTCAGAGAAAATCACTCTCTTTTGAAACTGCCTTAAGCTACTTACAAGAATTCACAAGAAACTCACATTTGCTTCTCTGAAAGAGAAGCAGTCTGTTCCAACACTTCAATTCACTGTGCGAAGTGAATGGAGTGTTGCTTCACTTTGTAAATGCTCTCCATTCAGAGAAAATCACTTTCCTTTGAAAGTGCCTTAAGCTACTTACAAGCATTCAACAGAAATTCACATGCGTTTCTCTGAAAGAGAAGCAGTCTGTTCCAACACTTCAATTCACTGTGCGAAGTGAATGGAGTGTTGCTTCACTTTCTAAATGCTGTCCTTTCAGAGAAAATCACTTTCCTTTGAAAGTGCCTTAAGCTACTTACGAGTATTCACAAGAAACTTACATCGATTTCTGTGAAAGAGAAGCAGTCTGTCCCAACACTTGAATTCACTGTGCGAAGTGAATGGAATGTTGCTTCACTTTCTAAATGCTGTCCTTTCAGAGAAAATCACTCTCATTTGAAACTGCCTTAAGCTACTTACAAGCATTCACAAGAAACTCACATGCGTTTCTCTGAAAGAGAAGCAGTCTGTTCCAACACTTCAATTCACTGTGCGAAGTGAATGGAGTGTTGCTTCACTTTCTTAATGCTGTCCTTTCAGAGAAAATCACTTTCCTTTGAAAGTGCCTTAAGCTACTTACAAGCATTTAACAGACATTCACATGCATTTCTCTGAAAGAGAAGCTACAACACTTCAATTCACTGTGCGAAGTGAATGGAGTGTTGCTTCACTTTCTAAATGCTATCCTTTTAGAGAAAATCACTCTATTTTGAAACTGCCTTAAGCTACTTACAAGCATTCACAAGAAACTCACATGCATTTTTCTGAAAGAGAAGCAGGCAGTTCCAACACTTCAATTCACTGTGCGAAGTGAATGGAGAGTTGCCTCACTTTGTAAATGCTGTCCTTTCAGAGAAAATCACTTTCCTTTGAAGTGCCTTAAGCTAATTACAAGCATTCAGCAGAAATTCACATGCGTTTCTCTGAAAGAGAAGCAGTCTGTTCCAACACTTCAATTCACTGTGCGAAGTGAATGGAGTGTTGCTTCAATTTCTAAATGCTGTCCGTTCAGAGAAAATCACTTTCCTTTGAAAGTGCCTTAAGCTACTTACAAGCATTCAACAGAAATTCACATGCGTTTCTCTGAAAGAGAAGCAGTCTGTTCCAACACTTCAATTCACTGTGCGAAGTGAATGGAGTGTTGCTTCACTTTCTAAATGCTGTCCTTTCAGAGAAAATCACTTTCCTTTGAAGGTGCCTTAAGCTACTTACAAGCATTCACAAGAAACTCACATGCATTTTTCTGAAAGAGAAGCAGTCTGTTCCAACACTTCAATTCACTGTGCGAAGTGAATGGAGTGTTGCCTGAATTTGTAAATGCTGTCCTTTCAGAGAAAATCACTTTCCTTTGAAAGTACCTTAAGCTAATTACAAGCATTCAGCAGAAATTCACATGCGTTTCTCTGAAAGAGAAGCAGTCTGTTCCAACACTTCAATTCACTGTGCGAAGTGAATGGAGTGTTGCTTCACTTTCTAAATGCTGTCCTTTCAGAGAAAATCACTTTTCTTTGAAAGTGCCTTAAGCTACTTACAAGCATTCACATAAACTCACATCTTTTTCTCTGAAAGAGGAGCAGTCTGTTCCAACACTTCAGTACACTGTGCGAAGTGAATGGAGTGTTGCTTCACTTTCTAAATGCTGTCCTTTCAGAGATAATCACTTTCCTTTGAAAGTGCCTTAAGCTACGTACAAGCATTCACAAAAAACTCACATCTGTTTCTCTGAAAGAGAAGCAGTCTGTTTCAACACTTCAATTCACTGCGCGTAGTGAATGGCGTGTTGCTTCATTTTCTAAATGCTGTCCTTTCAGAGAAAATCACTTTCCTTTGAAAGTGCTTTAAGCTACTTACAAGCATGCACAAGAACCTCACATGCATTTTTCTGAAAGAGAAGCAGTCTGTTCAAACACTTCAATTCACTGCGAAGTGAATGGAGTGTTGCTTCACTTTCTAAATACTATCCTTTTAGAGAAAATCACTCTCTTTTGAAACTGCCTTAAGCTACTTACAAGCATTCACAAGAAACTCACATCGGCTTCTCTGAAAGAGAAGCAGTCTGTTCCAACACTTCAATTCACTGCGAAGTGAATGGAGTGTTGCTTCACTTTCTAAATACTATCCTTTTAGAGAAAATCACTTTCCTTTGAAAGCGCCTAATGCTATTTACAAGCATTCAACAGAAATTCACATGCGTTTCTCTGAAAGAGAAGCAGTCGGTTCCAACACTTCAATTCACTGTGCGAAGTGAATGGAGTGTTGCTTCACTTTCTAAATGCTGTTCTTTCAGAGAAAATCACTTTCCTTTGAAAGTGCCTTAAGCTACTTACAAACATTCACAAGAAACTCACATGCATTTTTCTGAAAGAGAAGCAGTCTGTTCCAACAATTCAATTCACTGTGAAGTGAATGGAGTGTTGCTTCACTTTCTAAATGCTATCCTTTTAGAGAAAATCACTCTATTTTGAAACTGCCTTAAGCTACTTACAAGCATTCACAAGAAACTCACATCTGTTTCTCTGAAAGAGAAGCAGTCTGTTCCAACACTTCAATTCACTGTGCGAAGTGAATGGAGTGTTGCTTCACTTTCTAAATGCTCTCCTTTCAGAGAAAATCACTTTCCTTTGAAAGTTCCTTAAGCTACTTACAAGCATTCAACAGAAATTCACGTGCGTTTCTCTGAAAGAGAAGCAGTCTGTTCCAACACTTCAATTCACTGTGCGAAGTGAATGGAGTGTTGCTTCACTTTCTAAATGCTGTCTTTTCAGAGAAAATCACTTTCCTTTGAAAGTGCCTTAAGCTACTTACAAGCATTCACAAGAAACTCACATGCATTTTTCTGAAAGAGAAGCAGTCTGTTCCATCACTTCAATTCACTGCGAAGTGAATGGAGTGTTGCTTCACTTTCTAAATGCTATCATTTAAGAGAAAATCACTCTATTTTGAAACTGCCTTAAGCTACTTACAAGCATTCACAAGAAACTCACATGCATTTTTCTGAAAGAGAAGCAGTCTGTTCCAACACTTCAATTCACTGTGCGAAGTGAATGGAGTGTTGCCTCAATTTGTAAATGCTGTCCTTTCAGAGAAAATCACTTTCCTTTGAAAGTACCTTAAGCTACTTACAAGCATTCAGCAGAAATTCACATGCGTTTCTCTGAAAGAGAAGCAGTCTGTTCCAACACTTCAATTCACTGTGCGAAGTGAATGGAGTGTTGCTTCACTTTCTAAATGCTGTCCTTTCAGAGAAAATCACTTTTCTTTGAAAGTGCCTTAAGCTACTTACAAGCATTCACATAAACTCACATCTTTTTCTCTGAAAGAGGAGCAGTCTGTTCCAACACTTCAATACACTGTGCGAAGTGAGTGGAGTGTTGCTTCACTTTCTAAATGCTGTCCTTTCAGAGATAATCACTTTCCTTTGAAAGTGCCTTAAGCTACGTACAAGCATTCACAAAAAACTCACATCTGTTTCTCTGAAAGAGAAGCAGTCTGTTTCAACACTTCAATTCACTGCGCGTAGTGAATGGCGTGTTGCTTCATTTTCTAAATGCTGTCCTTTCAGAGAAAATCACTTTCCTTTGAAAGTGCTTTAAGCTACTTACAAGCATGCACAAGAACCTCACATGCATTTTTCTGAAAGAGAAGCAGTCTGTTCAAACACTTCAATTCACTGCGAAGTGAATGGAGTGTTGCTTCACTTTCTAAATACTATCCTTTTAGAGAAAATCACTCTCTTTTGAAACTGCCTTAAGCTACTTACAAGCATTCACAAGAAACTCACATCTGCTTCTCTGAAAGAGAAGCAGTCTGTTCCAACACTTCAATTCACTGTGCAAAGTGAATGGAGTGTTGCTTCACTTTCTAAATGCTCTACTTTCAGAGAAAATCACTTTCCTTTGAAAGTGCCTAATGCTACTTACAAGCATTCAACAGAAATTCACATGCGTTTCTCTGAAAGAGAAGCAGTCTGTTCCAACACTTCAATTCACTGTGCGAAGTGAATGGAGTGTTGCTTCACTTTCTAAATGCTGTTCTTTCAGAGAAAATCACTTTCCTTTGAAAGTGCCTTAAGCTACTTACAAACATTCACAAGAAACTCACATGCATTTTTCTGAAAGAGAAGCAGTCTGTTCCAACAATTCAATTCACTGTGAAGTGAATGGAGTGTTGCTTCACTTTCTAAATGCTATCCTTTTAGAGAAAATCACTCTATTTTGAAACTGCCTTAAGCTACTTACAAGCATTCACAAGAAACTCACATCTGTTTCTCTGAAAGAGAAGCAGTCTGTTCCAACACTTCAATTCACTGTGCGAAGTGAATGGAGTGTTGCTTCACTTTCTAAATGCTCTCCTTTCAGAGAAAATCACTTTCCTTTGAAAGTTCCTTAAGCTACTTACAAGCATTCAACAGAAATTCACGTGCGTTTCTCTGAAAGAGAAGCAGTCTGTCCCAACACTTCAAATCACGGTGCGAAGTGAATGGAGTGTTGCTTCACGTTCTAAATGCTGTCCTTTCAGAGAAAATCACTTTCCTTTGAAAGTGCCTTAAACTACTTACAAGCATTCACAAGAAACTCACATGCATTTTTCTGAAAGAGAAGCAGTCTGTTCCATCACTTCAATTCACTGCGAAGTGAATGGAGTGTTGCTTCACTTTCTAAATGCTATCATTTAAGAGAAAATCACTCTATTTTGAAACTGCCTTAAGCTACTTACAAGCATTCACAAGAAACTCACATCTGTTTATCTGAAAAGAAGCAGTCTGTTCCAACACCTCAATTCACTGTGCGAAGTGAATGGAGTGTTGCTTCACTTTCTAAATGCTGTCCTTTCAGAGAAAATCACTTTCCTTTGAAAGTGCCTTAAGCTACTTACAAGCATTCACAAGAAACTCACATGCATTTTCCTGAAAGAGAAGCAGTCTGTTCCAACACTTCAATTCACTGTGCGAAGTGAATGGAGTGTTGCTTCACTTTCTAAATGCGGTCCTTTCAGAGAAAATCACTTTCCTTTGAAAGTGCCTTAAGCGACTCACAAGCATTCACAAAAAACTCACATCCGTTTCTCTGAAAGAGAAGCCGTCTGTTCCAACACTTCAATTCACTGTGCGAAGTGAATGGAGTGTTTCTTCACATTCTAATTGCTGTAGTTTCAGAGAAAATCACTTTCCTTTGAAAGTGCCTTAAGCTACTTACAAGCATTCACAAGAAACTCACATGCATTTTTCTGAAAGAGAAGCAGTCTGTTCCAACAACTTCAACTCACTGCGAAGTGAATGGAGTGTTGCTTCACTTTCTAAATGCTATCCTTTTAGAGAAAATCACTCTCTTTTGAAAGTGCCTTAAGCTACTTACAAGCATTCAACAGAAATTCACATCTATTCTCTGAAAGAGAAGCAGTCTGTTCCACAACTTCAATACACTGTGCGAAGTGAATGGAGTGTTGCTTCACTTTCTTAATGCTGTCCTTTCAGAGAAAATCACTTTCCTTTGAAAGTGCCTTAAGCTACTTACAAGCATTCAACAGACATTCACATGCGTTTCTCTGAAAGAGAAGCAGTCTGTTCCAACACTTCAATTCACTGTGGGAAGTGAATGGAGTGTTGCTTCACTTTCTAAATACTGTCCTTTCAGAGAAAATCACTTTCCTTTGAAAGTGCCTTGAGCTACTTACAAGCATTCACAAGAAACTCACATGCATTTTTCTGAAAGAGAAGCAGTCTGTTCCAACACTTCAATTCACTGTACGAAGTGAATGGAGTGTTGCTTCACTTTCTAAATGCGGTCCTTTCAGAGAAAATCACTTTCCTTTCAAAGTGCCTTAAGCGACTCACAAGCATTCACAAAAAACTCACATCCGTTTCTCTGAAAGAGAAGCAGTCTGTTCCAACACTTCAATTCACTGTGCTTAGTGAATGGAGTGTTTCTTCACATTCTAATTGCTTTAGTTTCTGAGAAAATCACTTTCCTTTGAAAGTGCCTTAAGCTACTTACAAGTATTCACAAGAAACTCACATGCATTTTTCTGAAAGAGAAGCAGGCTGTTCCAACACTTCAATTCACTGTGCGAAGTGAATGGTGTGTTGCCTCAATTTGTAAATGCTGTCCTTTCAGAGAAAATCACTTTCCTTTGAAAGTACCTTAAGCTACTTACAAGCATTCAGCAGAAATTCACATGCGTTTCTCTGAAAGAGAAGCAGTCTGTTCCAACACTTCAATTCACTGTGCGAAGTGAATGGAGTGTTGCTTCACTTTCTAAATGCTGTCCTTTCAGAGAAAATCACTTTCCTTTGAAAGTGCCTTAAGCTACTTACAAGTATTCACAAAAAACTCACATGCATTTCTGTGAAAGAGAAGCAGTCTGTTCCAACACTTCAATTCACTGTGCGAAGTGAATGGAGTGTTGCTTCACTTTCTAAATGCTGTCCTTTCAGAGAAAATCACTTTCCTTTGAAAGTGCCTTAAGCTACTTACAAGCATTCACAAGAAACTCACATGCATTTTTCTGAAAGAGAAGCAGTCTGTTCCAACACTTCAATTCACTGCTGAGTGAATGGAGTGTTGCTTCACTTTCTAAATGCTGTCCTTTCAGAGATAATCACTTTCCTTTGAAAGTGCCTTAAGCTACTTACAAGCATTCACAAAAAACTCACATCCATTTCTCTGAAAGAGAAGCAGTCTGTTCCAACACTTAAATTCACTGTGCGTAGTGAATGGAGTGTTTCTTCACATTCTAATTGCTTTAGTTTCTGAGAAAATCACTTTCCTTTGAAAGTGCCTTAAGCTACTTACAAGCATTCCCATAAACTCACATATTTTTCTCTGAAAGAGGAGCAGTCTGTTCCAACACTTCAATTCACTGCGCGTAGTGAATGGCGTGTTGCTTCATTTTCTAAATGCTGTCCTTTCAGAGAAAATCACTTTCCTTTGAAAGTGCTTTAACCTACTTACAAGCATGCACAAGAAACTCACATGCATTTTTCTGAAAGAGAAGCAGTCTGTTCCAACATTTCAATTCACTGTGCGAAGTGAATGGAGTGTTGCTTCACTTTCTAAATGCTGTCCTTTCAGAGAAAATCACTTTCCTTTGAAAGCACCTAATGCTACTTACAAGCATTAAACAGAAATTCACATGCGTTTCTCTGAAAGAGAAGCAGTCTGTTCCAACACTTCCATTAACTGTGCGAAGTAAATGGAGTGTTGCTTCACTTTCTAAATGCTCTTCTTTCAGAGAAAATCACTTTCCTTTGAAAGTGCCTTAAGCTACTTACAAACATTCACAAGAAACTCACATGCATTTTTCTGAAAGAGAAGCAGTCTGTTCCAACAATTCAATTCACTGTGAAGTGAATGGAGTGTTGCTTCACTTTCTAAATGCTATCCTTTTAGAGAAAATCACTCTATTTTGAAACTGCCTTAAGCTACTTACAAGCATTCACAAGAAACTCACATCTGTTTCTCTGAAAGAGAAGCAGTCTGTTCCAACACTTCAATTCACTGTGCGAAGTGAATGGAGTGTTGCTTCACTTTCTTAATGCTCTCCTTTCAGAGAAAATCACTTTCCTTTGAAAGTGCCTTAAGCTACTTACAAGCATTCAACAGAAATTCACGTGCGTTTCTCTGAAAGAGAAGCAGTCTGTTCCAACACTTCAATTCACTGTGCGAAGTGAATGGAGTGTTGCTTCACTTTCTAAATGCTGTCCTTTCAGAGAAAATCACTTTCCTTTGAAAGTGCCTTAAGCTACTTACAAGCATTCACAAGAAACTCACATGCATTTTTCTGAAAGAGAAGCAGTCTGTTCCAACACTTCAATTCACTGCGAAGTGAATGGAGTGTTGCTTCACTTTCTAAATGCTATCCTTTTAGAGAAAATCACTCTATTTTGAAACTGCCTTAAGCTACTTACAAGCATTCACAAGAAACTCACATCTGTTTCTCTGAAAATAAGCAGTCGGTTCCAACACCTCAATTCACTGTGCGAAGTGAATGGAGTGTTGCTTCACTTTCTAAATGCGGTCCTTTCAGAGAAAATCACTTTCCTTTGAAAGTGCCTTAAGCGACTCACAAGCATTCACAAAAAACTCACATCCGTTTCTCTGAAAGAGAAGCAGTCTGTTCCAACACTTCAATTCACTGTGCGTAGTGAATGGAGTTTTTTCTTCACATTCTAATTGCTGTAGTTTCAGAGAAAATCACTTTCCTTTGAAAGTGCCTTAAGCTAATTTCAAGCATTCACAAGAATCTCACATGCATTTTTCTGAAAGAGAAGCAGTCTGTTCCAACAACTTCAATTCACTGCGAAGTGAATGGAGTGTTGCTTCACTTTCTAAATGCTAAACTTTTAGAGAAAATCACTCTCTTTTGAAAGTGCCTTAAGCTACTTACAAGCATTCAACAGAAATTCACATGCGTTTCTCTGAAAGAGAAGCAGTCTGTCCCAACACTTCAATTCACTGTGCGAAGTGAATGGAGTGTTGCTTCACTTTATAAATGCTGTCCTTTCAGAGAAAATCACTTTCCTTTGAATGTGCCTTAAGCTACTTACAAGTATTCACAAGAAACTCACATGCATTTCTGTGAAAGAGAAGCAGTCTGTTCCAACACTTCAATTCACTGTGCGAAGTGAATGGAGTGTTGATTCACTTTCTAAATGCTGTCTTTCAGAAAAAATCACTTTCCTTTGAAAGTGCCTTAAGCTACTTACAAGCATTCACATAAACTCACATCTATTCTCTTAAAGAGAAGCAGTCTGTTCCAACACTTCAATACACTGTGCGAAGTGAATGGAGTGTTGCTTCACTTTCTAAATGCTGTCCTTTCAGAGAAAATCACTTTCCTTTGAAAGTGCCTTAAGCTACTTACAAGCATTCACAAAAAACTCACATCCGTTTCTCTGAAAGAGAAGCAGTCTGTTTCAACACTTCAATTAACTGCGCGTAGTGAATGGCGTGTTGCTTCCCTTTCATAATGCGGTCCTTTCAGAGAAAATAACTTTCCTTTGAAAGTGCCTTAAGCTACTTACAAGCATTTAACAGACATTCACATGCGTTTCTCTGAAAGAGAAGCAGTCTGTCCCAACACTTCAATTCACTGTGCGAAGTGAATGGAGTGTTGCTTCACTTTCTAAATGCTGTCCTTTCAGAGAAAATCACTTTCCTTTGAAAGTGCCTTAAGCTACTTACAAGCATTCACAAGAAACTCACATGCATTTTTCTGAAAGAGAAGCAGGCTGTTCCAACACTTCAATTCACTGTGCGAAGTGAATGGAGTGTTGATTCAATTTCTAAATGCTGTCCTTCCAGAGAAAATCACTTTCCGTTGAAAGTGCCTTAAGCTACTTACAAGTATTCACAAGACTCACATGCATTTCTGTGAAAGAGAAGTAGGCTGTTTCAACACTTCAATTCACTGTGCGAAGTGAATGGAGTGTTGCTTCACTTTCTAAATGCTCTCTTTTCAGAGAAAATCACTCTCTTTTGAAACTGCCTTAAGCTACTTGCAAGAATTCACAAGAAACTCAAATCTGCTTCTCTGAAAGAGAAGCAGTCTGTTCAAACACTTCAATTCACTGTGCGAAGTGAATGGAGTGTTGCTTCACTTTGTAAATGCTCTCCTTTCAGAGAAAATCACTTTCCTTTGAAAGTGCCTTAAGCTACTTACAAGCATTCAACAGAAATTCACATGCGTTTCTCTGAAAGAGAAGCAGTCTGTTCTAACACTTCAATTCACTGTGCGAAGTGAATGGAGTGTTGCTTCACTTTTAAATGCTGTCCATTCAGAGAAAATCACTTTCCTTTGAAAGTGCCTTAAGCTACTTACAAGTATTCACAAGAAACTTACATCGATTTCTGTGAAAGAGAAGCAGTCTGTTCCAACACTTGAATTCACTGTGCGAAGTGAATGGAATGTTGCTTCACTTTCTAAATGCTATCCTTTCAGAGAAAATCACTCTCATTTGAAACTGCCTTAAGCTACTTACAAGCATTCACAAGAAACTCACATCTGTTTCTCTGAAAGAGAAGCAGTCTGTTCCAACACTTCAATTCACTGTGCGAAGTGAATGGAGTGTTGCTTCACTTTCTTAATGCTGTCCTTTCAGAGAAAATCACTTTCCTTTGAAAGTGCCTTAAGCTACTTACAAGTATTTAACAGACATTCACATGCGTTTCTCTGAAAGAGAAGCAGTCTGTTCCAACACTTCAATTCACTGTGCGAAGTGAATGGAGTGTTGCTTCACTTTCTAAGTTCGGTCCTTTCAGGGAAAATCACTTTCCTTTGAAAGTGCCTTAAGCGACTCACAAGCAATCACAAAAAACTCACATGCGTTTCTCTGAAAGAGAAGCAGTCTGTTCCAACACTTCAGTTCACTGTGCGTAGTGAATGGAGGGTTTCTTCACATTCTAATTGCTGTAGTTTCAGAGAAAAATACTTTCCTTTGAAAGTGCCTTAAGCTTCTTACAAGCATTCACAAGAAACTCACATGCATTTTTCTGAAAGAGAAGCAGTCTGTTCTTACACTTCAATTCACTGTGCGAAGTGAATGGAGTGTTGCTTCACTTTCTAAATGCTGTCCTTTCAGAGAAAATCACTTTACTTTGAAAGTGCCTTAAGCTACTTACAAGCATTCACAAGATACTCACATGCATTTTTCTGAAAGAGAAGCAGTCTGTTCCAACACTTCAATTCATTGCGAAGTGAATGGAGTGTTGCTTCACTTTCTAAATGCTTCCCTTTCAGAGAAAATCACTCTCATTTGAAACTGCCTTAAGCTACTTACAAGCATTCACAAGAAACTCACATCTGTTTCTCTGAAAAGAAGCAGTCTGTTCCAACACCTCAATTCACTGTGCGAAGTGAATGGAGTGTTGCTTCACTTTCTAAATGCTGTCCTTTCAGAGAAAATCACTTTCCTTTGAACGTGCCTTAAGCTACTTACAAGCATTCACAAGAAACTCACATGCATTTTTCTGAAAGAGAAGCAGTCTGTTCCAACACTTCAATTCACTGCGGAGTGAATGGAGTGTTGCTTCACTTTCTAAATGCTGTCCTTTCAGAGATAATCACTTTCCTTTGAAAGTGCCTTAAGCTTCTTACAAGCATTCACAAAAAACTCACATCCATTTCTCTGAAAGAGAAGCAGTCTGTTCCAACACTTCAATTCACTGTGCGTAGTGAATGGAGTGTTTCTTCACATTCTAATTGCTTTAGTTTCTGAGAAAATCACTTTCCTTTGTAAGTGCCTTAAGCTACTTACAAGTATTCACAAGAAACTCACATGCATTTTTCTGAAAGAGAAGCAGGCTGTTCCAACACTTCAATTCAGTGTGCGAAGTGAATGGAGTGTTGCGTCAATTTGTAAATGCTGTCATTTCAGAGAAAATCACTTTTCTTTGAAAGTGCCTTAAGCTACTTACAAGCATTCACATAAACTCACATCTTTTTCTCTGAAAGAGGAGCAGTCTGTTCCAACACTTCAATACACTGTGCGAAGTGAATGGAGTGTTGCTTCTCTTTCTAAATGCTGTCCTTTCAGAGATAATCACTTTCCTTTGAAAGTGCCTTAAGCTACTTACAAGCATTCACAAAAAACTCACATCCGTTTCTCTGAAAGAGAAGCAGTCTGTTTCAACACTTCAATTCACTGCGCGTAGTGAATGGCGTGTTGCTTCATTTTCTAAATGCTGTCCTTTCAGAGAAAATCACTTTCCTTTGAAAGTGCTTTAACCTACTTACAAGCATGCACAAGAAACTCACATGCATTTTTCTGAAAGAGAAGCAGTCTGTTCCAACATTTCAATTCACTGTGCGAAGTGAATGGAGTGTTGCTTCACTTTCTAAATGCTGTCCTTTCAGAGAAAATCACTTTCCTTTGAAAGTACCTAATGCTACTTACAAGCATTAAACAGAAATTCACATGCGTTTCTCTGAAAGAGAAGCAGTCTGTTCCAACACTTCAATTAACTGTGCGAAGTAAATGGAGTGTTGCTTCACTTTCTAAATGCTCTTCTTTCAGAGAAAATCACTTTCCTTTGAAAGTGCCTTAAGCTACTTACAAACATTCACAAGAAACTCACATGCATTTTTCTGAAAGAGAAGCAGTCTGTTCCAACAATTCAATTCACTGTGAAGTGAATGGAGTGTTGCTTCACTTTCTAAATGCTATCCTTTTAGAGAAAATCACTCTATTTTGAATCTGCCTTAAGCTACTTACAAGCATTCACAAGAAACTCACATCTGTTTCTCTGAAAGAGAAGCAGTCTGTTCCAACACTTCAATTCACTGTGCGAAGTGAATGGAGTGTTGCTTCACTTTCTTAATGCTCTCCTTTCAGAGAAAATCACTTTCCTTTGAAAGTGCCTTAAGCTACTTACAAGCATTCAACAGAAATTCACGTGCGTTTCTCTGAAAGAGAAGCAGTCTGTTCCAACACTTCAATTCACTGTGCGAAGTGAATGGAGTGTTGCTTCACTTTCTAAATGCTGTCCTTTCAGAGAAAATCACTTTCCTTTGAAAGTGCCTTAAGCTACTTACAAGCATTCACAAGAAACTCACATGCATTTTTCTGAAAGAGAAGCAGTCTGTTCCAACACTTCAATTCACTGCGAAGTGAATGGAGTGTTGCTTCCCTTTCTAAATCCTATCCTTTTAGAGAAAATCACTCTATTTTGAAACTGCCTTAAGCTACTTACAAACATTCACAAGAAACTCACATCTGTTTCTCTGAAAATAAGCAGTCGGTTCCAACACCTCAATTCACTGTGCGAAGTGAATGGAGTGTTGCTTCACTTTCTAAATGCGGTCCTTTCAGAGAAAATCACTTTCCTTTGAAAGTGCCTTAAGCGACTCACAAGCATTCACAAAAAACTCACATCCGTTTCTCTGAAAGAGAAGCAGTCTGTTCCAACACTTCAATTCACTGTGCGTAGTGAATGGAGTTTTTTCTTCACATTCTAATTGCTGTAGTTTCAGAGAAAATCACTTTCCTTTGAAAGTGCCTTAAGCTAATTTCAAGCATTCACAAGAATCTCACATGCATTTTTCTGAAAGAGAAGCAGTCTGTTCCAACAACTTCAATTCACTGCGAAGTGAATGGAGTGTTGCTTCACTTTCTAAATGCTAAACTTTTAGAGAAAATCACTCTCTTTTGAAAGTGCCTTAAGCTACTTACAAGCATTCAACAGAAATTCACATGCGTTTCTCTGAAAGAGAAGCAGTCTGTCCCAACACTTCAATTCACTGTGCGAAGTGAATGGAGTGTTGCTTCACTTTGTAAATGCTGTCCTTTCAGAGAAAATCACTTTCCTTTGAATGTGCCTTAAGCTACTTACAAGTATTCACAAGAAACTCACATGCATTTCTGTGAAAGAGAAGCAGTCTGTTCCAACACTTCAATTCACTGTGCGAAGTGAATGGAGTGTTGATTCACTTTCTAAATGCTGTCTTTCAGAAAAAATCACTTTCCTTTGAAAGTGCCTTAAGCTACTTACAAGCATTCACATAAACTCACATCTATTCTCTTAAAGAGAAGCAGTCTGTTCCAACACTTCAATACACTGTGCGAAGTGAATGGAGTGTTGCTTCACTTTCTAAATGCTGTCCTTTCAGAGAAAATCACTTTCCTTTGAAAGTGCCTTAAGCTACTTACAAGCATTCACAAAAAACTCACATCCGTTTCTCTGAAAGAGAAGCAGTCTGTTTCAACACTTCAATTAACTGCGCGTAGTGAATGGCGTGTTGCTTCCCTTTCATAATGCGGTCCTTTCAGAGAAAATAACTTTCCTTTGAAAGTGCCTTAAGCTACTTACAAGCATTTAACAGACATTCACATGCGTTTCTCTGAAAGAGAAGCAGTCTGTCCCAACACTTCAATTCACTGTGCGAAGTGAATGGAGTGTTGCTTCACTTTCTAAATGCTGTCCTTTCAGAGAAAATCACTTTCCTTTGAAAGTGCCTTAAGCTACTTACAAGCATTCACAAGAAACTCACATGCATTTTTCTGAAAGAGAAGCAGGCTGTTCCAACACTTCAATTCACTGTGCGAAGTGAATGGAGTGTTGATTCAATTTCTAAATGCTGTCCTTCCAGAGAAAATCACTTTCCGTTGAAAGTGCCTTAAGCTACTTACAAGTATTCACAAGACTCACATGCATTTCTGTGAAAGAGAAGTAGGCTGTTTCAACACTTCAATTCACTGTGCGAAGTGAATGGAGTGTTGCTTCACTTTCTAAATGCTCTCTTTTCAGAGAAAATCACTCTCTTTTGAAACTGCCTTAAGCTACTTGCAAGAATTCACAAGAAACTCAAATCTGCTTCTCTGAAAGAGAAGCAGTCTGTTCAAACACTTCAATTCACTGTGCGAAGTGAATGGAGTGTTGCTTCACTTTGTAAATGCTCTCCTTTCAGAGAAAATCACTTTCCTTTGAAAGTGCCTTAAGCTACTTACAAGCATTCAACAGAAATTCACATGCGTTTCTCTGAAAGAGAAGCAGTCTGTTCTAACACTTCAATTCACTGTGCGAAGTGAATGGAGTGTTGCTTCACTTTTAAATGCTGTCCATTCAGAGAAAATCACTTTCCTTTGAAAGTGCCTTAAGCTACTTACAAATATTCACAAGAAACTTACATCGATTTCTGTGAAAGAGAAGCAGTCTGTTCCAACACTTGAATTCACTGTGCGAAGTGAATGGAATGTTGCTTCACTTTCTAAATGCTATCCTTTCAGAGAAAATCACTCTCATTTGAAACTGCCTTAAGCTACTTACAAGCATTCACAAGAAACTCACATCTGTTTCTCTGAAAGAGAAGCAGTCTGTTCCAACACTTCAATTCACTGTGCGAAGTGAATGGAGTGTTGCTTCACTTTCTTAATGCTGTCCTTTCAGAGAAAATCACTTTCCTTTGAAAGTGCCTTAAGCTACTTACAAGTATTTAACAGACATTCACATGCGTTTCTCTGAAAGAGAAGCAGTCTGTTCCAACACTTCAATTCACTGTGCGAAGTGAATGGAGTGTTGCTTCACTTTCTAAGTTCGGTCCTTTCAGGGAAAATCACTTTCCTTTGAAAGTGCCTTAAGCGACTCACAAGCAATCACAAAAAACTCACATGCGTTTCTCTGAAAGAGAAGCAGTCTGTTCCAACACTTCAGTTCACTGTGCGTAGTGAATGGAGGGTTTCTTCACATTCTAATTGCTGTAGTTTCAGAGAAAAATACTTTCCTTTGAAAGTGCCTTAAGCTTCTTACAAGCATTCACAAGAAACTCACATGCATTTTTCTGAAAGAGAAGCAGTCTGTTCCTACACTTCAATTCACTGTGCGAAGTGAATGGAGTGTTGCTTCACTTTCTAAATGCTGTCCTTTCAGAGAAAATCACTTTACTTTGAAAGTGCCTTAAGCTACTTACAAGCATTCACAAGATACTCACATGCATTTTTCTGAAAGAGAAGCAGTCTGTTCCAACACTTCAATTCACTGCGAAGTGAATGGAGTGTTGCTTCACTTTCTAAATGCTTCCCTTTCAGAGAAAATCACTCTCATTTGAAACTGCCTTAAGCTACTTACAAGCATTCACAAGAAACTCACATCTGTTTCTCTGAAAAGAAGCAGTCTGTTCCAACACCTCAATTCACTGTGCGAAGTGAATGGAGTGTTGCTTCACTTTCTAAATGCTGTCCTTTCAGAGAAAATCACTTTCCTTTGAACGTGCCTTAAGCTACTTACAAGCATTCACAAGAAACTCACATGCATTTTTCTGAAAGAGAAGCAGTCTGTTCCAACACTTCAATTCACTGCGGAGTGAATGGAGTGTTGCTTCACTTTCTAAATGCTGTCCTTTCAGAGATAATCACTTTCCTTTGAAAGTGCCTTAAGCTTCTTACAAGCATTCACAAAAAACTCACATCCATTTCTCTGAAAGAAAAGCAGTCTGTTCCAACACTTCAATTCACTGTGCGTAGTGAATGGAGTGTTTCTTCACATTCTAATTGCTTTAGTTTCTGAGAAAATCACTTTCCTTTGTAAGTGCCTTAAGCTACTTACAAGTATTCACAAGAAACTCACATGCATTTTTCTGAAAGAGAAGCAGGCTGTTCCAACACTTCAATTCAGTGTGCGAAGTGAATGGAGTGTTGCGTCAATTTGTAAATGCTGTCATTTCAGAGAAAATCACTTTTCTTTGAAAGTGCCTTAAGCTACTTACAAGCATTCACATAAACTCACATCTTTTTCTCTGAAAGAGGAGCAGTCTGTTCCAACACTTCAATACACTGTGCGAAGTGAATGGAGTGTTGCTTCTCTTTCTAAATGCTGTCCTTTCAGAGATAATCACTTTCCTTTGAAAGTGCCTTAAGCTACTTACAAGCATTCACAAAAAACTCACATCCGTTTCTCTGAAAGAGAAGCAGTCTGTTTCAACACTTCAATTCACTGCGCGTAGTGAATGGCGTGTTGCTTCATTTTCTAAATGCTGTCCTTTCAGAGAAAATCACTTTCCTTTGAAAGTGCTTTAACCTACTTACAAGCATGCACAAGAAACTCACATGCATTTTTCTGAAAGAGAAGCAGTCTGTTCCAACATTTCAATTCACTGTGCGAAGTGAATGGAGTGTTGCTTCACTTTCTAAATTCTGTCCTTTCAGAGAAAATCACTTTCCTTTGAAAGTACCTAATGCTACTTACAAGCATTAAACAGAAATTCACATGCGTTTCTCTGAAAGAGAAGCAGTCTGTTCCAACACTTCAATTAACTGTGCGAAGTAAATGGAGTGTTGCTTCACTTTCTAAATGCTCTTCTTTCAGAGAAAATCACTTTCCTTTGAAAGTGCCTTAAGCTACTGACAAACATTCACAAGTAACTCACATGCATTTTTCTGAAAGAGAAGCAGTCTGTTCCAACAATTCAATTCACTGTGAAGTGAATGGAGTGTTGCTTCACTTTCTAAATGCTATCCTTTTAGAGAAAATTACTCTATTTTGAAACTGCCTTAAGCTACTTACAAGCATTCACAAGAAACTCACATCTGTTTCTCTGAAAGAGAAGCAGTCTGTTCCAACACTTCAATTCACTGTGCGAAGTGAATGGAGTGTTGCTTCACTTTCTTAATGCTCTCCTTTCAGAGAAAATCACTTTCCTTTGAAAGTGCCTTAAGCTACTTACAAGCATTCAACAGAAATTCACGTGCGTTTCTCTGAAAGAGAAGCAGTCTGTTCCAACACTTCAATTCACTGTGCGAAGTGAATGGAGTGTTGCTTCACTTTCTAAATGCTGTCCTTTCAGAGAAAATCACTTTCCTTTGAAAGTGCCTTAAGCTACTTACAAGCATTCACAAGAAACTCACATGCATTTTTCTGAAAGAGAAGCAGTCTGTTCCAACACTTCAATTCACTCCGAAGTGAATGGAGTGTTGCTTCACTTTCTAAATGCTATCCTTTTAGAGAAAATCACTCTATTTTGAAACTGCCTTAAGCTACTTACAAGCATTCACAAGAAACTCACATCTGTTTCTCTGAAAAGAAGCAGTCGGTTCCAACACCTCAATTCACTGTGCGAAGTGAATGGAGTGTTGCTTCACTTTCTAAATGCGGTCCTCTCAGAGAAAATCACTTTCCTATGAAAGTGCCTTAAGCGACTCACAAGCATTCACAAAAAACTCACATCCGTTTCTCTGAAAGAGAAGCAGTCTGTTCCAACACTTCAATTCACTGTGCGTAGTGAATGGAGTTTTTTCTTCACATTCTAATTGCTGTAGTTTCAGAGAAAATCACTTTCCTTTGAAAGTGCCTTAAGCTACTTTCAAGCATTCACAAGAAACTCACATGCATTTTTCTGAAAGAGAAGCAGTCTGTTCCAACAACTTCAATTCACTGCGAAGTGAATGGAGTGTTGCTTCACTTTCTAAATGCTAAACTTTTAGAGAAAATCACTCTCTTTTGAAAGTGCCTTAAGCTACTTACAAGCATTAAACAGAAATTCACATGCGTTTCTCTGAAAGAGAAGCAGTCTGTTTCAACACTTCAATTAACTGCGCGTAGTGAATGGCGTGTTGCTTCCCTTTCGTAATGCGGTCCTTTCAGAGAAAATAACTTTCCTTTGAAAGTGCCTTAAGCTACTTACAAGCATTTTACAGACATTCACATGCGTTTCTCTGAAAGAGAAGCAGTCTGTCCCAACACTTCAATTCACTGTGCGAAGTGAATGGAGTGTTGCTTCACTTTCTAAATGCTGTCCTTTCAGAGAAAATCACTTTCCTTTGAAAGTGCCTTAAGCTACTTACAAGCATTCACAAGAAACTCACATGCATTTTTCTGAAAGAGAAGCAGGCTGTTCCAACACTTCAATTCACTGTGCGAAGTGAATGGAGTGTTGATTAAATTTCTAAATGCTGTCCTTCCAGAGAAAATCACTTTCCTTTGAATGTGCCTTAAGCTACTTACAAGTATTCACAAGACTCACATGCATTTCTGTGAAAGAGATGCAGGCTGTTTCAACACTTCAATTCACTGTGCGAAGTGAATGGAGTGTTGTTTCACTTTCTAAATGCTCTCCTTTCAGAGAAAATCACTCTCTTTTGAAACTGCCTTAAGCTACTTGCAAGAATTCACAAGAAACTCAAATCTGCTTCTCTGAAACAGAAGCAGTCTGTTCCAACACTTCAATACATTTTGCAAAGTGAATGGAGTGTTGCTTCACTTTGTAAATGCTCTCCTTTCAGAGAAAATCACTTTCCTTTGAAAGTGCCTTAAGCTACTTACAAGCATTCAACAGAAATTCACATGCGTTTCTCTGAAAGAGAAGCAGTCTGTTCTAACACTTTAATTCACTGTGCGAAGTGAATGGAGTGTTGCTTCACTTTTAAATGCTGTCCTTTCAGAGAAAATCACTTTCCTTTGAAAGTGCCTTAAGCTACTTACAAGTATTCACAAGAAACTTACATCGATTTCTGTGAAAGAGAAGCAGTCTGTTCCAACACTTGAATTCACTGTGCGAAGTGAATGGAATTTTGCTTCACTTTCTAAATGCTATCCTTTCAGAGAAAATCACTCTCATTTGAAACTGCCTTAAGCTACTTACAAGCATTCACAAGAAACTCACATCTGTTTCTCTGAAAGAGAAGCAGTCTGTTCAAACACTTCAATTCACTGTGCGAAGTGAATGGAGTGTTGCTTCACTTTCTTAATGCTGTCCTTTCAGAGAAAATCACTTTCCTTTGAAAGTGCCTTAAGCTACTTACAAGTATTTAACAGACATTCACATGCATTTCTCTGAAAGAGAAGCAGTCTGTTCCAACACTTCAATTCACTGTACGAAGTGAATGGAGTGTTGCTTCACTTTCTAAATGCTGTCCTTTCAGAGAAAATCACTTTCCTTTGAAAGTGCCTTAAGCTACTTACAAGCATTCACAAGAAACTCACATGCATTTTTCTGAAAGAGAAGCAGTCTGTTCCAACACTTCAATTCACTGTGCGAAGTGAATGGAGTGTTGCTTCACTTTCTAAATGCGGTCCTTTCAGAGAAAATCACTTTCCTTTGAAAGTGCCTTAAGCGACTCACAAGCATTTACAAAAAACTCACATCCGTTTCTCTGAAAGAGAAGCAGTCTGTTCCAACAGTTCAATTCACTGTGCGTAGTGAATGGAGTGTTTCTTCACATTCTAATTGCTTTAGTTTCTGAGAAAATCACTTTCCTTTGAAAGTGCCTTAAGCTACTTACAAGCATTCACAAGAAACTCACATGCATTTTTCTGAAAGAGAAGCAGGCTGTTCCAAAACTTCAATTCACTGTGCGAAGTGAATGGAGTGTTGCCTCAATTTGTAAATGCTGTCCTTTCAGAGAAAATCACTTTCCTTTGAAAGTGCCTTAAGCTACTTACAAGCATTCAGCAGAAATTCACATGCGTTTCTCTGAAAGAGAAGAAGTTTTTTCCAACACTTCAATTCACTGTGCGAAGTGAATGGAGTGTTGCTTCACTTTCTAAATGCTGTCCGTTCGGAGAAAATCACTTTCCTTTGAAAGTGCCTTAAGCTACTTACAAGCATTCACATAAACTCACATCTTTTTCTCAGAAAGAGAAGCAGTCTGTTCCAACACTTCAATTCACTGTGCGAAGTGAATGGAGTGTTGCTTCACTTTCTAAATGCGGTCCTTTCAGAGAAAATCACTTTCCTTTGAAAGTGCCTTAAGCGACTCACAAGCATTTACAAAAAACTCACATCCGTTTCTCTGAAAGAGAAGCAGTCTGTTCCAACAGTTCAATTCACTGTGCGTAGTGAATGGAGTGTTTCTTCACATTCTAATTGCTTTAGTTTCTGAGAAAATCACTTTCCTTTGAAAGTGCCTTAAGCTACTTACAAGCATTCACAAGAAACTCACATGCATTTTTCTGAAAGAGAAGCAGGCTGTTCCAAAACTTCAATTCACTGTGCGAAGTGAATGGAGTGTTGCCTCAATTTGTAAATGCTGTCCTTTCAGAGAAAATCACTTTCCTTGAAAGTGCCTTAAGATACTTACAAGCATTCAGCAGAAATTCACATCTTTTTCTCAGAAAGATAAGCAGTCTGTTCCAACACTTCAATATACTGCGAAGTGAATGGAGTGTTGCTTCACTTTCTAAATGCTATCCTTTTAGTGAAAATCACTCTCTTTTGAAACTGCCTTAAGCTACTTACAAGCATTCACAAGAAACTCACATCTGTTTCTCTGAAAGAGAAGCAGTCTTTTCCTACACTTCAAATCACTGTGCGAAGTGAATGGAGTGTTGCTTAACTTTCTAAATGCTCTCCTTTTAGAGAAAATCACTCTCTTTTGAAACTGCCTTAAGCTACTTACAAGAATTCACAAGAAACTCACATCTGCCTCTCTGAAAGAGAAGCAGTCTGTTCCAACACTTCAATTCACTGTGGGAAGTGAATGGAGTGTGTCTTCACTTTCTAAATGCTCTCCTTTCAGAGAAAATCACTTTCCTTTGAAAGTGCCTTAAGCTACTTACAAGCATTCACAAGAAACTCACATGCATTTTTCTGAAAGAGAAGCAGTCTGTTCCAACACTTCAATTCACTGTGAAGTGAATGGAGTGTTGCTTCACTTTCTAAATGCTATCGTTTTAGAGAAAATCACTCTACTTTGAAACTGCGTTAAGCTACTTACAATCATTCACAAGAAACTCACATCTGTTTCTCTGAAAGAGAAGCAGTCTGTTCCAACACTTCAATTCACTGTGCGAAGTGAATGGATTGGTGCTTCACTTTCTAAATGCTGTCCTTTCAGAGAAAATCACTTTCCTTTGAAAGTGCCTTAAGCTACTTACAAGCATTTAACAGACATTCACATGCGTTTCTCTGAAAGAGAAGCAGTCTGTTCCAACACTTCAATTCACTGTGGGAAGTGAATGGAGTGTTGCTTCACTTTCTAAATGCTGTCCTTTCAGAGAAAATCACTTTCCTTTGAAAGTGCCTTAAGCTACTTACAAGCATTCACAAGAAACTCACATGCATTTTTCTGAAAGAGAAGCAGTCTGTTCCAACACTTCCATTCACTGTGCGAAGTGAAGGGAGTGTTGCTTCACTGTCTAAATGCTGTCCTTTCAGAGAAAATCACTCTCTTTTGAAACTGCCTTAAGCTACTTACAAGCATTCACAAGAAACTCACATGCATTTTTCTGATAGAGAAGCAGGCTGTTCCAACACTTCAATTTACTGTGCGAAGTGAATGGAGTGTTGCCTCACTTTGTAAATGCTGTCTTTTCAGAGAAAATCACTTTCCTTTGAAAGTGCCTTAAGCTACTTACAAGCATTCAGCAGAAATTCACATGCGTTTCTCTGAAAGAGAAGCAGTCTGTTCCAACACTTCAATTCACTGTGCGAAGTGAATGGAGTGTTGCCTCACTTTGTAAATGCTGTCCTTTCAGAGAAAATCACTTTCCTTTGAAAGTGCCTTAAGCTACTTACAAGCATTCATAAGAAACTCACATGCATTTTTCTGATAGGTTATCAGTCTGTTCCAACACTTCAATTCACTGTGCGAAGTGAATGGAGTGTTGCTTCACTTTCTAAGTTCAGTCCTTTCAGGGAAAATCACTTTCCTTTGAAAGTGCCTTAAGCGACTCACAAGCATTCACAAAAAACTCACATGCGTTTCTCTGAAAGAGAAGCAGTCTGTTCCAACACTTCAGTTCACTGTGCGTAGTGAATGGAGGGTTTCTTCACATTCTAATTGCTGTAGTTTCAGAGAAAAATACTTTCCTTTGAAAGTGCCTTAAGCTTCTTACAAGCATTCATAAGAAACTCACATGCATTTTTCTGAAAGAGAAGCAGTCTGTTCCAACACTTCAATTCACTGTGCGAAGTGAATGGAGTGTTGCTTCACTTTCTAAATGCTCTCCTTTCAGAGAAAATCACTTTCCTTTGAAAGTGCCTTAAGCTACTTACAAGCATTCAACAGAAATTCACGTGCGTTTCTCTGAAAGAGAAGCAGTCTGTTCCAACACTTCAATTCACTGTGCGAAGTGAATGGAGTGTTGCTTCACTTTCTAAATGCTGTCCTTTCAGAGAAAATCACTTTACTTTGAAAGTGCCTTAAGCTACTTACAAGCATTCACAAGAAACTCACATGCATTTTTCTGAAAGAGAAGCAGTCTGTTCCAACACTTCAATTCACTGCGAAGTGAATGGAGTGTTGCTTCACTTTCTAAATGCTTTCCTTTCAGAGAAAATCACTCTCATTTGAAACTGCCTTAAGCTACTTACAAGCATTCACAAGAAACTCACATCTGTTTCTCTGAAAAGAAGCAGTCTGTTCCAACACCTCAATTCACTGTGCGAAGTGAATGGAGTGTTGCTTCACTTTCTAAATGCTGTCCTTTCAGAGAAAATCACTTTCCTTTGAAAGTGCCTTAAGCTACTTACAAGCATTCACAAGAAACTCACATGCATTTTCCTGAAAGAGAAGCAGTCTGTTCCAACACTTCAATTCACTGTGCGAAGTGAATGGAGTGTTGCTTCACTTTCTAAATGCAGTCCTTTCAGAGAAAATCACTTTCCTTTGAAAGTGCCTTAAGCGACTCACAAGCATTCACAAAAAACTCACATCCGTTTCTCTGAAAGAGAAGCAGTCTGTTCCAAAACTTCAATTCACTGTGCGTAGTGAATGGAGTGTTTCTTCACATTCTAATTGCTGTAGTTTCAGAGAAAATCACTTTCCTTTGAAAGTGCCTTAAGCGACTCACAAGCATTCACAAAAAACTCACATCCGTTTCTCTGAAAGAGAAGCAGTCTGTTCCCACACTTCAATACACTGTGCGAAGTGAATGGAGTGTTGCTTCACTTTCTAAATGCTGTCCTTTCAGAGAAAATCACTTTCCTTTGAAAGTGCCTTAAGCTACTTACAAGCATTCACAAAAAACTCACATCCGTGTCTCTGAAAGAGAAGCAGTCTGTTTCAACACTTCAATTAACTGCGCGTAGTGAATGGCGTGTTGCTTCCCTTTCGTAATGCGGTCCTTTCAGAGAAAATAACTTTCCCTTGAAAGTGCCTTAAGCTACTTACAAGCATTTAACAGACATTCACATGCGTTTCTCTGAAAGAGAAGCAGTCTGTTCCAACACTTCAATTCACTGTGCGAAGTGAATTGAGTGTTGCTTCACTTTCTAAATGCTGTCCTTTCAGAGAAAATCACTTTCCTTTGAAAGTGCCTTAAGCTACTTACAAGCATTCACAAGAAACTCACATGCATTTTTCTGAAAGAGAAGCAGGCTGTTCCAACACTTCAATTCACTGTGCGAAGTGAATGGAGTGTTGATTCAATTTCTAAATGCTGTCCTTCCAGAGAAAATCACTTTCCTTTGAAAGTGCCTTAAGCTACTTAGAAGTATTCACAAGAAACTCACATGCATTTCTGTGAAAGAGAAGCAGGCTGTTTCAACACTTCAATTCACTGTGCGAAGTGAATGGAGTGTTGCTTCACTTTCTAAATGCTCTCCTTTCAGAGAAAATCACTCTCTTTTGAAACTGCCTTAAGCTACTTACAAGAATTCACAAGAAACTCACATCTGCTTCTCTGAAAGAGAAGCAGTCTGTTCCAACACTTCAATTCACTGTGCGAAGTGAATGGAGTGTTGCTTCACTTTCTAAATGCTGTCCTTTCAGAGAAAATCACTTTCCTTTGAAAGTACCTAATGCTACTTACAAGCATTCAACAGAAATTCACATGCGTTTCTCTGAAAGAGAAGCAGTCTGTTCCAACACTTCAATTCACTGTGCGAAGTGAATGGAGTGTTGCTTCACTTTCTAAATGCTGTTCTTTCAGAGAAAATCACTTTCCTTTGAAAGTGCCTTAAGCTACTTACAAACATTCACAAGAAACTCACATGCATTTTTCTGAAAGAGAAGCAGTCTCTTCCAACAATTCAATTCACTGTGAAGTGAATGGATTGTTGCTTCACTTTCTAAATGCTATCCTTTTAGAGAAAATCACTCTATTTTGAAACTGCCTTAAGCTACTTACAAGCATTCACAAGAAACTCACATCTGTTTCTCTGAAAGAGAAGCAGTCTGTTCCAACACTTCAATTCACTGTGCGAAGTGAATGGAGTGTTGCTTCACTTTCTAAATGCTCTCCTTTCAGAGAAAATCACTTTCCTTTGAAAGTGCCTTAAGCTACTTACAAGCATTCAACAGAAATTCACGTGCGTTTCTCTGAAAGAGAAGCAGTCTGTTCCAACACTTCAATTCACTGTGCGAAGTGAATGGAGTGTTGCTTCACTTTCTAAATGCTGTCCTTTCAGAGAAAATCACTTTCCTTTGAAAGTGCCTTAAGCTACTTACAAGCATTCACAAGAAACTCACATGCATTTTCCTGAAAGAGAAGCAGTCTGTTCCAACACTTCAATTCACTGTGCGAAGTGAATGGAGTGTTGCCTCACTTTGTAAATGCTGTCCTTTCAGAGAAAATCACTTTCCTTTGAAAGTGCCTTAAGCTACTTACAAGCATTCATAAGAAACTCACATGCATTTTTCTGATAGGTTATCAGTCTGTTCCAACACTTCAATTCACTGTGCGAAGTGAATGGAGTGTTGCTTCACTTTCTAAGTTCAGTCCTTTCAGGGAAAATCACTTTCCTTTGAAAGTGCCTTAAGCGACTCACAAGCATTCACAAAAAACTCACATGCGTTTCTCTGAAAGAGAAGCAGTCTGTTCCAACACTTCAGTTCACTGTGCGTAGTGAATGGAGGGTTTCTTCACATTCTAATTGCTGTAGTTTCAGAGAAAAATACTTTCCTTTGAAAGTGCCTTAAGCTTCTTACAAGCATTCATAAGAAACTCACATGCATTTTTCTGAAAGAGAAGCAGTCTGTTCCAACACTTCAATTCACTGTGCGAAGTGAATGGAGTGTTGCTTCACTTTCTAAATGCTCTCCTTTCAGAGAAAATCACTTTCCTTTGAAAGTGCCTTAAGCTACTTACAAGCATTCAACAGAAATTCACGTGCGTTTCTCTGAAAGAGAAGCAGTCTGTTCCAACACTTCAATTCACTGTGCGAAGTGAATGGAGTGTTGCTTCACTTTCTAAATGCTGTCCTTTCAGAGAAAATCACTTTACTTTGAAAGTGCCTTAAGCTACTTACAAGCATTCACAAGAAACTCACATGCATTTTTCTGAAAGAGAAGCAGTCTGTTCCAACACTTCAATTCACTGCGAAGTGAATGGAGTGTTGCTTCACTTTCTAAATGCTTTCCTTTCAGAGAAAATCACTCTCATTTGAAACTGCCTTAAGCTACTTACAAGCATTCACAAGAAACTCACATCTGTTTCTCTGAAAAGAAGCAGTCTGTTCCAACACCTCAATTCACTGTGCGAAGTGAATGGAGTGTTGCTTCACTTTCTAAATGCTGTCCT